>NW_003852397.1:41775570-41816003 GCF_000181295.1 Otolemur garnettii | reverse complement strand
GTTTTAAAACAATAACTGAGAAAATGACATGAAGGCTGTGTTGACCAGTTTGATGGAAGTATTTTGGATTGCATGTGAAAACTCCACACTGTACCCTAGAAGTGCATTAATGTACATAGTTACCATCCAATTTTTAAAAAAAAAGACTACAGTAACTAAAATAGTATGGTATTGGCACAAAAATAGAAATATAGACCAATGGAACAGAATAAAAAATCCATATATAGAACCATCCATGCAGAGCCAGCTGATCTTTGATAAAGCAGACAACAATATACACTGGGGAAAACTAACCCTATTCAATAAATGGTGTTGGAGAATTGGATAGCCACATGCAGAAGCATGAAACAGGATCAATTATCTCTCATCACTCACACAAATTAATTGAAGATGAATAAATGTAAGGTATGAAACCATAAGAACTCTATATGAAAATGTTGCAAAAACTCTAGTAGGGACTGGGATAGGCAAAGAATTTAAAAAGAAGCCCCAATGGCAATCATAGCAACAGTACAATAAATGAATGGATCCTGATTAAATTTAAAAGCTTCTGCACAGCTAAGGAAATAGTCAACAGACCAAAGGACAACCTACAGAATGGCAAAAAATATTTACTGCTACATATCCAATAAGGGGCCAATAACCAGAATCTACAAAGAATGCCATCAAATCATCAAGGAAAAAACTAACAGACTCATTAAAAAGTGAGCAAAAGACATTAATAGAAACTTTTCAAAAGAAGATAGTCAAATAGCAAAAAAAAATAAGAAAAATATTCAATATCACTAATCCTCATGGAAATGCAAATTAAAAACCACAATGAGATATCACCTTACCCCATTTAGGATGGCTTTTATTAAAAAGTCTAAAAACAATAGAAGCTTGCATGGATGCAGAGAGAAAGGAATACATATTCACTGTTGGTGGGCCAGCAAACTAGTACAATCTCTATGAAAAATAGTATGAAGATTCCTCAAAGAACTAAAAGTAGACCTACAAGTAGATCTGGTAATCCTACTACTGGGTATTTACCCAAAGGAAGAGAAATCATTTTATCAAAAAGACAACTACACTTGAATGTTTATTGAAGCACAATTCACAATTACAAAACTGTGGAATCAAACCAAGTGCCCATCAATTTCTGAGTGGATTAACAAAATCTGGTATATGTATACTATGTAATACTACTCAACCATGAAAAAGGATAAATTAAGGCCTTTTGCAACAATTTGAATGCAATTAATGGAAATAATTATCCTAATTGAGGTTATCTAATGAATATTTTTTTAAAAAACACATATACTCATTATTATATTGAAACTAATCCATGAGCACACATGTAACACAGAGGAACATAAAATACACAGAATATAAGTGTAAAATAAGAATATAAGTGTAAACTTACCTATCATATACAATAAATGTTATTTGGGTGGTAGAAACACTTATAACCCTTATTCGAGCATGACAAAAGTGATTCATGTAACTAAAAATAATTGTATCCCTGTAATATTTTGAAATTAAAAAATAAATATAAATGGTAATACAAATGAAATAAAAGATATTATCACACTGAGTATAAACACAAATTCCAAATTCATATATTCTATAAAAAATCCACTTCAAATATAAATTTGTAGATAGTGAAGTGGATATTAATATGGCTATATTAATATCAAATTGGACTTCAGAATAAGAAATATTATCAGGAATAAACATCACAGAATGATGAAAAGGTCAATCCTCCATCAAATAAGTATTTTACATGAGTATATACCTAATGACAGAGTTTCCAAATACATGAAGGAAAAATTGCTGAATTTAAAACTATAATACTCTCTTCTTAATAATTGATAAAACAAGTAGACATAAAATCAATGAGAGTAAAGTACAGCCAAATAAGATTATACACCAACTTGATCTAGCTAACAATAGCAGAATGCGCATTTTTTTCAAGTGTACATGGGGGCATTCATCAAGATAAACTGTATTTTGTCATAAACAAGCCTTAATGCATTGAAAAGAATAGAAATCATACAAAATAAAGTTCTTAAACAATAATGAAATTCAGTTACTAATCAGTAGTAGAAACCTTTTTGGAAAAATCCTTGAATAATAAATTTAACAAAGATAGTTCTTAATAGCCAATAGGTCAAAGAGGGAATTTCAAGAATAATTGAAAATATTTTTAGTTCAATGAAAATAAAAATTAAGTATATCAAATTTTGTTTCAGTAAGCTAAGTAGTAGGGAAAATTACAGCCTAAGACTCTTACATTAAGAAAGGAGAAAAGTCACAAATAGGTAATCTATGCTTCTTCAAGAGACTAGAAAAAGATCAAATTAAGCTCAAAACAAGAAAAGGAAGAAAATTTAAAAACATAAGATCAGAAATTAGTGAATTTGAACATAGAAAAACAACAGAGAAAATCAGTGAAACTAAAAACTGGTTCTTTAAAAACTTCAGTAAAATGAATAAGCCTTTTTCCAGTCTACCCAAGAAACAGAGAGAGAAGAAACCAGTTACTAATATCAGAAATGATAGATGGGAGGGATATACGGGTCCCACATAGTTATTAAAAGTACAATAGAAGGGTGTTATAAACAACTCTATGTTAGTATATTCAAAAACTTAGATGAAATGAATCAATTCCTTAAAAGATACAAAATGTCAATACTTCCTCAAGAAATAAGACTATTAGATAACCCATGTCTATAAAAATATATAAATCACAGTTTGAAAGTTTTCAGCAAAGAAAAAATTTGGTTCATATGATTTCTCAGTCAAATTCTACCAAACTTCTAAGGAAAAAATATCATACCGATTCTACCAAATCTCTTCCAGAAAATATCTAAAGAGGGATCACTTTCAAACACATAAGATCAGCATTACCCTAACACTAAACTAGACAAAGTCATTATAAAAAGAGAAAACTAATGAATGATATTCCTCATGAACAGAAATACAAGTATCCTCAACAAAATATTAGTTTATCAAACTCAACAATATACAAAAAGGATAATGTATGATGAGTTTATCCCAGGAATGCAAACCTGCCTCCACATCGAAAAAAATCAATTAATATAATTCACTATATTAACAGACTAAAGAAGGAAATAAAAATGTTTTACTGTATAGATGCAAAATCAGCCACTGATAAATTTCAACATTAATTCAAGATAAAAATTTTCAGCAAATGTTAAATAGAGAGGACCTTCACTAACTTAGTAAAGGGTATCTATGTAAAATCTGCAACTAATATTCTGTGC
The DNA here is from genome assembly GCF_000181295.1 of Otolemur garnettii. Taxonomy (NCBI): domain Eukaryota; kingdom Metazoa; phylum Chordata; class Mammalia; order Primates; family Galagidae; genus Otolemur; species Otolemur garnettii. The sequence continues at coordinate 41,812,734 of NW_003852397.1, read as the reverse complement.
AAAGACACTTGTTTTCTCCCTAAGAAGAGTAGAAAGACATGGATTATCTTCCTTGCCATTTTTATTCACTATCTTACTAGAAGACCTAGCCAGTGCAATAAGGCAAGAAAAAAGAAATAAAAGGATCTACTAATTCAAGGACATGATATATCTCTTCATGTATTTCAGTCTTTAGTCATTTCAACAGTGCTTTGTTATTTTTTCAGCTCATCTATCCTGCATACTTTTTATAGTTATACCTACAATACTGTGAAAACATCACTTTTACCCAAACCAATCTATAGATTCAACATAATCCCAATCTAAACCAAATAGGTTTTTTGTACATATTGAAAAGCCAATTCTAAAATTTGTGTGAAAAAATGGCAAAGGAAGTCAATTAGCCAGAATAGTTCTTCAAAAGAAGAAAAAATTCAGAAGACTCCCACTGAGCTCAAGATTTACTGTAAATCTACAGTAATCAACATAGCTTAGTATTGACAGGGATAGATACAAGATGAATATAATTGAAAGAGAACCCAGAAATAGATTAACACAAATATAGGCAACTTATTTTTTCTTTTTCCAAAGGTAGAAAGATAATTCAACAAGGAGAAAACAATCTTTTCAACAAACATTATTAGAAGAATTGGATATGCATATGCAAATAAATAAACCTCTACTCATACTTCACACCTTGACAAACATCAACTCAAAGTGCATCCTAGATCTAAATATAAAATAAAAACTTATAGAAATATCTCAAAGAAGACATAAAAAATAGTTGTGATATTGAGATAGGAAAAAAGTTCCAAGATATAGTACCAAAAGTAAGAATTATACAATTTGAAAAAGATACTTTAAATTTTATTAAAATTAAAACTTTGTGTTAGCAAAAGGCAATGTTAAGAGAATGAAGAGGCAAGCCATAGTCAAGGAAATGTATTTGCAACCTCAAACCACATATTTGACAAAGAAATTGAATCTAGAGTATAGTTTTTAAAACTCTTGAAACTCAATAATTAGAAATCAAACTACTCATTTAAAAAACAAAGATTTGAGCACATTTTAGCAAGAGGATATATAAATGGCACAGGAAAAGATGCTCAATATCATTAATTATTAGAGAATTGACAATTAAATTTTATAAACTAATAATATCAAGTGCTGGTGAGTATGCAGAACAACTGAAGCTCTGATAGACTGCTGGTGGAAAAGCAAAAATGACATAGCCATTTGTGAAAACAGATTGGCAGTTTCTTAAAAAATTAAACATATACTTATACATGGTCATGGTCCAGTAAATCCACCTCTAGTTATTTTATCTGAAGAAATAAAAATGTACATTTACATAAAATCTTATGAACATATGAATGTTCGTAGCAACTTTATTCATAGTTGACATAAAGTAAAACAACCTAGATGTCCTTCAACTCATGCATTCATAAACAGAATAGTACATCCATAAAATAAAATGCTTCCCAGCAATAAAAGATAATGATTTTTTTTGATACATGCAATAACCTGGATGGATCTTAAATGCATTTTACTAAGTGAAAAAAAAAACTCTGACAAGATATTATAAGGTCAAAATGCTAAAAGAAATACATCATGCAGTTATTATAATCTAGGCACTAGTTTTATTGTTTCTGATAAGGGTATAGGTTAAAAATACTGAAACTACTTTATACTGATGTTATTATTTCAAGTATATTCTGATAGCTGAATATACTGTAGGTTTTTCACTGTGGAAGAAAGAAGTTAAAATTAAGAACAGGGAAAATCTATAATAAACCCTGCAGTGTTGGGTTGGAATAGGTGGTATCAACATCCATTTTTGTTTATTATTAATTTTGTATATACAGACAGGTGCAGACATTACTGTAGATGTGTGTGTCTGTGTGGATTAATGTAGTATATATGCATACAAACATATGAGGGATGTCCAGAAAGTATCCAGCCATAGAACATGAAAAATAGAGATACACATGGCTGGACACCTTCTGGAAAGCCCTGGCAGTTTCTAGTTCTATCCATTGGTGTGACTGAGAAGTAGCTATAACCCAGTACTAATGAACATACTCATCTCCAAGATGTTGGTTTTTAAATAAAAGGACTCAGGGCACATTAAACATGTGATTAACTCCAGGTCTAGGCCTCAGAAAACACTAGCTGGTCCTGTTGCATTATGTGGTCATAGGAAGTGACAAAGTGCTCACTCACAAAAAGGTAGGACCAGTAAAAATGGCACAGGACACAGCCAGGAAGAGTTAAGGGTCAAACCTGGAACAATGATACTTTTAGAATATAACTCACACATTAAAATAAACAAGCATGAGGCCATACTGATGTAAGTAAGTAAATAGAACAGCTCTTGATTACAGAAGAGTATCAGTTAATAAATTTAGAAGGAATGGGGAAATTAGGAAATATTAGAACACCACAATAATGATAATTGTTACAGACAAGATCCACCCATGAATGCTAAAATAAATGGGGAGACAGTTTCGGCTATTTTCATAATCTCAAAGTATCTCCCAGAATAGCTATTAATAACAAGGGAAAAAATAAAAACTCCATAGAGGAGACATTGAGCAGACACTACTTCAATCCCGTTGATCAAGGTGCACATCACGGATCGTAAAACATACTGACATTTCTTCACAGGCTGCACTGAGAAGGGCACATCATCGCTGGGGTATTTTTAGTCTACCTCCTGCTTCTTTTATCCTTCATCGAGTCTTAAGATTTTAAGTCTCTTTTAGCCACAATTTTACACTCCTTGCCATTTTCTCATGATTTTTACTTTTTTCTTGAACATATATTTTTAAAAATTTACCTTTGAGTTGTTAAATTCTTCATCTGTGTTTTCCTACGATTTCCTCTTTGGGATAGAAAATAAAAGGTGACTATTAAGAAATGCTGTTTTCAATGATCATCTATGAACAGTGCCGATGCATTTTTAATTTAGGATCAATAACTGCCTTACATAGCCATTGCAAAGACTCTCTGCTCAGACTCTCAGTCTCTCTCTTTCTCACTTTCTCTGTGTCACTCTGTCTCTATTGCCTCCCCTCTCTCCCTCCTCCCCAATCTGTGTTAGAAAAAGCCTTCCATCGCAGTGGTTAAGAGCAGAGCTCTAGCGCCCTCTGTCTGGGGTCAAGCAGAGTTCTGTTACTTGGCCGTGTGATCTTCTATGAACCTTTTAACTCCCCTGGCTTTTGATTTCCTCTACCTGCAAAACGGAGATGATGACAGTACCCAGCACCCTCCTTACAGAGTCATCGAGAAAGTTAAATGAAATAATGCAATTAAGGCACTTAAGGGGAAAAAATGGCTAGAACACCTTCAGTTCTTCGTAACTTTGTTACTTATTTGATACCCAGGTCCAGAGAATTACGCTCCATCATTAACAATTTGGATAAATCCACTTTCTCATTTACTTCCTCCTTTGATACACAGCAGCTCCTAAATTTCCCCAATCCCCTCTGGAAACTTCCCTGACCTATGTAATAGATGTTTGGGGACATCTAATAGATGTTTTAAAATATAAAATATATATTTTACTAAGATGTATTTTAATTTTTAAAATATGTATGCACATTGCTGTATGTCCCTCTTATTCAATGATTTTCAATTCTGAAATCATTTAGGGAACTTTTAAATAATGCTGCTCCCTGCTGTAAATCAACTGATGTAAACACAGGTACTTAGGCATTCCGAATTTTTAAAAGTTCTTCAGTTAAGCAGCCAGAATAGACCCAGTGAACTAGTTCACTGGTTCTAATTGTTCCATTGTATGCCTCCACCATTATTCATTCATTCATTTCTGGACGGAGGATCACTTTCTTTTTGTTCTCTACTAACCGCAAGCAATATCTTAGCAAATATTCTCATACATCTTCTTCAGTTCTCTTATGGGCCTGGAGAAAACGTTTTCTGGGTTGTATATGCAGAGTATAATTAGCAGATAATTGAATTTGTGTGCCTGACTTAATCACGCCAGATTCTCTCCAGGATGTGTGCTCTGGTTGACTCTTTCACAGAGGTGCATGATGAGTCTGTTTTCTCCATATCATAAGATCCTGGGTGTGCAACTCTGTCATTGTAAAGAGCTGTACATTTGGTTGAATGCTCTCCTATCACCATCTTGAAATTCTTAATAATTTTATCTTTCAACTTAGGTCTTAGAAGTGAAATCAGGTAGGACAATGGGGCACACTTGTCAGACACTCATGTGCAAAGCCATTCAGTTGTGCAGTAACAGCCCACATAAGCATGACTCAGGACTATGGTCATGGTGAACACAAACTATGTAGAATTTTGCTTGGGGTCGTTTGGGGTGCTTTAGGCACCAAGGCTTAGCTGGACTTGTGTTGGTGGCTGCGATGGCATCAGCAGAAGTGGCAGTGGCTATGGCAGGAGCTGTAACCCCAGGAGAAAGAAGAGGGTCCACATGGGAGCTCTTCCCCATCCACAGGCATCCAAAAAGCAAAACAAAACAAAATAAAATGTGTGATCAGCTTTGTCACTATAGATTAGTTTTCAGTTTCTAGAATTTTATACAAATGCAATCACACAACATGTTCTCTTTTTTTGCCTGGCTTTTTTTCACTTGACATAATTAATTTGAAATTCATCCATATTGTTATATGCTTCTATAGTTCATTCCTTTTTATTGTTGAGTAGTCTTCCATTAAACGGATAAACTACAATTTGTTTATGCATTCACTTCTTGGTAGACATTTGAATTGCTTCCAGTTTGGGGCCATTACAAGACACTGTATACACATGTTTTCTGTTTTTCTTGGGTAGGAGTAGAGTGCCTGGGTTAAATGTTTGACTTTTTAAGAAATTGCCAAGTCATATCCTTCCCTACCAGCACTGTATGCATGTTCCACTTGCTTTTCCCTGCCACTCAGATGCTAATGGTAGTCAAATGGTATTAAAACATTATAGTTTTAATTTACATCTCTTTAATAACTAATGATGCTGAGGATCTCTTTCTGTGTTTATTTGGCATCTGTACATATTCTTCTATAAACTGTGTTCAAGCATTTTTGTCTCTTTTTCACTGGGTTATTTACTTTCTATGATTGAAGTCTGAAAATTCCTACACTTGATCTTAGCCAAAAGACCAAGAAGCGATGAAAATTCCTTATATATTCTAGATACAAATTCTTTACTTGGTATGTGATTTGCAAATATTTTCTCCCAGTTTGTGACTTACCTTTTCACTGGATTTCAATCTGGATTAGACAGATGAGATGTCATTTGAAGGCTGTGAATAGAGAGGAGTGACTGATCTATCTGCCATTTAAAAGACCACTCCCTCTATGTTAAGAATAGATGGGAGAGAGGAAAAGGCTTACACAGCAAGTTCACTTCTAAAGTTGTGAAGCAATTGCAATAATCAAGTAAGAAATGATTTTCTGAATGGAGTTGGTTGCAATAGGCATGGAGAAAAGTTGGATTTAGATGTAATTCATACTAGGACCCGGAAAGTCGTAAAGTGGAAGTACCTGCTCTAGGCATAGGCAGTAAGGTAGAAAATTGCCTGTAGGGAATTAAAAAAATGCCTTTAAAACTGACCAATAAAAGTCAGTCTTTTTATTGTCACTATGAGCCTACAATTTTAAGAAATGCCAGTGATTAAATACTCTTTTGAGAAGAAAATCTTTTATTAGTCTATGGTCTAAACAAATAGTGTAGTTTCTGCTGAGTTTTAATAATATACATGTGAGCAACAATTTAACATATTTCTTATTCATTATCCTTTAATAAACACTGTATTCCAGATGGCAGTTATTTCTGAAAAGTCCTGGTTATACAGTTGGCCTTTGACATACAGGGATGCAGCTGCCTGCACTGATTTTCAGAGAATGTTGCTTGGGAATCACTGGTGCTCACTTCAGGGACATACTCGGATGGTCTTAACTATCTCTGCAGTTCAATAGCTGATCTAAAATAAACTACAGCATAGTGATTATAAAGAAGAAGACACAGAACTTGAATTAACTCAGTTCTGTCATTCAAAGTGACCATTTGGAGCTTTCATTTGAATTTTAAAATTTCTAGGTTTTATTGTGAAATGAGGCCTTTCTCTTTAAAACTTCTTTATGTAGTTGTTAATTCATGTAACTAAAATTCACAAAATTTGTTCTTCGTTCAACTATGAAGAAAGATTGACAAACATGGCTCTATTTTATTAAGCATAAATATATGAAGGAAGTTAATTTTGTCAAAGTTATTGACACATCTGCAGAAACTAAGGTTCAAGAACTTTATTAATGCAAAAAACAAATATACAGGTACCAGTTCTTTGTATTTTTTATTTGAAAAAAATAGTATAATCAGTTCCTAACACATAGAAATGGTAAATACCTGAGGCTGCGGATACCCGCAGATGCCCTGACTTGATACTTAAACAGTATATACATGTAACAAAAGTTAACATGTATCTTATAAATATGTACAAATATTATGTATCAATAAAAAACAAATAAATTCATGCTTCTTATAAAAATGGCATAATTAAACAGATTAATCCATTACTTTATTCCCTGTTTGTCCTATAATTTCTATTTTATTCTTTATCTTTTTACTGGTAATTTTTTGGCATCATTTTATATATGAAATCCAATGAAAGAAAAACTCACTCTCTGTATTTCTTTTTTAGCCATTATAACTACTCTTTTTACTTCATAATTATTACTAAAAATAAAAAAAATGAAAAAAAATTTTGAGCAAGGTTAAAAACAAAATCCACTATGGTCATCGAAGCCTAGTACGCCACTGATAATTTGAAATTGGGGCCCACAATATTGCTGGTGGGTAAGGCATAGGTGCATAACGCAAAGGGGTTTTGTCTGTATCTATGTTTTATTTTCATGTGGGAAATAGTAGATGTTAGCTTTGGAACATGCCAAACTTGAGATAGCCATTAGAAAAATAAGCACAGATGTTAGACCACAGATATACAAATCTAGAGTTCAGAGGTGAGACTCAGTTGCACAGTATCAGGGGCTGATAGCTAAAGACGACAAGAGCTAGATAAAGTCACACAGGAGAAAAGTATATACAAAAAGAGAAGATGGTCTGAGAGGGGTCCTGAGTTTGGTCAGCAGTTAGAGATTGATCCCTAGTGGCCCCAAACATGGCCACATTTTTGTGAATGCTCACAGAGAAGGCACATCCCCTTTTTATTGTTCATGTGCGTGTTGAGTATTATATATCTACTTGATCCATCAAATTTTGAATGTGTTAAAATTTGTGGAGTAAATTTTTGACTTACATTGTCTCTCCCAGTAATTCTGTCATTTGTTGTTTTCTCTAACAGATAATGTTTTAGAACAGCCACAGATTGAAAAAGAATTGAAAAGATAGTACAAAGAGTTCCCATATAGCCCTGCACATGGGCTCCCTTATCAATTAATGGAATATATTACATGGGTATGGTAGATTTGCTACAATTTATGGGCCAATATTGGTACATTACTCACTAAAGAGTTTTTTCAGATTTCCTTAGTTTAAGCCATTGTCTTTCTTCTATTCCAGGATCTGACTCAAGATACAACCCTGCATTGATTCATCATGTCTCCTTAGTTCCTTCTGGGCTGTGATAGTTTCTTAGACTTGCCTCGTTTTTGATAATCTTGACAGTTCTAAGGAGTATGTTTTAGGAGGTCCCTCTAATGAAATTTGCCTCAGTTGAGTCAGGGGTTATAGGTTTTTTGGAGGAAATGCCACAGCCTAAAGTGACATTTTCATGACACGTATCAATGTGATACAAGACTGTTGATGTCTACCTTGATCACACGCCTAAGGTAGTGTTTGTCGGGTTTCTTTAGGGTAGAGCTGCTCATTCTCCTCCTCTTTCCATCCTGTGCCCTTTGGAAGGCAGTCAGCACCTGCAGACCACTTTAACAGTGGGGAGCTATGCTCTCCATTTATTATGGCAGAATATTTACAGAAATCATTTGGAATTGTTCTGTGTGGAGGATTTGTTTCTTCCCACATTTACTAATTTATCCAATCACTTATGTATAGCAGCATGGACTCATGCATATTTATTTTGTACTTTGGGTAATAAATGCAACATTGTTTTTTGTCTTTTGTTGTTTGAATTGATCCATGGATCCACCTTTGGCCATTGAGAGCTCTTTGGCTCCTACTCTCTTTAGACACACCCACATCAATATGAATGGTTTTTTCCCTCTATTTAGTTGTTTTATTATTTTTTTCTTGTCACTTCCTTACTTTCTGACACTATAAGATGATCTAAGCTCATCTTATTTATTTCCTTCCCTAGTACTATAATAAACTATTTCTACAAGGCCCCACTTCCTTTGATTGGAGACTGGCATTAGAAACCAAGATCTTGGTGCTAGATATAGTCATCATTATTGAGGTGTATCATTTGTTTGTTGTTGTTGTTGTTGTTGTTGTTGTTGTTTGCGTTTTAAGCCACTGTGCTGCTGTATATATGTTTATGACTATTTTGGTAACTTCTTAATCTATGTTTTCCTTTTATATATATGATTTTAACCTTTATTTCTTTATTACCTGATATTAAAATGCATTTGCCAGTTTTCTTTAGATTTGTATTTATCTATACAGCATTCTCTATACATTTATTTTCAAACTTCTGAATACTATTGTTTTAAACATGTCTCTTACAGACAAGCTATTGGTGGATTTTTAAAAAATGTAATCTTAAAGTTTTTCCCTTTGTGTGGGGGTTTCCATTTTATAGTTACAATAATTTGCTTTCCTGTTTCTTTTTTTTTTTTTTTTATTAAATCATAGCTGTGTACATTAATGCAATCATGGGGTACAGTGTGGTGTTTTCATATACAATTTGAAATATTTTCATCAAACTGGTTAACACAGCCTTCATGTCATTTTCTTAGTTATTGTGTTAAGACATTTATATTCTACATTTAGAAAGATTCACTTGTACCCTTGTGAGATAAGCTATAGAGGGGATCCCTCCAATCACCCTCCCTCCACGTTTCTTCATTTTCTATTTTATCTTCCGGCTATGTTTGAACTTATGTCTGCTGGTTTAAAACTCACACATTTTGCTTTTAATAGTTACCCCTATCAAGATACACAGGCTTTAATTTTATTATCAATCACTTAATCTTATCCATTTTGCTCTTTATTTGGTTATCCCTATCAAGATACACAGGCTTTATTTTTCTTATCACTTAATCTTCTCAGCATCTAGTTTTTCCTCTCCACAAGTACATTTGTGTGTCCTCAGCTCCCTCTGGTCTCTCATACTCATGATCTCTGCCCATCCCAACAATCACTATGTTGAGATTACCTAGATCTGCACTCACATGGCAATCACTGCCATTTAATTTCCAGCAAGATGAAATAAAGTAAAATTCACTTTTCTTTTCAAGTGTTTAATAGCTGCATGTGGCACAGATAATAGTACATTCCCTCATCTCTGAAACTTCTATTGGACGGTGATATCTCTAGAATTTCATTCTACGCTATTTTGAATATATTTCCGGTTGGTTGCTTCTTTTTTAAGAGAACAGTAAACTTACTGTATTATTTTATTATTCTTACTACTCATGTATTTTATGGCATCTATTTGAATCGTTTTCTCTACTTTCTAGAAACTTACCCCAAGAGTATTTCAATGGAGGTCTTTGTACTGAAAACCCTACAGGGCATTTTACAGATGAGCATATCTTTATTTTCATTTTGCATTTAAATGATAAACACGTGAATATGAACACTAATATAAACTATTTCCCCTTTGTTGTTCTGGTCATTTATATCATCTTCTTTTCATCCAGTAGTGCCACAGAGAACTCTGATATTAGTCTAAGATATATTCCTTCTTATATATGCTGCGCTGTCTCTCTCTCTCTCTTCAGTAATGGTATAATGTTTCAACATTTTAAAAGATTTTTCCAGAAATTTATACCCAATATCTTTCTTTACTTTTTGGAAATATCAATACTTCACACCTCTCCCCCAAGTATTTCCCCACTCTTCATTTCATTTCTCTATTTCTGGGATCTCTATGATGATCAATTTGACATTTTTTAGTTCTCATTTTTATTTTCCTTTCAGCAAATTTTTACCTGATCTTTCAGTTCAATAAAACTTTGACAGTATCTTGGTTATTTACCATATATATTGAGGTCCATATTTCAATGTCTTCAATGTTCATGTTTCAAATATCCTCTCTTTGGGGGAGGGCGTTAAGTACTATGTTTAAAAACATGATACTTGATCTGTTACTTGTTTTATATTTTCTTCTGGCTTGTTCAATTTACTACTTTTATACACTTTGTGGTCCGTAAGTGTCTCATCAATCACCCCTGAGAACTTATTTTCTATTTATTATCTGCCAACTTGACTGGTAATACATACCTGGGGAGGACCTAAGTCCAGGCTCTAGTCCCAGCTTACTTCCCACCTCCCTGACTGAGAGTTAGGAGGATGTTCCTTGAGTTTGAGGGAGATTTTCTTTTGATTGTGGGGGTTGGAAGAGCAATAACATGTAAGTATTATATATGTTAAACATATTGATAAATTTTGGATAGGAGCATTACCTTGATGGCGTTTAAAAAATGTTTTATACTATATCAGTTTTCTTTTGCTGCTTTACAAACCACAACAACATAAATGGCTTTTTAAAAGGTCATTATTAAGTATTACAACTCTATTGGTTGACTTTTCTCAGAAGGGTCTTCCTTTTGGGTCTTTAATAAAATTGCAATTAGATGGAAGTTGAGCAGGAATATAGGGCTCAACTAGACTGGATCTCTGCGATGACTTTCTTACAGTGGCTGGTAGTTGATATGGGCTGTTGGCTGGGAATGTCAACCAGGGAACATACACAGCTTCTCTACGAGACTTGGGTTTCTGACAGAATTGTGGTGGGGTTCTTAGAGGAAAGGTTTTGGGCACCAGCTTTCCAAGGGACCCCGGGGAAGGCAATAGGCTTATTACGATGTAACCATGGAAATCCCAGAACCTCACTCTGAATGATTAGAAATGGTCATGCAAATCACTAAGGCTACCCCAGATTCAAGGGAAAAAGCAGGGTGCATAAACCAGTCAGGAAAAATTGATGATGGTCATCACTGGAAACTAACTTCCACATACATTTTACTTTGTAAATTGTATTCCTGTTCCCTGTCATAAGTCAACACAGAATAATTCTCTCTCTGACCGTCATAAAACTACAATTATTTTTTCCTAGCAAAGGAAATGAGTTTTGCCTTTGTTTATCAGTTTTATTAAAAATCCCAATCACCAGTACATCAGTAAATTATCCATATGCATTTTCTCTTGGAGTACTGCATTCCATATAGCGTGTGTGTTTACACAAATGGTCTGTCCCTTCCTTCTCCTAGGCCCCCTCGCCACAGTCATCATGCAGATATTCTAGAATTGCTAGATACTTTAGTCTCAGTCTCTTTTAAAAATTAACTAGATACATATCTACTCACACTAACAAGCCATTCATCTTTATAAGTCAGTTACAATTTAAAGAAAGCACTTTTTTTCTCAGTCATAAGCATTGATCATCTGGAAGTAAGTATCTCATTCAATTCTATTGCATTGTGCCAAATAAAAATCACACGAGCCCTAAAACATGTTTGAGCATAAGAGAAAATAAGAAACATAAGCTAAAACTATAGGAAATAGTGTAAGCTACTTTAAAATTCCTCATTTAGTTAAGAGGAGATAAGATTTGCTATAATTTCAGTGAATTAGAAACATTTGCCTTTATTTTAAAATGTAAAATCCTAATTTTTCAAATAAGCATTCTCTAAAAGTGTTAACTTATTCTTTCTTATGTGATTTCTGCTGTCACAGGTACCTCATTATATTTCAAAATTATAAAACACATAGGAGATACTGTATTGTAATCTCACGGCATTTTTCATGTCCTTGTATATGAGAAGCTGAAATGGTTATCTAAGTTCTGGTTGGAATATTCCTACTGAAATAACACAAACATGGGTATGACCAACTTAGTCAGAAAGTTTAGCAAAATCTTATTTTGAAATGTAAATGGTAAAAAATATAAACAGAGAATTCACCAAGAATGAATACAGGTGACCAAGGAACACAAGGAAAAAAAAATGTTTGACCTCACAATTCATCAAAAAATCAGACTAAAACAAAAACTACAATTTTCCCTGGCAAATTGGAAAATTTTAATTAAATTATATTAAATATTATGGATTTATTCCAGAATAATTAATTTTTTTAATTGGTAATTTGGGATAATCCTCAAAAGTTTAAAATATATATTTATGACAAATTCTTTAATGATCTGGAGCAAATCTACATAAGTGGATAAAAGAACAGATGAAAGGATGCTTAAAAGCATAGAACCAAAGTATCAAATTAAATTCAAAATTTTCTTCAGTTTTTTCTTAAATCTATTAGCATTTTACTCCACAACCTGGTTGAGAAGTTTGAGAAGATCCCAGTAAATAAAACCATGAATATTATATTTAGTAAACTTGATTATGTCTGAATAGCTACGGCTTAGAAGAGGGACCAAAAAACATTTTTAGTAAAAGGTCAAATAATGAATGTTTTAGTTTTTGAGAGCCCTAAGAACTCTGTTGCAACTACTCAGCTGTAGCTGTATTGTAAAAACAGCCATGGACAATGCAGAAATTAATGGACCTGCCTATTTTTGTTTTACAAAAAGGTTCCAGACTATATTTAGCCCACAGGTTGCAGTTTTCTGAGCCCAGCTTTAAAACATATCTCTACTATACATTGTCCCTTAATCATAGTGTATCCTGTATTTGTATTTATTTATCTGAGGAAGGTCCTGAGAAGCCAGGGGTGGGGAGGATTTGGAAATCAAGTTAACCAAACACAGGCAGAAAAAGGATGGCAATCTTCCAGAGTAACCGATACACTATTAATAACCTAGTCCATGCAGACTTGGCTACTCTGGCCTAGAACTTGAAAATGTGTAGACACTGGGTAGGAGCTAAGAAAAAAAAATTACTGGTAGTAATTATACTCAGTCCTTGCAGAAACTTTTTAGTCAGTCATAGAGATCAGAGGTTTCTATTAGCTAAATAGCTGAATATAAAGTTTAAACAGAGCCAAAAAAAAAAAAAGAGAGAGAGAGATTAAGGGAGGCCATGTGAGAGAAATCAAGGAAAGTAACCATGTAACTTTTCTTGGGAAAAAAAAGATTTGGAAGTTTTTAAAAGCGTGTTCAAAAAGAATACATTCCAATTTAATGAAGTAGCCTCACAAGTTCCTGCTGTGAAAAGAACCTTCCTGGAGGTAGGAAAAAACTGGCCCTCTAATAAAATAGCTATTGTTCGGATCAGCAGTTTTTCTTTTCCTTTTCCCCTCTTTTATTCTTTTTCCCTCCTGAAGCTGCTCTGACCTCCAGCCTCCCCTTTGGGGGGCAAAGATTAAGTCGATGGGGCACCCCAATCAGAATTCCCTGACCGTTGCGTCCCGTCCTTGGTTATTTAACCGTGATGGGTATTTCTGGGAAGGTCATCATTTCTTTCCATCGCGATGAGTGATTGACTCAACAAGGAGTTCATATTGCACCAAACACTTTCAAAAATGATTCATGTTAATGGCATGTCTCGGGGGATTGATGCTAAATAGAAGCTACAAGTAAAGCTTAAAAAATGATTTAACAATAGGAAAGCCCGCAGACCACAGTGCATGTAGGCACAGTTGATGGTAAACATCAAAGAATAAATACAACTAAAAGTCATAAAATCGGATAGACAATAAATCTGACAGTTCAAGACCTTTTGGGGCTTGAATCATAAAAAATAAAATTACTTACTCAGGCATTCCTGGGTTTATTTATTTTTTTATTTTTTTTTTTAGTTTTTGCCACACATCTTTTACAGGGCAGTGAACTGAAGACAGTTTCATATCTCTGACATGGTCGTGTGGTTTACAAAGGTGGTTGCTGCACAAAATAAAATCAAATGGACATATTGAAGAAATACTCCCCTTTTGTCCATAATACTGATCACTCCTTGAAGGGAGAGGTTGTTGGGAATTTATCCACAAAAATCAGACTTGAAGCTTTTATAGCCCTCTCATGGCAGCCACAAAAATGTAACAAAAAAGAGAACCGATATATCCAAATCATCCTTGTTTTTCATCCCCTTACAGTTCTTTTATCTTCTAAGAGAGTTATAATTGGGTTTGTAGAGTCTTTTTTATAAAATGAAAAGGAGAAAAGTATTATAATTTTTCAGATGAACTGAGGGCAGAAAAAGACAAGTAAAAACTTAACATCAAATTGAAGAAATCATTAATGTCAAAAATACCTTTTCTTCAAATAAAAAATGGTTCCTTTGGAAAATTTTATTTTAAAAGATCTAAATATAGATAATTCTAAGTGTATCTTTAAATAAACGAAGAACAGAAGAGAATAAGCAGACCTACCCCTCTCTTTCTTCTCAACACTCACTTTCTATCTTAACTATTAAGTCAAAATTCAGACATTTAACCACCATTTAGAAGCATAATGTTAAGACTTCCACAGCATTTACCAATGAACAAGACAAAGTTCCATCCTCAGGTTTAGGTCTAGAAATGGCCCCCAAAGAAAGATTAAATCCCTATTGAGCAAAGGGAAATGACCTTGACTATGTCAATTCTTCATGCATCTTGCAACTCTCATATATAACATAAGCATGTAATTACATTTATTTCTACATGTCTTACCCTCTTTTTCCTGTTAGATATTAAAGTTCTTGTTAATATTCAACAAATATTGATTGCCTACTTGTGTCAGAATTTCACTGAATAATGAGCAAGACATATCCCTGCCATTAGAGAGCTTGCAACTAAACAGGAAAGACATTAAACAATAATTATACAGCACATTATTTGATTAACTGTGTTATAAAGACAACAAGGGGCATTGTCTAGTAGATTCATCCTGGAATCCAGCCGCCATGCTGTGAGAAAGCTTATGAAGCCACAAGAAGAAGCCTATCTGGAGAAGAGTTGAAGCCACCAACTCACAGCCTCAGCTAAGCCAATACCAACTTCCCAACCATGTAAGTGAAGCCAACTTAGAAATGGATCTTCCAGATCTAAGCTGTCTCTGCTGAGTCCTGATCAAATACAAAAACCCTAAATCAGCGGTTCTCAATCTGTGGGTAGCGACCCTTTTGGGAGTCAAACGACCCTTTCACAGGAGTCGCCTAAGACCATCCTGCATATCAGATATTTACATTATGACTCATTACAGTAGAAAAACTACAGTTCTGAAGTAGGAATGCAAATAATTTTACCATTGGGGGTCACCACAACATGAGGAACTGTATTAAAGGGTCACGGCATTAGGAAGGTTGAGAACCACTGCCCTAAACAAATAAATGTGTTGTTTTAAACTATAAGCTTTGGGTAAAAGATCATGAAAAAGTACCCCAACATAAAGTGAACAAAAAAATGAAATGATGACTCCCATAAATAAACAAATTCTTGTGATGCCAAGTCATGAAGCTAAAATCTCCAGAGATGAGTGCTTGACTATCCTTTATGTTTTCACACACAAGGAAAGGTTATAGGTAGAATTTTTCAGTAAAATCCTTTCTAGAACCCCAAATATGTGTTTTCTATGATTAAGGTACCCATTATGTAGCCATCCCTGCCTTGACATTACATAGTTAGCAGAAATGGGTTAGCTTTGCCTACGTTAAGCCAGTACAACTTTTGATATGACCTTCAAAGAGCTTTGTAAGGGAAACATTTGAAATGAAATAATTTTAGAATAACTTATAGTGCAGGTAAAAGAAAAATCATTTTGCCAAACAGTTACATTTGAACTAAATTTATGTATTCTGTAGAGTTTTCAGTGTGAGTTTAAGTACCACCTTCTCCTCTATAAGAAGATGTTCATATTTCTCCAACTTCGTATGTGTGGATCAGAGCCTCAGTCCCATGTATGGCTATCAGTGCATTCATGACTTGTCTGCTTCTATCTCTTTCACATAAGAAATTATATGCTAACTCAGTTGTGTCCTTCAAAATTCATATGCAAGATGAGGGCTCAATTAAAGTTGAGTGCAGTTATAAAAATAGAATTCTGTTCTGATAAGATTAGTCTTCTTATAAGAAGAAACATTAGAAAGACTTCTTTTCCCACCAAGTGTGAAGTCACAGCAAAAGGCAACTGTTTGCAAGTCAGGAAGACATCCTTCAACAAAAAACAAAGCTGTTAGCCCCCTGATCTTAGAATTCTTAGCCTCCATAGTAGACAGAAATCAATTTCTGTTGTTTAAGCTGCCCAGTCCATGGTATTTTGTTATAGCAGCCTAAGCAGAATAATACACTAAGTTTACAGAATTTTAAGCTGAAAGGAATTTATGGATCAGTCTCCCCATTCTTCTCTTCTAATTATAGTAACAGAAGTTTTAGAGGGCACATGGCCATCTCAATAAAAAAATACATTTCCCAGCTTCCCTTTTAGATATAGCCAAGTAATAAAGTTGAGCTTGTATAATCCAAGTGGGGGGAAATGTTCAACTGCCAGGTTGAGTGAGGGAAGAGCACGCCTACTTTGTCCCCTTTCTTCTTTCTGCTGTCTGGAATGCAAAGTGAAAAAGATCTAAAATAGCCATCCTGGACCCTGAGTAAGAAGCCGTCATAGATGATGGCAGAGTAATATAATGAAAGGAACACGGGCTCCTTTGTTGAGGAGCTGCCCTACAAGCTCAGACTTTTACTTGAGATAAGAAGGAAGTTGTACCTTCTTAAAGTCATTGTTCATTTTGATTCCACTTTACACAAACCAACCTATATTTTTACCAATTTTTTAAAATAATTTTAATAATGTTACCAATTCATGTAGTCTTCTACTGCAGGGGTTGGCAAACATTATTTATAAAGAGCCAGATAACATATATATACAAGAACCTCTATAAGTTGATCATCCAATAACTGTAACAAATTGTTCAAAGTACAGAGATGGTCCACATAGGAACTTCCATGGAGTACATGCGGTGAATGTATGGTCTATGAAAATTAGGTCAACTTAAGGAGGTGGTCAACTGCGGAGGTTCTATGGTATTTTAGGCTTCACAAGCCATACGTTGTCTGTTGCAACTACTCAAATTTGCCTTTGTAGCATGAAAGTTGTCATAGACAATGTGATGTAAATAAACAGTAAAGCTACATTTCCATTAAGTTTTATGCATAAAACCAGGTGGCAGACCAGATTTCGCTTCTAGGTTACAGTTGCAGATCCCTGACCTACCATAAGTAATTCCTTCATCTTAAGAGCAACAAAACTGATACAGAGTTCAAGCTATGGTCACAGATAGCAAAGACAATACACATACCAACCCATTTCCCTAAATTCCCAAGCCCATATTCTATCCATTCACCTCATTCTTTATTATAGGAAATCAGAGATATCTCTCTGAAGTGCTAAATGCTTGCACCTTAGAACATAAGAGTCTCGTGTTCTCTTTTGCTTTGTCTCTGCCGTATCTTCATTGCATTTTCCTTTTATCTCCTTTTTCATTAGAAGATTTGTGATTTTTATTATATCCTGCATCCCCTGTTCTTATGGGTCATTTGTTTCATGTATTAGACATTAAATGTTAGTAGGCCAAGGATAGTCAGATGTTGACCTTTATTACTATTAACTGATTCAGATGTTTTTTGGAAGCAAGATTTTGAATAGAATAACTTCATTTATATAAACAACAATGATCTAGCACTGTTTGTAAGAACAAATAGAAAGTCCTGTGCACCTGTGCTCCTAAGTAGAAACCAAAACACTGTATTTTTTCTAGGCTTAAAATTTTTGTACTACCCTTCAAAAATTATTTAGATATTCTTATAAACGTCCTGATCTTTCCTTACTCTGACATCTGAGCTTCAAATGTGAAGCTACTTTCATATAACGGAGACACATTTTCTACTTATTACAAACGTAATTGACCTTGACTATTGTATACCAATTCTTCCTTGAACATAGGACCAGAAAGTACTTATCTCTAAAAAATGGAAGCCTTTTTTCTCAAACAATGCAAAATGTATAATTCAAGATATTTTCTATTTTTTCCCCTTTGTTATCAGGAAATTCAAAGCTTACTCAAAGCTGGTCTTTCCCAGTGAGACATCCTGGTCTCCTGGTAACAGCTAGTCCCTTTTAGCTAGTTTTTATTCTTTATGCAAACAAGTGTATTGTCTCATTGCATACTGTATTTGATTTTGCTAATCTATTCAATTACATCATGGAGTTGCTCAGGATCTACACCAATTAAATAAATGGCAACTGCAAAGTGGCTCTCAAGTAATCAAGTGGAGGGGGCCACATATCCACGGCAATACTGCAACAATTTCAACAGTATCCTTCAGATCTCCTTGATTCTCACAGAAGGAGGGTCAGATCAAAAGAAGAGTAGAGAAAAGTTCAAAGGGCAAATAACTGTCCATATAAATATACTATTTGGAACACTCTCCATTTAAATCCTCCTCAGGGCTGTCCACCACTTTTGGCAATATTTCTCAAAATATGGTTCCTGGGTTTGTTGTTAAAATGGAGATTTCTTAATCTCACCCCTGATGTGCTGAATCAGAATGTCAGAAAGTGGGGCCTAGTAGTATTGGCCATTGGTGTTTGGATTAAAAGGTAGATCTCTTAATGTTCCACACCTTTCAGGTTCAGGCACCCTCCATATGTTACCTTCCAACCCTACAGAATCACCTGAATTTTTCTGGATCATTCTTGCTTCCTCAAGTGGCAAAGCTTCTACCTTCTCACCTGGGAACTTCCTCCCTGACCTCACCTACTTGAGACACTATAACTCGGCCTATGAGAAATCACTCACACATCCCTTCAGACAAAACCTTCCCTGATTTGGCCCAAACCACACTCCCTAGTCCTACAGTCAGGACCTTTTTCCTCTATACTCCATGACTTGCTGCCCATTCTGCCACAAAGCCCCTGGTGCGTGGTGTCATGATCCCGTGTGTTCGGGTCTTCTTCATTAAACTAGAAGCTCCCCAAAGGCCCGCTTTGTTATTTACTCATTTTCTCCCCTGGCATATCATCTCAGCTCATTAAAATATGTTGGGCGAAGAAACAAATACATATATGAAACATGTTCTGAATATGTCTGGTGGCCCCTCATTACACTCTAACATCAAATTATAAGTCCATTTCTGCCTGTTTTGTCCCTTTTCCTCCACAGTTATGAGCATAACAGTAACTATTAGTACCTAGTGCATCAGACCGTTTGCCCGGCATTTATGCCCTCTCCTTGAAACAATAGTGCTCTAATTTATGAACTGCCACTATGAACTAACTCCTATTTCAGTTCAAATGACTCAACGGTTATTTGAATAGCTCTATAAGGGTTCAGGCCTTTTTAAAAAATGACACTGTATCTCATAAAACTATGGTTGATATGGTTATAAATTTCAGGAATGAGACCCAGGCTCTTTGTGCAATCACATTTGGGTTCAGGGCACATTCCAGCCATGGCATCTCATTGCTCAGAGGGGATAAAGGCCCCCACTCTCCGTTAATTATCAGGCCACATTAGAATCTCCTCTTCTTATGATAAAAGCTTTGGCTTCCTTTGAATAAGGCACTTCAAAGCCTTGCTTTCATAAGATTTTTGAAATCTCAGCCCATTGAGACTGTCACAGCTTGACATGCTTGTGCATTTGTCATACTTTCTAGAAGCCTGCCTCCACCCTGGGTCTGGGATAAGCTGGAATTTTGTCTCTGATAACACTTGCTTAAGGAGAAAAAGAGAGATGGCACATTGACATAAAATAAGGAAAAATCACTCTATTTTGTCCAAGAATTTTAAATGTGGATATTTTCTTGCTACATATCAGAAGGGAAGGATTATGTCCGGCTGAGAGGTTTCTCTGAGCAATGAAGTGCCAGGTCCCAACCAGAAAGCAGATTGGTGGGTATATGTCAGGTTCCTGGAAGAAACAATGAGAGATTTGAGGGAAAATAATAAAAAAGAACAATTTACAAAGGTATAAATTGGATTTAGGGAAGCCAGCTTGGGATAGTGCAGTACCCTGGGGCTACCTCTAGGAGAGGAGCCAGTAGCACTCCAGACCTGAATTTGGAGGAGAAAAGAGTAGCCACAAAAACCCAGAATGGCAGCTAATAGAATGGACTGCCTAACAGGAGTCATGGCCTTTACAGAGGGACACAATCGATCCATAGCCCCTCAGCAAGAAACAGAAACATAAATGCTTCAATCTGACTTTCTTCCCAAACTTCAAAATCCTGCCTGTGTTTCCTATTGACTGAACTTGAAGTCAGATGGCAAGGGAACCCCTTGACAATGTCCATGGGGGGAACACATCCAGCCTAGGCAGTTCACACGGAGGACAGAGCAAGCATGGAACCATAGAATTTCCTCTGCTTCTGTTGAAGGGAGGAATGTCAGTTTAGTTTGATAACACATAATGTAAGACAGCAAGATGGATCCTAAGCAGTCCATTGACTGCTCTGCTTCAGGTTCTAGTAAGGTTTTTAGAATCTAGATTAATGATACCATATAGATGCTATGAATTAATATTTTAAATGACATATTTCAAAGTAGCAATAATAAATGTCTAACTTGACAGCTATCCATTTATATGCCAATTATGTAAATGAAATGAAAGATATATCTTTTCACTTCATATATCTGATATAAGGACTTGCACCAGCCACTAATAAAATCAGTGCCCACCTACAGGGTATGAATCAAGGAAGGAGTAAGAATCCTTAGTGCCAATTGTTCTGATTTTCCCCA
The DNA here is from genome assembly GCF_000181295.1 of Otolemur garnettii. NCBI lineage: Eukaryota > Metazoa > Chordata > Mammalia > Primates > Galagidae > Otolemur > Otolemur garnettii. Next base: position 41,791,966 of record NW_003852397.1, on the reverse strand, counting down.
CACCAGTCATTCATGCCTGGGATTTTGTCATTATTTTAATAGCTTTGTGTTTCAGATGTCCTAGATTTCCTGGTATCTTTTTTAATCTTTAAGCACTCCTAAAACAATAGATTAATTATTGACATGCTAAGATAATTAGCAGTAGTACTGGAAATCAGATTATTAGCCCATTTAACTCAACAACTATTTATAGTTTTAAAAGAGAGGATAGTAGGTAGTTGCCCAGGCTATTGTTGGAAGATGCAGGCTTAGATGGGTCATCAACAGGTAAGGACACAACCTCTGAACAGTGAAGGAATACTAAAGATAGAAGTCAGGAGAGAGGAAAAGTGAGAAAGGAATCTAAAGGGAAGGAAGGGTATCAATAGATTCAAGGGCAACATACTTTGTATACCATACCTCCTGTGCAACTGCTTTATGTGGATTGTCTCATATGGTCTCTACACAAATTCTGAGAAGTAGACACTAATACCTGTCTCTCCATGTAAGATACATGAAGTTAAAGGAAGCTAAAAAGAACTTCCCAAAATCACAGAGTTAGTAAATGATGAGCGAGAATCAGAATTCCAAAGCCTATGCCTTATTTCCTGAGATATGTTCACATCCTCTTTTACTTTCTTCAAGAGACTCACTGAAGGATGAATTAGAACTCATAGCAAATTACTAAAAGAATGAAAAAGTCCAGAGGACAAAACACCCACATACTGTCCCCAAGATAAGACACTCAGTCATCAATTCATTGTCCAAAAGACTTGCATAGAATGCTATCACCTGGACTTATACTAAGTTCAGGAACTACGTAGGTGAGGAAACACAATCTCTCCCTCATAAATTAACAGTGCAAAGACATTAATACAAGGGTATAATGTGAGAGCACAATGGCAAGGTTTGCTGGGAAATGAAGTGCATCACTTCTGCTAATAGTTTGTTGGCCAGAAGTGGTTACAATCATCAGGACGATGAGAAGAGGAAGAGAGGCACATATTGCAGAGCCCTAGTGGTGTCTCCTACAGTATTTTGCAGCAAATGCACACGGACTGTTTGAGATTACAGCCTTCTGTAGTGCCAACCTCGTTATTCATATTATCTCTGATTTTGATGTGAAGAATCCTGATTCAGAGTACTAAAGAAAAGCAGAGTAGGAAAATATACTAAACACTGATAAAAGGAACACGAACATGGCGATTTCAATCTTCATCCCAGGTAGACAGCATGGCTCTTCTTAAGAAATGACTCTTGTAGCGTAAAACAGGGAGGGAAAAGTATTCATTTTGCTTCTTGGCTGCCATCCATGGAAACTCCCTTGGCAGCAGAGGACTTTATCCTCATGGGTAGTATTTCAAATGATGGTTTAGCTTTGGTCAAATTGCATAGAAAAGAAAAACACCAAAAGTTGCAATTCAAAAATCAGATACATTAAAGGTCTGCACATACTAATTAGTTCTTAGTCAATACACTGAAAGGCACCCTGAAATTATAGCTAAATTGCATAGAAAGAAACATGCTTGGAAGTAAGAGGGGAAATTGAGAATTTGGGAAATTAAACTCATTACTCCTTATACTTCTGTTATGACTCAATTCTTTTTCATTGCCCCTTTTTCAACCTTTTCTCTGTCTGTTGTGCTCCTGAGCTGAGTAATGGAATTTAATATTAGGTTCTTTTTTTCCAATCACAGGTGTTATTTGGTCTTACACAAGAGTAGCAGGATCTTTAACAACCTCCACAAAGAGCTTGAGACAATATTCAAGAAAATGCTCCTTCTTGGTGTTCTGAGGAAGAGTTGCTCCAAAGAAGAATGATACAAGGACTTTGAATTTTGACTGTGGGATGAAATCTACTAGAAGCCATGGTCAAAAGGCTTAGAGGGAGTGAGGAGAGCACTGAAGCAGGAGTCTGATGCTGCATGCAGGCCTAGCTGCTCTGCCAAAGAATTTATAGCCTTGGGCAAGTGACTTCATGAGGTGGATGCTGTGATAGAGTATGCTCCCCAAATTCTTCCTTTAGGATTGAAGGACATATTCCCCCAGCTGCTGGGAGAAAACTCAGTAGACGGCTTTAGTTGTCAACCTTTTGGGGCTTGCCTCAGCTGAAGAGTGAGACTTCATCCAGGGAAGTTCACACTCAATGACTGGTCAACAAAAAAAGCCTGGCCCTCTTGCCCCCACTTGTAACAACTCCGAAATGGCATTTTACCTCCAGAGGTTCCCAGGGAATTAAATGAAGCCTTTGTTAAGAACGCGTTGTAGGCAGGCACCCATAGGTCAGCAGTTAGGGTGCAGACTACATGTACTGGACTGGTGAGTTGGAACCTGGCCCAGGCCTGCTAAAACAAACAAACAAATAGCCAAGAGTTGTGGCAGGTGCCTGTAGTCCCAGCGATGAGGGAGGCTGAGGCAAGAGAATCGTTTGAGCCCAAGAGTTTGAGGTTGCTGTAAGCTATGATGCTATGGCACTCTACCAAGGGCGACAAAGAGAGACTCTGTCTTAATAAAAAAAAAAAAAAAATGCATTGCAGATCAACTTCTCCCATTATAAATCTGCTTCCTTATTCCCCCTTGTACACGGATTGACCTCAAAAGCACTCTAATAAATATGCTGCTCTCTAGTCTCCACCTCAAAATCTCCTTCCTGGGAAATTGAATTCATGCTCATACATCCAACTTGAGTCTGTGAATTTAGGACTCAGTTTCTTCTCTCAAACAGGAAAATAAAAATAAACTCTGATGAAGTTTTGGGCTTGTAAGATGAGATCCATACATGGAGTTGAGAAGGATTTTAGACAACCTGCAGTTTTTTCTGTAGGTATAGAGTACTTTCCTGGGGAGGCACACATAGAGCTCTACAGATCATCACAAGTGCTTTTTACCCCAACAGATAATGAACCACTAGTAAGAGATGATCTCTTGCAAGTACATTGATCACAAAATTCTAGAATTTCACAAAGCACAGATGGTGTCTTCAAGAATGTACTCTGAGCTCCCAACATACAACTATGAAAATCAACTCATACTTATAAATCAATGACAGAGATCTCTATTCTCACTGAAGGTGCATTCATTTTGCTCTAGAAGTAATCCTGAGAGCCTTAATGGTTAAATCTCAGAGAGGCTCCTAAGCATAAACATTTCCAGGATGGAAAAGTGAATCCACATAGGATTCAATGGGACAGAACAATTTGAAGCAGGCTTTCAATCCTTGTTCCTACAATTCTAGAATGACCTATAACCACATTCTAATAACACAGTACCGGCACACTCCTACCCCAGACCACTACTATGAGAAATAGATTCACTTCCAAGAAAGAAAAGCAATAGCTATCATTTATTGCAGACCTACTATATTTCAGATAGTCTGTATATTAATTTTATTGAGGCCTTAGGCCAACAGGTGAGCAGGTATCTCGATTTTGTAAGAAAACTGAAACTCAAGAAGTTTCAAAATTTTAGCCAAGTTCACAAAAGCAGTAAAACTGATTTTGGATTGAAACTTGAGTTTGTCTTGGGTTTCAAGTTTGTCCAATCCAGTTCCAAATTCTGTGTCTACTCTGTTATACCACCTTGCCTCCTAAGGTTGTCAACGACATTCCAATTCTCTGGGAGAAACCAATTTCTCAGAGTAAAAACTTCTGTGAATGGAGAGGAGACACCTTCCATGATGCTGATTCATCTCCTGGAGGCTCTGTCTTTGTTCTCCTGGTGCCAAATGAGCTCACAAGAAAAAATCTCTGTTAAAATAGCAGTTGGCCCCTGGCAGAACAAACAATCCAGATTACTATGTGTTTTTCTGAACATACAGTATAGGAACAGAGTCGGAATTTTTAAAACCTTTTTCAGATGTATTCACCCAACTAATTTGTGAGTTAATGTTATGCCAGAAGTACAATTCACTCCCATAAGTTAAGTAATTGCTACTATTAAATTTACAGGGTTCATTATTCTCTGCTAAATGAGGGACTCAGCAAACCAAAAATGGTCTCGTTCATGTCAGATTTTTATCTTTTTTTGCTGCTATAACTATTGACACTTAATGATTGCCAATGGACCTGACAGTGGAGGGTCTTGGTCCTGAGACCCTGAGCAGCCCCATCCCCATGGCTGCTATAGGCACAGCTCTCTCAACATCAACTTGCAGGGCCTTGTCCCGACGCATTGGTTAGGAGGCATCCTGTCCTGAATGGGCCAGAGAAGTACCTCAACACGCTTCTAGCCTCAATCCATTGCCCAGTTCCAAAGCTTTCACATTTTTAGGTAGTTCTAACAGCAGCCTACTTCCTGTACCAATTTCTACCATAGTCAGTTTGGGCTATTATGGCATACATATTGTGTAGCTTAAACAACAAACATTTATGTCTCAAAGCTCTGGAGGCTAGAAGTACAAGATCAAGGTGCCAGCACATTTGGTGTCTGGTGGGGGCCACGTCCTAGTTATAGAAGACCCTCTTCATTGTGTTCTCACATGACAAAGGATGGGCAAAAGTGCTCTCGGGGCCCCTTTTATAAGGTATTAATCCTACTAATGAAGGTTTTACCCTCATGACCTAATCACCTAATGTCAAATGCCCCATCACCTAAAACCATCACATTGGAGGTAAGGATTTCAACATATAAATCTGTGGGAGACACATATAATTAATCCAGAGAACTAATGTTAATAATAACTATTACCTTTTACAAGTATATAGTATGTGACCATTTCAATTTACACTATCTCATTTAATCCTCCTTACAATATTACCAAAAACAGTTGAGCAGGTGTTACACACATTTTATAGATGAAAAAACTGAAGTTTAGATAATTTAAGGAATTTATCCAAGACTTCATATTAGTGCCCTGACTTTGAATCTTCCTCAAATTTCAGTGATGAAATACACCTACAATATTAGACCAAACTGTACAAAGAACCCCAAGTTAGTCCTCTATGCCATATTTCCACACAGCAACAGGAATGATCATTCCAAAATGTGTACCAGATAATAGCATTTCCCTGCTCTCAACCTGTCATACTGAATAAAATCCTAAATCCTTTCTCCAGCCTACAAGGTCTTACAGGCTCTGGGCCTGCCCACCTCCCTGACTTCATCCTCTCCCATTTTCCCTATGGCTCACTCACCTGGTTCTTGAGTCAATAAGTATGTCCCTTCTTATGCTTTTATACCTACTCTTCTCTCTGGAACTCACGTTTTCCTGATAGTCCCAAGAATCACTCCCAGAAAAGATGTCCCTGACGGAAAAAGTATCCTTACCATTTGGTATCCTTTGACACTGCTTTATTGTTATTTATAGCTCTTATAAGTGCTATAAGTACTAAAATTATATGTTTGCTTTACTATGTAGCATTTTCTTTCTCATTAACTGGAAAAGTCTTCTGAAATACATGATATATTATAAGGCTTTATAAGAAAGGGTTTCTATCCAGCTTTACAACTTACAAGTACGGGAACTCCAATGAGTTATTTAATCTTGCTCATATTCTGATACTAGATTTCCTCATCTGTAAAATGGGCATAATTATAGTTATTACAGGAGTTAAGGGCTCAATAAAAGTTTGTTAGTAGACTTATGATTATCATAAAGAAGAATTACAAATATAGATAGTTATCCATTTTTTTACTTATTCACCATCTATATACTGATAAATTAGGCACTGGAGCAGCAAAAGAGAATGGGATTCACTCCAGTTATTAGAAAGGCCAGGACCTGTCTGGGACAGGGAGAGAGTGTATACGCAGTACCATTTGTTCTTCTATCCACCACCCGAAACTTCTACTGTCTGCATAAACCATTCAATGAGATTGACAAGAATAAATCATTAATTCGTGCACTCAATATTACACTGAATGCTTTTCCTCATTTAGTCCTCAAACACGATTGAAGACATAGCTGTGAAGAAATAAATACAGCGCCTGGCCTAAAGAAATGAATAGTTCAATGGGAAAGGCAGACCTGAGGCCATTCACATTCTGACCCTGCCTCAGGATCTAGTTTATATGGCCTTTGCTGTCATTAGGATGTTAGAGTGTAAGATATTCCCCCAAAATCCTGATTCTAAATTGCTCTTGAGAGAGCTGATGTTCTAGCAATGTTGAGTCTGTGTTGCCTTCTGTCAACAAAATTCTGAAACAGAGTCGTGGCTGCCCCCCTTTAACTCTCAGGATTTAAAAAAATCTCTGCAGCTCGTCTATGTCCTTAACCATTTTTTCTATCCTGTTTCCCATAGCCAAGTGTTAAAATCTCCTACAATGACTGTAAGTCTTTCATTTTCTCCATATAACCTTCAGTGATTGATTTATATATTTTAAGGCTGTGTTGTTAGGTTCATATACATTCATGACGGTAATACATTCTTGGTGGATTGCTCTTTTTATTATGATTTAGCGTCCCTTTTTGTTCCTAGCAATTGTTTTGCTTTAAAATGTATTTTTGTCAGAGTTTGTATAGCTACACTGGTTCTTTTTTGATTATTTGCCAGCTATATCCTTTTCCATTCTCTTATTTTCCTTACCTGTCAACCCCATTCTAGCCTTTACTCCTGTCTAGCAGTCTTGGAAATTTCTTCACCTGTCCTCTAAGACCCTAAGAACTAGATCTCACATCAGCATCTTAGGATACCTACTTAGAGACGTTACTGAAAATTCTGCAGACCTAGTGACACTGCCAATATGCAGTGTGGCCAGGGCTTGATAGAAAGCCTGGATCAGCTTCCTGTAGGCCTCTGAATTACTTGCCTTGATTTAGATCTGGTTATGGTTTTCTCCTTTTAACATTTTCCCTTTAAAAAATATCTATAGGGCCAGGCATACTGGCTCGTGCCGATAATCCCAGTGTTGGGGGAGGCTGAAGTAGAAGGATCACTTGAGCCCCAGTGTTCAAGGCTGCAGTGAGCTAGGATTATCCCACTGTCCTTTAGCCAAGACGAGAGAGTGAGACCCTCTCTCTAAAAATTACATCTGTATATGTAATTTATTTTTACTACATATAGAATTTGGAGACATAGATTAATACTTTTCCTTAAAAAGCATGAATTTACAAAAACATCCAGGCTAGATATCCAGGATGTGTGATAATGATTGTGACAGAAAAATAGAGACACTTTTCAGGGCTGTGAAGGGAGAAACGCATCTTAAGGTCCTTCCTCCATAAAACCAGTGAGGCTGGTTTCCTAGGACACAGATTCCATCAGCAGCTCCATCAGTACCATTCCCAGGGTCATAATAAAACTATGGGACAAATGTCTTTAAATAAGTTTAAATTTTCAGTTTAAGGGCTAAGTACAACATTTGATAATTATATATCTCTAGCCTCAAAAGTCAAAAACCTCAAATGCCTCATCAATACAATTTTTTTCATCAATACAATTAATAGGTTATTTTAGTAGTTAATAATGAAATATTAGAGGAAGAGGGAGGAACAGAGACAGAGAAGCAGCAGAGACTGGAATCAAAGAAGAGTTGTCAGATAGGAAAAAATAAATTACCATGAAGTTGAAAAATGTGTATGTATTTGGGAGCTTAAATTTAAACAACTCGATGCTTTTACAAACTGAAAACCAGCCTGTCTTGTCATGTCCATTCAAATTTCCCTACGCTAACCGCTTCAATTTATTGTTCACTAATTAGATAGAATTGTTGTCCAGAATAAAGAAACCACCACCCGGTAATTACTTCATTGTAAAACGTAATGAGCATCCAAACGCTGACACATACTGTAAAAATCGCAGCACAATAAATAGAACACTGTTTCCCAACAATAATCCGGCAGTGAATTCTGCTAGTGTATTTCTTTGTGAAACATGTTTATGTGATAGTCTTCCAATTTTATGGCAGAAGTTTATCACCATAAGGTGCATTTCATGACAGCCGAATAACTACATTCAGTTAGGCTTGTCACCATGTGCCTTCCGTATCAAGACACATGCTGATTGTATCAAATACTGTTGACTGTCTTAGTGCTGCAAATAGAAAAGATGATTACACTGTTGGGTGTAGATATGATGCAATATTATTCACATTGCAAGAAACTGAAGGTCAAGGTTGTCTAACAATGTTAGAAAGATTGGGTATTGAAAGCTTCTTAATGCAGTGATGATTCACTAATGGGGAGATGACAGGTGTACCTTAATGTGTGGGTGATTCTTTATGTGAACGGGTAGAAGCATACCTCCAACTCCTGGGTAGAAATTTCCATGAATGCACATGAAATCATTGTGTGTTTTTTGGTAGGGATGTTGGTTATTAATTTACTGGGTTTTTTTTTTTGTTTGTTTTGTTTTTGAGACAGAGCCTCAAGCTGTCACCCTAGGTATAGTGCTGTGGCATCACAGCTCACAGCAACCTCCAACTCCTGGGCTTAAATGATTCTCTTGCCTCGGCCTCCCAAGTAACTGGGACCATAGGTGCCCACCACAATGCCTGGCTACTTTTTGGTTGTAGTTGTCATTGTTTGGCAGGCCCAGGCTGGATTTGAACCCGCCAGCTCTGGTGTATGTGACTGGCGCCTTACCCGCTTGAGCTACAGGTGATGAGCGTATTAATTTACTTTTTAAAATAAATCAAAGCAATGTTTTAAGGACCCCCCCCCTTAAAATGCACATTGATTTAGATTTAAAGCATTGACTGGAGGACAAGAGATCTAAATTTTTGCTTCTGTCCTGTATAGAAGTGTTCCTTGGTAAGTTCAGCAAATAATGAATTTGCCATACACTTTGGGATCCACCTGTGCTTCCGGTTTAGCATAGGTACTGTCCACTTTTACCTAGTATGTATGCTGCAAGGCATATCTTCATTAGACTGGACAATCAAATCTACATCTCCAAAATAGCAAAGGTTATTAGCAAGTTAATCAAATTTGAAATTCATTTAAGCTCCGTCGTCAAACAGCCGTTACAATCAGGTCCCAGATCTGTAAGCAATACCAAGTATATGACCCTAGAAATTTAATTCTCGAAATCTCACTTTCAGATATGATGTGTAGCAACCTGTGATCTTGTTTGGTTTTTACAGTTCTTTTATAGTCATGTTCTATAGCTCAAAAAAGAAAAAAGAGAAAATATATTTTCTAGGATGATTTTCACAGTCGCATATGCTCTATCAAGTCTCCCTTCACTTCCGCCTACTCATGAACTCACTTAAAACATAATAAAGGCATGACTTCAATAATTTACCAGATCAATGTACCATTAACTTAAGAAACTGAGCAACCATCCATATTGAATTCCATCACGGGTGCTGTTGTTGGAAATTCTATTGTCTTAACATTTATGTCACCAGGGACTTTATATTTACTTTGAAGAGTAGGAGTTAGGCCAGTGTAATTAACAATGGCCTTGTGTTTATCACTTAATCATACCACTTTAAAGGGTACTGGTAATTCACTAATCTATTTGTTGCTGTTGGGGTTACCTTGGCACCTCCCTCAAGTCACTTTTCCATTGAGTTTTTGATTAACTCCAAGTATTACACTGCTTCATGTTGCCTAAAGTAAGGTATGCACAGTCCCAACTGCACAGGGAAGACACAAAACAGCAAAATTATCTGGGACCATGCTGTTTTGATCACTATGGATTTATAGTATAATCTGAGGTCTGGTAGCGTGATTCCTCCTGCTTTGTTTTTATTCCTGAGTAATGTCTTGGCTATTCGAGGTTTTTTCTGACTCCATATAAAATGCAGTATTATTTTTTCAAGATCTTTAAAATATGACAGCGGAGCTTTAATGGGGATTGCATTAAAATTATATATTGCTTTGGGTAGTATGGACATTTTAACAATGTTGATTCTTCCCAGCCATGAGCATGGTATGTTTTTCCATTTGTTAACATTTTCAGCTATTTCTTTCCTTAGAGTTTCATAGTTCTCTTTATAGAGATCTTTCACATCCTTTGTTAGGTAAACTCCTAAATATTTCATCTTCTTTGGCACTACTGTGAATGGAATAGAGTCCTTGACTGCTTTTTCAGCTTGGCTGCTGTTAGTGTATATAAAGGCTACAGATTTGTGAGTGTTGATTTTGTAACCTGAGACACTATGGAAGTGTCTTGGATTGTGTATGAAAACACCACACTGTACCCCCAAAATGCATCAATATACACAGTTACCATTCAATAAAAAAAAAAAAAAAAACTTATCTGGGACCCATCTTCGTGGAACTTTATTTGTACTGATTTGAAGAAACAGGAGTTTACTAAGAACCATCTCCCCTCCCCTACAACCATGGCAGAAAAGGCAGAGAAGAGCAAGGAATGGAGAAATGTCCAGGAATCAAAGTCCAGGTTTAAACACTGCCCCCATTGGGGGCAAAGGGGCTCTTTTGTCCCCAGGGGCTGTGGCCATGCTTCAGCTCAGTCCACTGTGGCTAGGCTGGCTCCCCCCGCAGGCAGCTGTGACTCCACACCTGGCTGACCTCCCACACCATGTTGTCAGGAACCAGGGAGCTCAGGGGCTTCTTGCTGTCCATTCTAAAGGCAAGGAGACATTTGAAATGGACTCTCTCAGGTATTTTGAAATGTGCACTGTATTCTCACTCACTCTTGGCACCCTGCTACGCAACAGGTGTCACGGCCTCTTCCTCCTGTCTGCCTGAAACTATGCCCCGTGACCAACTCCCATGCCCTCCCTCTGCCGCCCCCTGGCCTCTCACCACCATCAAACTATTCCACTTCTATGAGGTCAGTTTCTGAGATTCTACATGTAAGTGGGCATCATGCTGCATTTGCCTTTCTGAGGCGATGGATGTGTTAACTAGCTTTATAATATACCTATATCTAAACTTTACACTGCACCTTATACATGTATACAACTTTGACTTTTCTATTGAAAATAATATCAATAAAACCATAATAAATAAAATGCAGGAAGTGTGGCTTGACTACCCCACATACTTGCTTGCTGGCTCTGCCTTTGCTCTCCTCTGCATTCACCGGCACCACCTTATTCACCTGTCCACAGTGATGATCTTTTGGGCTGGCAGGATGCGATATGTTTTCAATACGAAGTTGACAAACTTCCTAGTAAGTCCTTGCCAGCCCTAGGCCTCTTCACAGGAAGAGGCTGAGGTCTTCCCATGTAGCCCCTCAGCCTGAAGGAAGGTGGTTTGAGGATGTTCCCCTGGGGTCAGGTACCTCCTCCTGGGTCTCCCCCACAGTTGTTGATGCTGTGGGTGGATGGGGAGACCATGAGGCCAGGTTGGGTGGCTGTGTTGGAGCTGGACATTATCCCCAAGCTAGGGCGGGGACTGGCAGGCACTGTGGCTTTCCTGGTCTCCTTTGATACCCTGTATTCCACGGCCTTATTTATGGGCAGCTCTCTATGTGGCCTCAGTCTCTCTTACCCAGAATCAATCCACTTATCTTCCATAATCTGAAGCATGGTGGACTTCTCTCTGGGGTCAAGGGTCAGGAACTTTTGCATAAATGTTTTGAGTTCTTTGGAGAAAAACAAGGTATTTCATACCTTCCACTTGTTTTATTATTTTTAAGGTCCTCCCAAGTCTCTCCATGAAATGGGAGGGTCCCAGCCATCATGGTGTAGAGGATGACCCCACGGCTCCACACGTCTACCTCTGGTGCACCATATTCATGCTGCAGGAACATTTCTGGGGCTGGAAAAGAGTTCCACAAAAGGTTCCTGGCTTCTTGCCTTCACGAAACATCATGGTAAAGCCAAAGTCAGCTATTTTTACATTATCACTGGCATCAAATAGGATGTTGTGGGGCTTAAGGTCGCAGTAGATGATCTGCTTTTGGTGGCAATACTGCACAGCAGACAGGATCTGTCAGAATTTGGCCTGGGCCTCCTCCTTCATGTAGCCATTTCTCACAGTGCACCCATAAAGGTCTTTGCTGCTGGCAAACTAAGTTATTAAACACAGGCTGTCTTAGGTATCAATGATATCCAACAGCTTTAGGATGTTTGGATGATTCAGGGTCTTCAAAGCTTAGACCTCTAAATAGACACTTTCAAGGCCAGGGGGACTATCTTTTGAAATAGTGTTCATAGTCACGTTGGTCCCAGTTGGAGGTACTGGGCCAGCATCACCCTGGCAAAACTGCCCTAGCCAACTGTTCTGAGGAGTTTGTAATCAAATGATACCTGTGCTTCTGCCATTTTCTTTGACTGTCTGGCCTGGCACATGATGATGCCAGCAGTCATTTGATCAACACCATCTTTTGAACAAACATCATACTACACATTGCTACAGTAATTCAATTTGACTTCAAAAAGTAATACAGAGATAGCATGTTAAAATGTGCATGCATTTTTTGGTACTCCCAGTACATGAACAATTATAAAAACTAGTACCATTTTTGTTTTGTACATGACTTAAGAGACTAATGTATCAGAAAAGCCTATTATTAGGTGATGTCTAGCAATACACAATGCATACACATGTAATCTGGTGACATTAATAACTGAAAGAGCACAATTAGGCAAGAGAAAGAAAGAAAAGGCACTCGAATTGGAAAGGAAGATGTAAAGTTATTGGTTTGAAAATGACATGATCTCATATGTAGAAAACACTTAAGATTACACACACACAAAAAAAAAAAAAACATAGGAACTAGAGCAAATTTACCTAAGTATCAGGCATGTGGAATCTCAAGGGACTCTAAATAAACAAAATAATCTTGAAAAAGGACAAACTTAGAGGACTTACACTTCCTGTTTTCAAAACTCATTACAAGCACCAGTAATCCAAACTGGGTGGTACTAGCATAGAGAGACTTAATGAACAATGAAACAGACTACTGGCCCAGAAATAAAGCCGCTCATGGATGGTGAAATGATTTTTCAACAAGGGTGCCAAGCCCATCAGATGTGGAAAGGGGCAGTCTCTTCAGAAAATGCTACTCGGACTACTGGACATCCATATGCAAGAGAATGAAGTTATATATATGTAGTCAAGTGGGCAAAGGGAGTGGCACCTGAATTTGTAATTAGGGGAGGAGAGATGTTGAGCGAAGGGCCAGATAGAGGTGACAGTAAAAATTATTCTGAGAGATCAGTCACAAGGATCAGGAAGCTCATCATTGTCTATTACATGATAATTGGAGAGGATGTTTTCAAAGAAGTCAGAGAGAACCAACAGAATGTTCCCACAGCTGTTAGAGAATCTAAGAGAGACATACTGGTAATTCCCCAGCCCTAGTTAGTTGTCCTTGCGACAGTCTGTGCTGGGGATTAGGCCTCAGCCAGTATGACTGTCTAGGTAAAATGATCAAGAACCCACAGGGAAAAACAAAGCAGGTTTGTAATGGTCCTCTGGACCAGGTTGGATCACGCAGTCCTCAAGGGGACCAGCCTGTGGAACCTGGGTTGGGGAAGCAGGAGGCTATGGAAAATAGCTGAGGAAGAAAACTCAAGATTGTGCTTTAGGATAAGAAGAACTAGACAGAGGCTCAAGGATGGGTCATGGTCAACAGTTCAAAACTGGAAGTCTGCATCAGAGGGATGTTACCTTTTCCTCAATTTCTGATATAGGTGCTCCTGGGGTAGGCTCTTCGGCTGAGTGGAATTGGTCACATAAAGAATCAAGCTATTGAGTAACATTTTAACAGTCCTAGCTTAACTGCTTAGCCATTTAGTGATTTAATAAAACCTTGCTTATCCAATCATTATTAATCACAATGAATCAAATTAACACAAAAATTCGTAATAGTGCAGTCAAAATGAAACCTGATCATGATATTTTGGCATTATGGAATCTTTGAAAAGACATAAACTACAACCTTATAAAAATTATTTTAAACTTGTTGGGGGTGATGCCTTCTGATTACAAATAAGAAATGCTTGGCTTAAATCAAGAATTACCTTTGGTTTAATTGACACTATCATGGTAGCTGCATTTTCCTAAGTTAAAAAATGAATGCAGACTTTACTTTGTAAAGAACACTACTTTGGGAAATTGCTAGAAAATAAATCTGTAGTTAATGGAATCATAGTCCCTAAAGCCTCAATTAAGAAGCATAATTTAAGTACTTTCTGGGTAGCATCACCCTACATTTTAAAAAGCTTAGCAGAGTCTAATTTAGAGATGATATTCACAGTTTAAAATAAGTAGCTCAAAAGGGGTTTGTTGAAAAGTTAAACAGATATACTTAGTGTTTTACATTAGTCAGGGTTCTCCAGAGAAACAGAACCAATAGGGTGTGTGTGTACATGAAGAGATTTATTCAAGGGAATTGCTTATATGATTATGGTGGCTGACCAGCTAGCAGGCTAGAGATCCAAGAGAGCCAAAGGTGTAGTTTCAGGCCAAAGGCAGGTAAGCAGGGGACCCAGAAATCACTACTTTCAAGTCCAAAAGCAAAAAAGAAGAGATATCCCAGCTCAAGGGCAGTCAGAAAGGAGCAATGCCTTACTTCTCACGGGTGGTCAGACTTTTTGTTCTATTCAGGCCTTCACCTGATTGGATGGGGCCTACTCATATTAAGAAGAGCAAACTACTTTATCCCATCTACTGATTCATACATTAATCTCGTCCAGAAACACTTTCACAGACACACCTAGAATAAGTGTCTGGGTACTCTACAACCCAGGCAAGCTGACACATAAAATTAACTATCACATGTTGCAACTAGATTTTTCTTCACTGAGTCTAGGATTAGCTCTTATAAGTTTGTCAATTCAGATATTTATGTGACATAATGTGGACTTCAGTCTCTGTTTTCTTCTCCAAGGATTAAAAACATCAGTGTTCAGCTGGGTGCAGTCGCGCTCACGTCTGTAATCCCAGCGACTCAGGAAGCTGAGGTGGGAGGATTGCTTGAGGCCAAGAGTTTGTGACCAGCCTGGACAATAGAGTGAGATTCTGTGTCACTAAAAAAAAAAAAAAGAAAGAAAGAAAGAAAAAAATATAAGTGTGTGTAAGTTGTTTAGAGAAGTAGCTAGAGCTTGATGTGGGGAAAAGAAGTTACCAAGATGGCTGAATAGAGGTCATGTGCCCCAACCACCACCAGTTACTACTTAAGCTGAGTCAAAACCAAGACTGATTACCTTCATCATTACTATTCTTTAAACTGAATGGCCCTGATTAAAGATGATGAGCATTTTTTTCATGTGCCTGTAGGCCATGTACCTATCTTCTTCTGTTCAAGTCCCTTGATCATAATGAAATGGGATCACTTGTTCTTTTCTTATTAATAAGTTTGAGTTCTCTGTGGATTCTGGTTATCAAACCTTTGTCAGAAATATAACCCACAAATATCCTCTCCCACTATGAGGGCTGTCTGCTTGCTTTACTTACTGTGTTCTCGGCTGTGCAGAAGCTTTTTAGTTTGATCAGATCCCAGTAATATATTTTTGGTGTTGCTTCAATTGGCCAGTGGGGGGGTTCTTCTCATAAAGTATTCTCCCAGGCCCATTTCTTCAAGTGTATCCCCTGCACTATCTCCAAAAATCTTTACAGTTTCATATTTTAAGTTTAAAATTTTTATCCAATGAGAGTCAATTTTTGTTAATGGTGAAAGGTGTGGGTCCAGTTTCAGTCTTAATCATCAGAGAAATGCAAATCAAAACCACTTTGAGATATCATCTAACTCCAGTATCAGTAGCCCACATAACAAAATCCCAAAATTACAGATATTGGTATGGATGTGGAGAAAAGGGAATACGTCTGCACTGCTGGTGGGAATGCAAGCTAATACATCCTTTTAGGAAAGAAGTTTGGAGAATACTCAGGGATCTAAAGCCATTTGACCCTGCAATTCTTCTACTAGGTGTATATCCAAAAGACAAAAAATCACTTTACAACAAAGATATTTGCACCAGAATGTTCACTGCAGCTCAATTCATAATAGCCAAGTCATAGAAGAAGCCCAAGTGCCTCTTGACCCATGAATGGATTAATAAATTGTGGTATATGTATACCATGGAATATTATGCAGCCTTAAAAAAGATGGAGACTTTACCTCTTTTATGTTTACATGGATGGAGCTGGAACATATTCTACTTAGTAAAGTATCTCAAGAATGGAAGAAAAGGTATCCAATGTACTCAGTGCTATTATGAAACAAATTTATAATCACTCACACTTTCATATGAAAGATAAGTCACAACTATAGCCCAGGATGAAGGGGGGAAGAAGAGGGGATGGGAGGGGAGGGGGGAAGTTTGATGGAAGGAGGTAAACAGTGGGACCACACCTATGGTGCATATTGCAAGGGTACATGTCAAATCTATTAAGCATAGAGTATAAATGTTTTATCATGATAAGTAAATGAGGTGAAGACTATATTAACTAGTTTATTGTTCATATTGTATTTAAATTGTATTTAAAATCAACACTGTATCCTATAAATGCATTAATGTATACATGTATCCTATAAATGCATTAATGTATACATGAAAAAAAATAAACTGAATGACCCCAGTCAGAAGTTTCAAAAATATGAAGGTATTG
>NW_003852397.1:41775235-41775536 GCF_000181295.1 Otolemur garnettii | reverse complement strand
ATGTATACATGTATCCTATAAATGCATTAATGTATACATGAAAAAAAATAAACTGAATGACCCCAGTCAGAAGTTTCAAAAATATGAAGGTATTGGCTGATCCTGACTCCCAGCATAACATTATAACATACTTACAACTTACATAAATTCTTTATTCATTTTTAACCACCAGCTCTCTTTTGAAACTTCAGAAAATTTTGTTATAATATTTACAAGAATCTTTTAAATATTTAGATATGGAAGAGAGTTGTGAAAAGAAATACAACAGATTTAGCACTTATTCCCATAATAACCAGTTCGG
>NW_003852397.1:41715017-41775215 GCF_000181295.1 Otolemur garnettii | reverse complement strand
TATTTACAAGAATCTTTTAAATATTTAGATATGGAAGAGAGTTGTGAAAAGAAATACAACAGATTTAGCACTTATTCCCATAATAACCAGTTCGGAATAAATAACTAATATGTAAGGATTGATTATTTTCTACCTTCCCTTGGTGAAATAAATCCGAAACTATAGAATATATGGGAAAAAACTATTTGTGCAGAGGGGAGAGGAACATATAATGCCCACATTTTGAGCAATAACATAACCACTGCCTGAAGAATCATTGTTTGATGGAAGAAAGAGAGAAAAATAGGGCAGAAGAAAGGAAGGAAAATAAAGGAAAGATGGGCAGAGAGAAAGACAGAGCAGGTCTCAAAGTGAATTGACCATGAGCTATCTTGTCAAGGGCAATGCAATAGCTGAACTAGAATGTGGGCTCCAAGAAGCCACTGCCCGTTGATACGGGCCTGATGATTTGACCTTCAGTGTTTTCATTAAATCCCAAGTATCCATCATGTCTCAGACTGGGTCAGAAGCTTGAAAGGAGCTATTTCTGCTCTTGAGCTCAGTGGCCTCAAGCTAATTGAAAGGGAGTTGCTGCTCAGAGAACAGATGCTACCAGGAAAATCACAGAATAAACTTCTTTAGGATATCAGAAGTCAACACTTATGTCGTCTTTCATTTATCATTAATAGCTTGCCATTAGTGACACCCAGAAAATGGGCCTAAAATAAATATAAGGGAGGAAACCACAGTTTCCAATCTGATTTCTCTTCCTCTCTTGTACTAGCCCTTCCCTAATATCAAGGTAATGTTTTCTGGAGATGGACCACAGGACAATTCAGTTTCACCATGAGTTATTCACCAAGCTAGAGTGAGAATACACAAAGCAGAGGCAAATTACCTAGTTGTCTCAGCCTAGACAGTCTCTGACAGCTGACTCCCCTACATGGGATGAGTTCAGCCTAAATTAGCAAAGCACCAGCCAATGGGTGTATGTAGTGGGACCAGGAGAACCACTGAGCTGGTCTGCAGATTTTAAATAAATGGATACAGTTTTGAGTCATGAAGTTTTATAGTTTATACTCACCATTAGTGTGGCAATACATAACTGATACGTTGTCTTATGCTGTAGATTATCTCTAATATGAAAACTAAAATTCAAAATGCTCCAGAATCTACACTTGGAGAGAGACATTGACATGAAGCTTAAAGAAAATGCTCACCGGAGCATTTTCGATTTTGCATTTTCAGATTTGAGCCACATACAATAATACAACCACTCCAAAATCCTTCCCCCCAAAATAAGAAATCCAAAATATTTCTGGCCCCAAGCATTTTGGATAAGAGATACTTAACCTGAATCACTTGCTTTTGCCAACTAATGTGTTTATACGTAGTATAACTCTTGAACTGAGTCTTGGTAAATTACATAATAATAGCAATACTTTATTGAATGCTTTCTATGAACCAGCCAGAGGGAGTATTTTCATAATTCATTCATTCAACAAATAAATATCTACCACTGCTATATAACAAGTCCTGTATTCCATGTTAGGAATGCAGTCACGAGAGCAAAGAGAAAGCAGCCCGGGCATTACAAGTTTATTAACCAAATCCTTCTACAAATGTTAGAAACTCTAAGGGCCATGAATAAAAGGGGACATATCTAACTTGGGTACCAAAAGAGGAGGACTTTTCTGAAATGCAGTGTCTGCTGGGAAAGAAGAAGAGTGTTGCAAAAGATGAAACTGAGCACACAATTCAAATTGAGGCCCAATGCATGAGGCAGCAGGGCTTATTCAAAGAATCCCCTGGGCTAGTGTGACTGGAATGGGCAGAGCATTAGGGTATGTAGAGATGTGGGCAGGAACTAGATTATGCCTTCGTGAGGTTTCGGCCTTTACTCTTATTTAATAGCAGTTCATTCAATAACCACTACTTTCCTAGCAGGTAGTTAATTTTATTGTGACCATTTCACAAATAAGAAAATTGAGATTTAGGAAAGCTAAGCAACTTGGCCAAATTCACCATTTAATAAGTCACAGTACTGTGTGTTATACATTGTTTCTACAGCTAACCTTGCCCCTAGGTAACCTTGCACAAACCATTTAATTTTTCTAACCCTCTATACATTTTTTTTTCAAGTTAAAAAAGAGATAATGATACCTCTCTCTAGGCAGGAGCATGTGGACACATAATTAAAAAACCCGGGATATAGGGATACTTAATAAATAGTGGTTGTTATTATGATTACCAGAGATTCAGTAAATGGAATGTGCATCTAATGTTTACCTATTATCATTATCATCAAAAGGCAACCAGCTTTATGATGCTCATAAGTCCAAAAATGACACTGACATTGACCTTCATCAAAGATTAAATAGCTCTATTAGTAAGGAGCCCTGTTAATTCTCCAACCCATATCTAACTCTAGAAAAAGGCCCTAGGTCTTGTGCCTATCATCTTAATGATTCACACATTCACTCCTTTCATCTGCTCCCTCCAATATCTTCTGATGGAGGACAGGGTAGACAGGGAGTTTCTTCACAGCTCTCTTTCTAGTAGAACCATCAATCTCAAAGTGATTCCAGGAAATGCAAGCCCCTTGGCCTTCTCTCATATATTCCATTTCTTTACAGCCTTGTTTCCTAACCACTGTTACCCTAGTTTAGGTTGAAAGCCTAAGTTTACCTGCTGTATAATGCCATTTGGGGGAGTATATTGCAAGATATATACGATGTGAGGAACGTTTACTAACTGACCAACAGAATGGAAAAACAACAGCAAGCTGCTGAAATCAATGTAATAGCCTTGTTCCCGCACCTGATGCAGTGTTTGGCCCATGCAGGGGCTCCATTAGTGTTTATCAAGTGAATGCTGCCTTTAGAAGCCCATTTAGTGTAATGGTGAAGAGCAGGCCTCTGGATTCAGGTGGACATCACCCTTGCACTTACGGGCGATAAGAACTTGGGCAAGTTACTAAACTCTTGAGCTTGTTGTGTCTATGAGGTAAGGAAAACCGCTTTATGAATTTTGTAAGGGAACCAAGGCAATCCTGTGGGTAATATCCTTAGTAAGTGCCTGCACACTGCCTGTGCTCCACACACACGTCAGTTATTGCTACCCCGAATTCTGTTGAGGCGCGCAGACTCTCCCAGTAGAAATAAGTGGCCCCAGCAGTCATTATTTATTTGCTTAGATAGAGGAATTCAGCCTAGACTATGGAAAAGGGCTTCCCTTCTCAAGTTCATACACACTGAGAAAATGTTGCTGGTGCTGCAGCCACACCTGGACATTGCTTCATGTGGTTCCCCTTAATCGACTATTGGCCCTTGCCCTTAAAGACATAGAAATCATTTCCATTATTTAGCCCCAGAGAGTGAATCAAAAGAACATTAATTTCTTTATTGCGAAATTCATGATATGCTAAAAATATTAGAGAGAGCTATGAAACTGCTATTTTTGTAGGTTAATATTTGACTGTTTCTCAGCTAATAAAACAGTCTAAGGAAGCCAAGTGGCTAACAGAGGAGTGAGTCAGGATGAATTGGTAAAAGTTGACTTTTTAATTTTTTTTTTAATAATTCCTCTTTCATACATTCCTTTCTTATAAGCCACGAACTGAATGAGCCTGGATTTCCCTAACAACTACTTCTTTCTCAAAACCAACCTTCCCGGCTGTCCAGTCTCCCTTTCTCCCTTCCATTGTTATCACAATCATTGTAAAGACTCAGCCACAGTGGGTAGGAAGATTTCTCTAGTCAAGCCCCTTCTTATAAACAAAGCATCCCTGGTCCTACTGACTCTGATGCTTAGAAAACCCAGCCAGCTGGTCTTGCAGGCTTGAACAATTTTTTTTCTAGGATCCACAACCCTATCAGGAGACCAGGTGCACAGAGATTCCTTCATCATAAACAACCTGACGTCTAGATTCATTCTCAAAGCTACAGCCAGGACTCCAAAAATCTCAACCCCACTTTTCAGCCTCTTCATCCTCAATCAAAATTTTTCTATCTGAAAAACTGAAATAACATAACATGGAGTACTCATCTCCCTTGGAGAGTTGCGAGGAGGTTCAAATCACACCTTATATGCAAAATGTTTCACAAAACTCCTGATTTCCAGTTGCTTCCATGGTGCCTACCATCAGAGGCAGGACAGACAGTGCAGACCCATTCTCAGACAGGTAGATTTTCTCTTACCATGTTGCTTGGCGTTATGAAAACTTTTAACAAAAAAAACAAGATGTAAGAATTTCTTGAGTATTTTTAAATCAGGGCAGTATTTCTATTTTTTCAGCAATCAGTGATTCCTTTCTATTCCAGAAAAATAGCATTTTTTTTTCTTCGTGAATGCATCCCAGAAAGCTTAAAATGTTACCTAATAATGTTGTTATAATTATTAGAAATTTCCTTAGTTTAGGAGAAAAAAAAAAAAAAAAGAAAACACAAATGCCCAGGGAGGTCGTATCTCTGTGATAGTCACTCATTTGTTCATTTGTTCATTCATTCAACAAGTATTTATTGAGCATCTGCCTTAAGTCAGACACTCTGTATTCTGGGTACTAGGGACACAGAGCAAATGAGAGCTGCATTAATTCAAACCATGGCTAGTCATTTAAATCACCCGGAGGACAAGGAATTGAACACGAGATGGAAGTTTTCTAGCTAGCCCTGCAGGTCTCAAATACTGAGAGGAATCATTACATTTTGCATATTTTTGCATTTTTTCTCCAAATAGAATGCAGTGAAATGGAAAGGATAAAAGAATTAGATTAGAAGCCATGTGCTAGGTCTGGCCTTGCTGAAAGCTCAGGGTGTGGCTGTTTGGGTCCCCTCCCCTCCCCCCAGCTTCAGGTTCCTCCCCTGACAGGGAAGGGATTTTCTAGTTCTAATGCACGTGCGCCTCCAGTTGGGTGACTGTTCAATTCGGCTGCCAAGCTGCAGTCCGTGAGCCCCCCTCCCTCATTTTGTGGGGGCAAAATAGGGCCACTCTATATTTTTTGTTCTTGTTCTGTTTTTCAAGTTGGGCTTTTCTAGCACATGTAAAAATATAGATACTTCCTTAACAGTTCAGATCTCCAGTGTCTCTTGATGAAAAACAAGCCCCATCCAGTCATCCCAGGCTACCTTCCTCCAGGTGACAACAGGCCAACTGTGGAGGAGCTGTCACTCCCCAAGGACGTTCTCTGGGTTCAGGAGTCTGCAGTAGTTTCCATTGCTTCCTTCTCTCTCCTGGGGATCTGCTGCTGAGAATCTGTTTTCTTAATTCCCGGCACTTGTTACTCACTCCTATCACCCGCCAAGCCCAGGGGTAGATGCTGCTTCTGCCTCACCTCAGACTTGAGGCCCTCCAAAAGGAAAATTCTACAACCATAACCAAGATATTTTTCAGAGGAACCTGGAGCTAGTTAGAAATTAAATAAATAATTGCCCTCACCTGCTACACACTGGAACCATCTGGGAAGCTTTTATCAATAAAAAGCACCTGTTCCCTGGCCCCTAACCCCCCCCACCCCCCAGAGATGCCAATTCAATCTGGGGGTCCACATGGTATCAGTGCTTCTTAAAAGTCCCCCAGGGGCTTCTAATGTGCAGCTATACACCATAGCATCATGTTAATCAAAGTGGTATAATGTTGACTTTGGCTCCAGAGGAAACCTCCACCCTTGGCATGTCCCTGATCTCAGTGTCCTGATGTCCCACAGGGGCTGGGTTTATAGGTATGTGACCTGTGCAGTCACACTGAGCCCTGTGCTTACAGGGCCCTGTGCTTGGTTTCCTACTCTGTTGTCATCTTGAAATTCTCTATAACTGTAAACAAAGACTCTGCCTTTTAATTTTGTACTGGGCCCCAGGAATTAGATAGGCCTCCTGCTTACCACTGTTGTGGGACTGGACTCTCCCAAAGGGGGATCAGACCTTTACCTCTTGGCCTCTACTGTGAATTGTGGCCCTGGCTTTTCTTAGCATTCTGAAGAAGTGATGCTAAAGAGTGAACCATTTTCTCCCTCTTTCCCTAAGTTCCTTCCTTGTCCCATAAATTAAAAGGTATCTGTCCACTTGGAAGATTTCTGCTACCGCTCGCTCTTTCCTCCATGGGATGACTTATCACACTGCTCCAATTAATTGAAGGGCCACTGAGGCCTCTGCTAGGCTCTTACACAAATTAACCTCTCTGCTCAGCTCCCCTGGACCAGCTCTGCAGGCAAAGGAGGCTCCCCTCCGCCAGCCGCTTTGCCTGAGACTAGTGTAGTGCTGGCATGTGGCTCATGTGGATTCTGTCACATTCAAGCTGTACAACCTTGCACACCCTACTCAACCTACCTGCACCTCAGTGTTTTCACCTATAAAAGGGAGACTATAATATACTAGTATTTACTTCAAAGGGTTTTTGTAAGAATTAAGTGAAGTTTTACTCTATGTCAAAGACGTAGAACATACATTAAGTGCTAAGCATAAGATACTATTAACTGGGAAAAGGATGCCCTCAGGGAAGGAAATAGTACAGCAGTTCTCAACCTGTGGGTCGCGACCACAGGAACTGAATTAAAGGGCTAGGGCACTAGGAAGGTTGAGAACCACTGAAATAGGAGGAGAAAGCACATTTGAACCTCAGGCTCCAGCCAGGTTTCCAGTCCATAATTAGGTTAACCTTCTGATCCCTGGCTCCTGCATCTATTTCTCATATGGGTTTGCATCTGTGAGAGGAAAGTACAACATTAATAGTCCCTTAAGCCACAGCAAAGGCCAGTTGTAAACTTCATTTTGCCTCTTCTCTAATCCCACTCCCCTTGTGCACAGAGGCTATTACCAATCCCAAGAAGCTCCACTCCTTGGGCCCCCAGTCTGGAAATGCCACCCATAAGCCTGGAGTCTTCAAGTCAAAAACACTCTTTGAAATGGAAAAGAGTTAGCAGATCATCTTCCAGATGCAGAGACTAAGTAGAAAGCCCAACACTGCCCTGGGTATCAGTGGCCGAGGAAGAATGGAAGTCAAGGCAGTCACCCTCACCACCGAGCCATGCTGCAAGGCAGTCTCCCACGCTGTTGGGAGACTCTTCCACAACATGCGGGGATGAGAGCACTTTTCACTGTGTGGCCTTCCCCTCGTTTCCATCTCCTGCTGCAGAACAGTGACATTTGGAGATTAAGTCATTCCATAATACTAAACTTACTGAATGTTGAAAGGGACAGAAGACCTTGCTTTAGCAATGTGAAATAAGGAGGGGAGAAGGGGCACAGAAAGAAAGAAAACAGAACAGGCAGCCCTTCCCTTGTTTGAAATCATGCTTGCAAGTCTCAGTGGTGAGGAAAACTGCACACAGGCAGTGTGGTGCGGAAGGGAGGTCACACAGGGGTCTTCCCTCCAGGAAATAACCTCCTCCTTTTCAGCAGCATTGTTTTCTAATATGGAGGATAATGAACAACACTGTTGATCCAATTTGCTTTTTCTCTCAGCGTACAACTTTGCCCGTGCTGTCAACCCTTTGGATTTATTAATACTTTAGGGAGTTTGGAGAAATATAGACATTACTTTGGCTTTCGGGTTCTTTGTTTCGAAAGAAATGTTTGAATTGTCCTATTTGACAAAAATAAAAGAAAATAGGCTTGACAGTCAGAATGGCTATTTCTTACATTGAAAGAAAGATAAAGGATAGAGTAAAACAGGCTTTTATTCTACAGTTTTTCAATTAATGATATAGAACACCAGTGATTTTGGTGGGAAAAGTATTCTACAATGAACAAAAATACCTACACCTAATAATGGAAAGATCTTTGTTATTAACTTGATAGATTCGTCCTGCAAAGATCATCAGAGCAGCTGGCCAGCGTAATAGTGAAATGTATTAAATATATATATATCTCTAACACTGATAGTACAGAACAACTCAGGTCAGGACCCATTAGTCAACACACCTAATATTGTTTGCTAAATTTTCAACAACTATTTAAATAGAAGCCAGAAAAGAAAAATTGCCTCTCGCTGGAAAGCCTTAAAACACACAAAAAGCCACCATATTGCCACTTTAGGGACACATTTGTTCCCTGCTGTTGCTATTTTATATGTCATTTCAGTCCTGCAGTTAGCTATAAAGCAAATCTTTTCTTTTTCCAGAGAGGAATAAGAGCTGCCTGAAGGGAAACAAGAATGGGAAGCATCTTTAAAATGACTGATTTACAGTCGGCAAGGAGATGCAATATGAAAATTATAACTTTCTAATTTTGAAGGTGAGAGCCTCAGATTTGACTCTACAAATGCCCTCTGGGAGCCCCCTATTGGCACAAAAAAGAGGCTGTCATGAGTGGGTTGCTTGGGTCTTTGGAAGATAGGGAGAAAGGGTGAGATACATGCTTGTGTATGTGGATAGGTGGCGGTGGTGCTGTGCAATCATGGTAAGAATAGGAATTCAGCAAGGCTCAGGTAGAGTTAAAAAGAAGTTCAGAGAATTTAACACATAACACAACTCATTATGCACTCGAGGTAGTCCGGTCTAAACATAAGCCTAGAATTCAAATGCCTTAAGTTGTAATCCCTATTCTGACAATGATATATGGTGTACCCTTGGGAAATTCCCCTGACTGTGTTTTGACCCTAACTTATCATCTGTAATAAGGAAAATAACACTCACCAAAGAGGGATATTGTGGAAATTTATTTGTCTTGCCAAAGGGCATGGGAGACCACAGGTGAAAGGTTAAAGATAACTCAAAGACTCTTTGCCTATCAACAACTCATGTATAGCCCATGTGTAGTCCCTGTAGGTTTCACCTCCTCTTGATGACCTTCCCAAACACCCCTCTGGGGTATGGCCCAGTGAATGAGTCTCGTTGATTCCTCTCTGAAATAATAAGGGGAGGATTTACACAGCCTGGTGTGATATCAGCCTCCAAGATGGCTCCGTTGATCCTTACTTGTTTTCTCTCCCTTGCATTGTGCTTCCCACATTGAATCACAGATGACCAACATACTCAATAGAATATGGAAAAAGTATGCAACTTCCAAAACTAGGTTATAAAAGGCATTGCAGTTTTCAGTTTGGCATCAACTTTGGAATGCTCACTCAGTGAGAAGATAGCTCCCATGTGGTAAGGATATTTAAGGAGCCTCAGTAAGAGGACCAAGTAGAGAGGAATCAGTTTACCAGCACCAACTTGCCAGTCCATGAGTGAGACACCTTGCAAATGTTTCTTCCAGCCACAGTCAGGCATTCAGATGACAGCAGCCCCATTTGCAAACAGATAACCACTCCCATGTGCAAATAGACAAATAGTACATTTCTATTAGACTGGGGTTAGAGTAATCCTGGTGCCATTCTACTGAAGAATTTACCTTCAAGCTACTGTAATCTTTGAGAGACTGGTTAGACAAGTTATTGTGGATCTTCTCAGAAGATACAGAGTCTACTAATGATTTTTTGATCCTTCAATTTGCCAAATATTTATTAAACTTCTATTTGCTCCTAAGATTCTGAAATATGTTCTGGGAAAATAAAAATTGTTTAAACACATTTCCTTCTAGTGTACTTGTGTATGCAAATAAGCAATCATATCATAGTGTGGCAATAAATCATAACAGGAAATTATGTTATCCTATTATAGAGGATTTTGTGGGAGCTCTCACTTGAGAGAGACGTTAACTTGATCTTAAAGAATTAGGAAGGACTGCTCTAAGAAAGGGACACTTAAGGACATTTTCAAAGGTCAGGTAGAAGTTATCAAAGTAGAGAAAAGGAAGGAGGGACTGCAGTGTGAAGAATGAACAGCTTGTGCAAAGACGAATAGAGCTGCAGTGTGTAAATCAGAGAGTCCTGATTGCACTAACAGTAGCTGTACAGAAAAGGATTTTTTCCTTGATTTACACCTTGGGTAAATAGCCCTTTTCTAACACAACCTTTTCTAATCTTTTCTCCTATAAAGTCAAAGAAATGTTTAACTACACAAAGTGTAGGACAAGCAATGAAACAAAAAGCCTTCACTTCTATATTCAGACGCCTCAATGCTTTCCCCTACTTTTCTGCCCTTATCTGGACTCAGGTGCTCTTTATTCTCTCTTGCAACTAGTGTAGGGAGGTTATTTATACCTCTGGGAAAGTGCTTAGTGCACTGTGGTCATTCATGAAATAATCAAGCTCTTACAAGATGATATGGCACATCCTCCTATATGCCTTTCCTGCCTCTTCCAAAAAAGAGTTAGGCTCCCAGTAGACCTAATTCATGGGAGTTAATGCAGAACTATACAGACTGTCACTTGTTACTTCATCTGTCATTTCCCTAATTAGAAAGTAAATTTGGTGCCTCCGTCTTAGATGACATCTCTAATATTACAACGTCTAGCACGCTCGCAGTAAGACCAAAGAATGACAACTTTCCCTTTCATTTTCTCATAAATTACCCTCTTTTCCTTTAAATTCTTTGTAATTAATTGAATGTTTACATGTATATGCATTTATTATTATTATTATCTGGTTCACTTTTAATATTCTTCACACATACCCTCCCAATGCATGCACACAGACACTGAAGTTCTATAATAATTGGTCCTTGTACACTTGCTTCCCACTATTTACAAAGCATACCACGGTGCCTGGCAGTTAGTTGGCCCTCAATAAATATATTTTAAATAAAGGAATAATTTAGTTTGTCACTGACAGAAAAATATCAATATTGTCCTGCATTCTTGTGCATTTGTGAATTTTATTAAGGTCCCTTTCAGAAAATTAATCCCAGATATAATTTTTCAGTGAAGTATAGCGAGTTTTAATTGGCATTCAATAGGTTAGTTTTTATTAGGCACATCAACTACCAGCCCATTTTGAGAAAAGCATCCTCACAGCCTTATCAACATGCAAACCCAAAGTCTGAATGTTTTGCATGAACTAAAATATCAGACCTAATTATTTATACTTAATTATCAAATACTATGTAAGCATTGGATTAACACTTAAGACAGCAACGTAGTGGCAAGTGAAACAGCAACATGCTCCCGTGTGGGTACAACCCATTGTGTTTTCACACTATGTCTAATGAATATAAATAACGCCTTTGACACAAATCTAAAGCTACTGGCCTTACATTTCCTTCTGCAAGCTGGGAGTGTGAAAGCAGAGTTGCAGGTTTTTTCCTTAATAAGGAATGTGTTTGTTTGCAGTTTGCAGCAAAACGGTTTCAGCAGGGACCTAATCAGACATCCCTTCTTCACATAGCTGACTGGCAGGCAGAGGTGAGAAAATAAGCAAGCAGGCATTCCTGAGGTGAGGAGGAGGAGCCTGTGTGGCAGGGAGAGATACAGACATCTTCCGGAACAAGGGGTGAACAATTGTTCATTAGCCGCCAGGAACCCAACTCAGGTGTGACTGGCATTTCTTAGAAGGATTATTGTGTCATAACTTCAAACATCGTCAGAGCCCAGTGTTCAGAGTTTCCTAGACTCATGAAGATTATAGGAATTCTGACAAATTATTTCACTCAACCCCTTTCTTGTATCAATGAGGAAACTAAGACCCAGAAGCATGAAATGCTTGCCTTAATATTTCAAATCCAACTACTCATATATCTGGAAATTAAGTTTGATTCCTTCTGAATCCTCTGTAATTAATTTTAAAAACTAAAGAAAAGGCAGACAAACTACATGGCTAACAAGTTCCATAAGAAGTAGAAGGCTAGATTCATAACTCTCATAATTAAGTGTTGAAGATAATAAAAAGAGTAACCCAGACAGACATATCCATGTGGTACCATATTGATTGAAGTGTCTCTGAGGGATTACCAGGAGATTCTTCTCAGTTGAGACTTTTGGCCCCTTGCCATGTTACAATACAATGGGAACAGAGAGGAAAGCATGATACTGCCTTCCATTCCCAGAACTTTTTTCATATGTTAACACAAAGGGAAAGAATGAAATCACGTGACAGTTTTTACTTCACATCTTGCTCCACAGACATGAAGACCTCTACCCCCTTACTATTTTGGATTATTTATTTGACAGCAGAATTTCTCACCCTAGGCACTACTGATATGTTGGGCTGGAAAATCCTTAGTTGTTGGGAAAGCTTGTGCACTGTAGGATGTTTAGCAGAATCCCTGACCTCCACCAACTAAATGCAAGTAGTATCTCTCCCCACAGTCGAGACAACAAAAATATGTCTCCAGACATTACCCCAGGTCTTTTGGGGAAAAAATGTTCCTCATGAGAACCAAGGTTCTAGAGAATAAAAGAAGTTCATTCTCGTTCCAGATGAAAGAAGACAGGTGTAATCAAATAGCATCATGGTCAGTGATCAGTGACACAAACAATACCAGAAGGTCTTTCCACCAGAGGGAAAGAGGAGATGCCCACCTCGTGTCCACAGAGTTTCACCATTAGATAAAATTCTATATACCCATATGAAGATGGAAGGTGTAAGTGAGGAGAATGCAGAGAAATCCTTCTGTCCAATTTTAAGACCACTGGAGTCCTAATCCTGTTCTTCACTGCCATATAAATGCAACCTATTAACTAACAGTGTGGAGAATGGCTAAGATTGCCCATAAAGCAGTTATTTCCTATCGTTATGGTGGTAAAAAAAGGGAATGAAATCACTTAGGTTAGGTAATGCTACAGCATAACTTTCAATGTTTTAAGTTAAAGAATTTCATTATGTTCCATTTGGGTTAATCATTATTTAGCTTACTGTGATGGTTAACTTTATGTCACCTTGGCTAGGCTATGGTACCCAGTTTTGATCAAACACTAGTCTAGATATTACTGTGAAGGCGTTTTTTTTAATATGCAATGAATATTTAAATCCACAGACTTAGAATAAAGCAGATTACACTTCATGATGTGGGTGGGATTCATCTATTCAGATGAAAACTTTAAGAGAAAGATCTCTTTTAAAGGAAATAATTCTGCCTTTGGACTTAAGACTGCATCATCCCGTTGGAATTTCCAACCTGCTGGCCTACTCTATATATTTCTGGCTTCTCAGCTCCTACAAACACCAGAACCAATGCCTTAAAATATCTTTCTCCCTTTACCTTTCCTATATATCCTATTGGTTCTGCTTCTCTGAAGAATTTTTACTAATGCACCTGCTAACCACATTTGCACTAAATTTCAGATCATTTTCAGCCTTTCTAATGTTAGATTTTCCAAAGCATTTAGATAAATGGAATTTTAAACAAATGTTGGCAGCTGAAACATGAAACAAACATTAGTCGTCATTTGCCAAAGCTGCTTTGATAACTTAAAATTAATCAAATTTCATTTGAACTACATAGTAGAAGGTTCAGAACAACTTTCTGATCAATATTCAAATAAATTTCAACCAAATTTTGTTTTCTTCTTACCTAGGTTCATAAGCCAAGGTCTCTATGATAGCCTTACACTTAAGTGACCTAACGAAGTACTTCATTTAGCATGGAAACACTATTTTTTTCTTCATTTTAATACATTTACTTTCACATCCTAACATATATTTTTTTAAAACCAGGATAATCACCTTTTAGCCAGAGGAAACATCTGAATAATTGGCTTTAAAAAAAACCAGTTGACTCGACTAAGATTCATACTTTTAGCAGTATAAAGGACTGTCGTTCTACTAAGGAACCATTCTATGACACTCATGAAGCCCACAAAAGAATATTTTGCTAGGTTATATATCAAGGTCTGGTTAGGTTTTCTTTTCAATTCTGACTTCTATTGTCTCAAGCAGTGTTCTCAGACTTGTGTTTCCTGAACCACTTACATCAGAAATACAAAGATGCGGCTTAAAAATTTAAGTTCATAATTTTGGTGCTCTGAAATCTGCATGTTCTATAAATGGCCCAGGTGATTTAATGAAAACTGAAGTCGGAAGACAGTTCCGCTAGAAAAAAGAACAGCTGGCTTAAATATTTTTGTAGGATAGAGATAGTTCTTTCATCTGTAATCTAATAAACTATATATCTCTTGGGATTGAGACAGTGTAGAAACCCAAAGAGCTTCAGGGTCTTTCTGGAACATCTAATTAAAAGTTTCCAGGAAACTCTAGTATTTATAATTTCTATAACACAAGTATTGAATAAAATTTTCTTACCAGATTCCGCAGCCAGGTTTTTGGGGAAGACCAATGGAAGCCCTGTTACGTATATGACTTTAAAAAAAAAAAAAAAAGAATGTAAGTAGATACAACTTCAGAGAAGTCTCAAACAAAACCAGATCAATATAGACAATATAAACCAGGAAAACCAAATAAGCATATAATCTAAATAATTAATATAATGTCCTCTATTAATAGAAAATTGAAATAAAAGTACATATTTAATAATAAACTAATATATATTTTCATTCTTAAAACAATGTCCCTGTGAAGTACAATGTAGCCACGTCTCATTAATATTAATTTCATAGATATTAAATCTATGAAAAGAAGCGGTTTCTACATCAACCAGAGTTAAAGGAGTCAGTTCAGAGAATTATCAAGAGGTTTTTCCCTGAGACAAGATGCCCATTTGAAGGCTGTGCTGGGTGCAACGCAGTTGTTAATTGTGGGGGCCTCCCTCAGGGGCACAATGTCTAAAATTGACCCCAGCCCCCAAAATGCCAGTTACCCATCATTCTGGGGATGTGAAGGAGCTCCTGTATCTTTTGCCAAGTGCTACATTATCCCTTCTTTATAAATTCTCTCTCATCAGCCTCGTCAGCCTATCATAGTTATACAATCTACAGTAGGTAAAGGACATCAAAGCCCGTTTTATCACGTTTAGTGCTTGAATCTCTTCTGCAACATCTCCACCAAGTGGTTGTCTAACCTAGCGTCCTAAATGTGACTCTTCACATACCAACATTATGATATTGATATAGTTCAATTCTCCTCTTCCCTAGTGTCCCTGAAAAGCATGTGAAGGTGACATGGAAGGTCAATTCACACAAACCTGCACTACCAGTCCATGTCATCTGGACTGGTCAGAGTACAGACAGTTCTGATAAACCTTCAGTCATCAAAGGCTAGAAACAATTATGGACATGCTTGAACACACCATCTATAGTCCTTGCTACTTGCCACTTGTGTGTGAAATTATGGGTTTGATGTATTATGTTTTTATGCATTTTAATAAACACAAATATATCAAAAAATTAATAGAGGAGCTGTGTGCCACCTAAAATCATCTTGCATTGTATTCTATCCTCCAACATGTATGACGTATCTTTTATGTCAATTTACAGAAACTGGCATGAAAGCCCTAATAGAAAGGCCTATATATGTAGGCTTCACTCTTCTAACAGTGCCCTGAAGCTGAGTTCATGCCCATACCCGATCCAAACTGTTCCTGACACAAGCTCTCTGTCCAGCTCAACTGCACTTGTCTGTGCAAAGTTTTACCTCCCAAACCATGTCCGTGAGGAGCAGACATCTCTTCGGCAGGCCTGCTCAGTAGCGTTCTGCCTTCTTTTCCAGACTCTCTCCTCTAGAAACCAGCAAGAGCTTATCTTTGTTCAGCTGCTCTTATGAAGAACATGGGAGCATTGCCCTCTGGGTTCTGGGAACCTTCAGCTTTTCACCCTGTCACCAGGGAAAGATGAAGAAACGTGATCTGACCTGCCATGCAGAGGGAGTAATACCTCGCTTTTTTGTTTACCCCTGAGGCTGCACAGTCAGACTGCTTGGATTTAAATGAAAGTTTAGCATTGTTTTAATACCTGCAACCTTTCCATACTATCAAGTCAGAAGAATTAAGAGAAAAAAAAATCTTTCAAGTATTTCACATCACTTGAGATTACAGTAATAAACTTTCCAGCGATTGGCAATTCTAATAGAGGCTATTTGTTAATGAAATGGTAGTGGCCTACCATTTGAGAATGGACCTCTCCTTAAAACACCTCCCTCATTACTAAGAATAGATCCTTTTACTGGACAATCCTAGTAGGAGGTATGATTCCATGCCTAGGAGAGTCCCAGATTTTCCCAGGAAACCCTCACTAATTTTCCCCCACCTACCAAAACTGCTCCTACCATAATCAAACATTTTACATCTCCAGTCAGTCAACAAACATTTACCAAATGTCAACTGCATACACATTAGTGTGCTAATTGCTTCTCTGGGAAAACTAAAGCTATAAAAAGTTGGAGAAAATGTTCTTTTAATCCAAATTCTTTGTGGGAGTTGGCTTCCCCTGTGGACATCTAAGAATGTGGGCAAAACCCAAAATATTAATGAGAGAACCATCTGGAACTCTGGATGGGCAACTTTGTAAGAACAGAGAAGAAGGCAATGAGATAGATTAAGGAGGTGAGGGAAGGGGCATGAGCCTTCTCTGCAATGTGGCTCCTCATAGTTAGCCCTCCCCCAAAATGATGCATTAATTTTGCTGAAACTCATGAAATGCCTATTGTAAAATGGATATCCTAAGGAAATAATAAGGGTACATAAGCTTTGACCCGTAAGTAGAGATAATGCTTCTAGACACATAATTCAGAGGCATAGGAAGGCATTGGGTAACCTATGAACTGCAAAAAGCAAGGGTCTTAAAAGAGTTTTAAACCTACTGAAGAAAGAGATAAGGTACATACTCATAAGCCGACAAATATGTGCCAAAAGAACGAGAGTGAAATTATATTTCAGTTGATATTCAAAGCAAGTAGCGAATCCCTGAGAGATGAAATGGTCAAGAAAAGAATCATGGCAAGGTATTTGAACTGGCTTTTAGGATTAATTTTTTTACTTTGGAAATCAATGGCCCCGTAAACATGCACTGGTAGAATGGGAAAGAGAAATTTAAAGTGACTGTTAGAATGAATTCAAAGACTAACATTATTTCATGATTAAATCATTTGTGTGTATGTTGTTTGATCTTAAATAAGATATTTAGAATAAAACATAAATCCATGTGTAAATTACAAAAAGGATTCTCCACAGAGAAAAAAGGAATATTTCCATTTCTTGGGCTATTTACTACATAGAAATTTTGTTGGGTTTTTTTTTTTTTTTTTTGAGACAGAGTATCAAGCTGTCACCCTGGGTAGAGTATCGTGGCATCATAGTTCACAGCAACCTCCAACTCCTGGGCTCAAGCGATCCTCTTGCCTCTACTTTTAGTAGAGATGGGGGTCTTGCTTTTTGCTCAAGCTGGTCTCAAACTTGTGAGCTCAAGCAATCCACCCATCTAGGACTCTCAGAGTGCTAGGATTATAGGTGTAAGCCACTGCACCTAGCTAACACATAGAAAATTTGAAGGAATTTAACTTTTAGGTTTATAAAAATTACAAAAGAATCGCAAAAAAACAGCCACACTCCCATGCTCACAGCAGCATTATTTGCAATAGACAAGGGATGGAAACAATCACTGGACGAATGGATAAAGAAAAAATGGTACATATGTATAATGGAATATTATTCAGCTTTAAAGAGAAGGAAATTCTGACACATGCTACACTATGTTATGCTTTATGGAATAAGCTAGTCAGAGAAGGACAAATAATGCCTAATTCCACTAACATGAGATATTTAGAATTGTCAAGATCAAAGAAGCAGTAAGCAAAATAGTGGTTACCAGAGGCTGGTGAAGGGGAAATGGGGAGTTGCTGTTCAATGGGTATTCAGGTTTCAGCCTGCAAGGGGAAAAACTTCAGAGATCTGCTGTTCAGCAATGCACACAGAGATTTAACAACACCGTATTATCCACTTAAGAATTTAAGAAGGTAGATTTCACATTATGTGTTGTTTACCACCATAAAAATATGCAGTATATTTTAAACTCTTAAATTTTATGAATACCACTTTCACCACATCACAGAAACACTGGCCAATGTTTATTATTTCTCATGCTGGAAGGACATATTCTCAAGGCATTCTCAACAATTCCATAGGTGCTTGTTATTACTCCTATTTACAGGTGAAGAAACTGAGTCAGAGACAGATTATATGAGTTGGCTGGAGTGACATGGTGCTAAGATGTGGAGCCCAAATAGGAAGGAAACCAGTCAGGATGACTCCAGAACTATGATTTCAATAACTATACCATAAAACTACGGTATATCCTCATTCATAGAAAATGTCAAAGTCTAAACTTAAGGTCTTTCAAGAATGTGATACCACTTTCTGTGATGAGCTGTGAAAAGACATGCAAGCTGGCTGGGCGCAGTGGCTCACACCTGTAATCCTAGCACTCTGGGAAGCTGAGGCAGGTATATTGCTTGAGCTCACCGGTTTGAGACCAGCCTGAGCAAGAGCAAGATTCCACCTCTAAAAATAGCCAGGCATCGTGGCAGGCACCTGTAGTTCCAGCTACTTGGGAGGCTGAGACAAGAGAATTGCTTTAGCCCAAGAGTTTGAGGTTGCTGTGAGTTACGACACCACAGCACTCTACTAAGAGGGACAAAGTGAGATTCTGTCTCTAACAAAAAAAAAAGAAAGAAAAGACATGCAAGCCAACAACTTAAGATATGTCTTCATATCTAGAATTATATTCTTATCCTGGCAGGGTATCCAATCTTTTGGATTCTCTTTATAGTGGAAGAAGAATTGTTTTGGGCCACACATTAAATACACAAACACAATAAATGCCAATGGGCAAAAAAAAAAAAAAAAAAAAAAAATCCATGCATAATTTCTGTGGTATCTGCTATCAAACATAAGCCAAAAAAATCCTCACACAGTTAGCATATGGCCCACAGGCCACAGGTTGGACAGCCCTGGCAGGGCGAGAAGTCAGGGCTCCAATCCCTGATGTAGAAAAGCATTATCCATACACAAAGTCCAACAGTGAACATGTAAACTTCTATCCGAAGCTCTCTCCCTCAGGCATCAAATTCTATATCCACACAGCATGGAAGAAAATGACACCAACTAATTGCATTCTGTAGTTCTGCATAGGTTACCATCAGTGCAAAGGGACAGCATTTCTGATAATTAAGTCTTAAAATTAATTCCCATTAAAATAAATGAAGAAAGTTCATCCCTCCCAGTGATATTATTTTAGTCGGGCTGCTTATTCAGCAAAATTAGCAGAGATTAACTTACATTTTCAAAAGGGGGGGAAACAGGAAATAGAAATGCACCATAGAAAAGAAGGCAAGTTTAGGTCTCAGCGATCTCAATCAAATGGGGCCAAAATTCCATTTATTTATATATTTTTTTTAAATCCCAAATGCTTTGCATCTGACCATGGCATGATAGGCTTGGAATGGGGGAACCTGGGTTCTAGCTCAGTTTTCACCTCTTATTAGTACGATCATCTTGGAAAAGGCATTTGACTTCTGTGAGTTTCATTGTCCTGACTATGAAAATAAGGATTATATGCCAACTTCATAGGGCTATGGAAGGGGACAGCGTCCTTTCCTGGATATAATGTGGACAGAAGTTCTCTGTGGACTCCAGAGGCCACAAATGGTACAGCCTTGTTTATTTTATTACTAATGTGAACAGAGCTAGCCATTTCTGTATTACTAATATTTCCTCCACATGAATGACTCAATTCAGGACATAGTTACAAAGAATTTCAAGTTTTTATAACAGCTGAGGATCAAGATCATTCAATTCTTATTGCCACCGTACTTATAAGCCAAAATTGGTAGAACCAAGAGTTTCTTTCTTGAAGCAAGACCCATCTAGCCTTCTATTATCTGGAAGAAAATGAGTTTACTAATTTAGAAACACAGTTGAGTCCATTCCCAGCTGGCCAAATTGATCCTTCCCTAATTACTTTAGAACATTAAACGTCACAATCTTATCCCCAGATGTTAGTAAAATAAGCTCAATTGTTTGGAAATGCAAGAAATGCTATTATGGAATAGAAATGGGGAAAAGCAAG
This sequence comes from Otolemur garnettii, assembly GCF_000181295.1. Lineage (NCBI taxonomy): Eukaryota > Metazoa > Chordata > Mammalia > Primates > Galagidae > Otolemur > Otolemur garnettii. Next base: position 41,755,467 of record NW_003852397.1, on the reverse strand, counting down.
AGAGTATTGAAATATTTTACTTGATTAAAGTACACAAACTCTGGCTTGACTGGGGGAATGCAGAAAGAGACCAGGCTTCCTTCTATTGCTAGAGGAAAGAATGCCCAGATGTCAGACAGAAGCAGTTCAAGGCATAAGAAGGAACCATCTCAAATGTGAAAGCAGATATATGTCTGTCCCCTTAAGTTTACATGGAGCACACAAAACCCCTACCCTGCCTGGAACTTCTATTAAAAGGTGATGATTAACAATCAATGCAAAGGATAAGAAAACTCAGTGGAGAAATTCTATCTCATAGAATTACATACATGTTTTAAAAAAGAGTGACTTGAAAGAGAATTAGCCTTTTATCATCCTTTCACCCTATACATTTGCACTCCTTCCAAATCCCCCTTCTCTATCATATCCCCATGTCTTATTCAACTTTTAAAATTTTTCTGTAAAAATTCCATATGTTCAATGAATTTTCTCTGAAAGTTCTTTTAGAGCTGATGAACATAAATATTTAAATCTGTGTTATAGATACCATTATAGTAAAAATTAATTTACGGTTTTAAAATTTGAAATAGTTAAAAATTAAAATACAGTTTAAAATGTGAAATTTGTCTAAAATTCCATTTTGTTGCTTTAAAAATCATTTTTCAAACCATATATTTATATGAAATAGTTGTATTCCAGTTTACGTATAATTTTGTACGTATATATTACACTATTGTATACTATTTGTATATATTACACTATATTATAAATAAATATTCCCACATGAAATTTTTCCCAGTGAAAATTACAAATTGTCATATTTTAGACAAGTAGATTAAATGATGACCATGTATTCATACGATGGGAGAAGGTATATTGCCTATTTCAAGGAATCCTCACTTGAGTTGTATACGTATAATTCTACTCATAAACACACAAATTTCAAAAAGCCCTATAAAATAGCAATATAATTCACATGCATAAACCAGAAGAAACATTTTTATATGTTCCTAGATATGCCCAAGAATTCAAGAGAGTGTGTGCTCAAGACTGTTCACAGAAGCCATCTTAACAAAATGTCTGTCAACTATAAAATACAAAGTGAGAGACAGTCACTTTGCAAGGAAATATTTTACAGCAATGATAACAAACATATTATTGCCCACAGCAACAACCCAGATGACTCTCACAAACATAACATTTGTGTAAAACAAACCATACATAAAAGAGTACCTAGTGTATGATTTTGTTTATGTAAAGTATAACAATGGGGTGGCAAATCTATAGTATGAAGGGAAAAGAAAGTGATTGCTTAGGGTGATCGCTTACAAGAAAGAGTCAAAGGATTTCTGGTGGTAGTTCTTTATCTAGGTGCTGGTCATATAGGTGTGTTAATTTTACTGAGTTGTATGCTTATAATTTTTGCACATTTCTGAATATGAGCCATACTTTCACCTACCATTTACCTGCAGAAAAAAATATGAACACTATTTTGAATTTCTCCCCAAATTCTGTGACTGCTAATAGGGTGAGGAAATTGTTTTCTGGTTATCTTCACTGATCCATAGTTTCCCATTCTACAGAGAAGAGCTACATAGAGTTTGTGATAGGAAATGTATGACAATTTTCAAATGCAAAGATTATGCCTTTTATCTACTACCAGCCTATTATTTACTTCGAATGTGTTCTCCAATAATGACTCTATATTTGTGCTGATGCAGCCTCATTACCCTGCCAGATTTGCCGCTTAGTAAGGGGTATACTCTGAAAAACAGAAAAGAAAGAGGAATTTATGACTCACTTAGGTTAGTGGTTTTAATGAAATCTTTCAGAAGGAACAAAGGCTTGGCTCTTCAAAGGTTCACCTGTGTCAGCCTCAACCCAAGCAGCTACCTTGAATGGCTATTTCTTACAAATCAAGAAATCCTACAGGTGAGGGGGTTGACAGTACATTTCTATTACTACAGTTAGAAGAACAAGTCAGTGAGCCAATAAAACTATTGAGGATCAGGACCACGAGCATGGTACTGGGATTAAGCTTAGGAGCTTTTGAAAAGTCAGTATTGAAAAAATGGCCTCTATAGAGACCAATGCAGGTGCCGCCCAAAGATCTCGGTCAATCCCCTTTCTACTCTTGTGATGCAGCTCCCCCAGCAGTTTGGTCTTATCTCACATCCAACAGCCAGGAGCCACAGTTCTTTCTTAAAGGATTTCTGGAAGCTCCTGCAAGTGCTTTGTCAGCATCTGCCGAGAGCTGGAAGTCTTAGAATTTATCCCTAGGGCAACACTTAGGGACAGCTCCAGCTCCTTCGCTTCTGCTTAGGAGACCACGAGACCACCGAGGCAGAACCAGGACAAGAGGGCAGAGAGGCACATAATTTAAGGAGCGTCAGAAAAAACTCAGCCATCAAGGTAAATGAGATTTTAATACAATAATTTTTAGAATTCAGAATGAATCTTAAAATCTATAATAATCAAACCATGAAAATTTTAAAGTCAGAATTATTCTTACTAATTTTTCCTTTTACGCCAGGTTCCAACACGGCTTCACAGGGCACTAGTCCAGAGTGAAGTGCAAGGTCCAGGGCTCCCCTTGAGATGTTTTTGCCTCCTTGAGCTCATATACCCATTTGATTTGGGGGGTTTCTTTTGCCTCACAGGAACCTGAATCAAACCCCTACCGTGCCCACCACTTGTCTTTTTACTCACCTCTACCCAGTTTCCAAAGGGAGCCTCTCCCAGAAAGGTGGCCTTGCCAGGACTGTCACTCCCTTTGAGTCCTTTCCTGAGGTCAATGTGCTGATCCACCAAGATTTCTACACCACTGTACTTCACATGGCCTCTTTATTTCTAGCAATGACTTTAGCTCAATCTTTTTTAATTTCACACAGTTGTTTCACCTCCTCCGGCCCCACTTCCTCTGGCCTGGCTGGAGGTGAATGTGCAAGAGACAGTGTGTGCTTATTTTTCTACCCACAGGTGAATCCAAAGGCATGGGATTTGTGCCATCTTATTTCTTCTTCATGTTCATAAGTAAAATTATTAGGATGTTTGAAGCGACTTGGATTTAGTCAGTCACCATTATCTTTGATTCCCCAAAGCCTGCCTTTCCTATGGATGATTCCTGGGGAGAGTCAGCTGAATCCAGGACCCTGGGCACTCAACCGCTTCATTCTGATCTTTTTCCTGAATGCTTTCTCCTATCCTCAGGCTGACAACAACAGAAATGGAAAATTGGAAGCAAAAAGGAAGGTGGAAACCTTGACATTCAAAGCATAATATCCCTTTCACAGAAAATAATAACCTTCCCTAAAAATGTTTTACAATTCATTACAATTCATGAAGTAACACTATGAAAATCAAAACCCTGTCAAGTAAAAAGCTCTAACTACACATGTAAACAACTACATGCTCTAAGTGGAATATAATGTTGGATTCATGTCTTTAAATTTATTTTACTACTAGCTATATTGTGGCAAATGAAATGCTGGCAAGCTGAAATGAGAAGTGACTGCACGGGCTTCTTGGTTCATGAGTTTCATAACGTACATTTAAGGTGCCATCTCCTGGTGATAATTTTTCTACACCTCTAATCCATGGCATGCATTTTATCTTTGTGTACTGAAACAAGCCTCTGAACTATTTGTTTTGAAAATAAGTATAAAACATTTTACATCTCCTTAATTATTCTTTATTTAAAAGTATGAGTCTTGTGAAAAATCCCTGTGAATTATATCAAAGTTGATTTTCTAGTGTTGATATTACTCCACAGTGATGCAAGATGTCAGTTAACATTGGGGGAGTCTGGGTGAAGAGTGCAGGGGACTTGGGCAGACATTTCTTTACAACTTCCTAGGAATCTGTAATTATTTTAGAATAAAAATTGTAAAAATATTTTGTACAAAAAGACTCTTCTTGTCCAATTGGAATAAATTTTGGATTGAAAGATAGGACAGCATTTGTTAGCAAAGATCCAAGAGGCAAACTGTGCAGACATCTTGTCCAGCAACCTAAGTCCATTGCAGAGAACATCATCTATAAATGCCTTACAAATGAAGCAAGGCTTTGTGTGCATCCGGGACATTTATCTGCACTGATACTCAGTGCTACATGAATGGCTGTGTTGGTACTTCAGCTGGCAACCATCCTAGGACTGCTTGTCTTAATCCTCACTTGCCACGCTGATCAGTCTTTCTGAGCATAACTCATGCATCTCACAGTGGTTGGCTGTCTGCAATAGTTGGATAAATGTCCCCGAAATATTGGCCCTGATTCCTAGAACTTATAAATGTCACTTTGTTTGGAAAAATGTGTAGATGTGATTAAAAGTCTTAAGATGGAGATTAGTCTGGATAATCCAGGTGGGCCCTAAATGCAATCACAAATATCCTTATATGAGAAAAACAGTCTGAGATTCTATGAGATTCCACATAGCCACACACAAAGGAGAATGCAATGTGACAATGGTAGAGAGATTTAAAGGTTCTGGCCTTGGAGAACAGAGTGATGCCACCATAAGCCAAAGAATGCCAGCAGCCACAGAGGCTGGAAGACACAAAGAACAGATACACCACCACCACCCCCCCCAAGACAGCATGGCTCTGCGGACACCTTGATTTCAGCACACTAATAGGAATTTTGGAACTTCATACTTCTGAATCATTTCCAGAACTGCAAGAAGATAAATTTCTCTTGTTTTAAAACACCCAGTTTATAGTAATTTCCTACAGCAGCCACAGGAAACTAATATACCATGATGAGAGGAAGTTCAGGGCACATAAAGAGGGCATAGAACATAAAGAGAGCACACTCTAGGCACTGTGGACACAGTACTGGACGGGAAGCCCTTTCTCCTCTGGTTGATTTCTGAGATCTCTTCTGGCACAAAGATAACACTGCAAGGCTCTATTGCAATCTCAGTGCTCAGTGGGGCAAAAAATGAGTTTTCCCAAAGTTGCCGTCTCTTTTTCTAGCTCATCATCTTATTCTATATCCTGAATATGTACCAAACTATCCTTTCCATTTGTCATTGTGTGGGTAATGTTTTCTATGACCTTACAATTCAATAGTTAAGGGCCAGCCACCTTGGTGTCCCCTGGGAGCTAGTTAGAAATGCAGAATCTCAGGCCTCACCCCAGACCTACTGAACTGCAGTCTGTATCTTAACAAGATCCCCAGGTGATTGTATTACACACATTAACAGTGTTGAGAAGTTCTACTGTTGGAGTCAGAAAATCAACAACATCCTGAAATGGCCTCAAACAGCTGAACCTACATGTAAATCCACAGCCATAAGCATTAGCCTACCAGGAAATCTATGTTTTAAAGACCATCTTATGCTCTTTAATGATACAGAGTTACAGCATCTACCTCTGCGGGAGATTATTTTGACATAATACGTGCCATTAGTAACACTACAAACATGATATTTTCTCTAAGAAATAAAGGAAGGCTATGTCTTTTCCCTAGCATTTGCTAAAATACAGCTTTTATTTGAGGCGCTCCATTTGCCAGGTTTCATGTTGTTTTCTCCAAGCCATGTTGTTCTGGTGCCAGCTGAGAAGAGCAAGTTTAGCCTGGCTGGGTTTTCCATTTCCTATTGTCGCTGGCTTGGAAGTTAGCAGCCTCAATTTCTTTGGTACTCAGTTTGAGAGCTCTGTGGGTGTTCTCTGGGCCTGTAATTGCAGAGTTTGTTTGGGAACAGAAATGTTTCCGTAGTTGGAATTGCTCTGTTTGTCTGGATCCCTGTTACCAACGTTTTGAGTCACACTGAGGCATGAGAGGCAAACTCATTCATCCTCGTCTCCCCATAAACCTTGTTTCCAACAATGTACTGTTTTTGACCGTTTTTGACACTGTGTGTCACATAAACACACAGTGAATTTCTCCCTATCTTTCCTTAATTCCTTAGCTCAAACTGTTTAGAAATTGGCCGATTTTGTCAGGATTAAAGTCATTCCGACCTACATTCCATTGACGTGAAAGGGACATTCTTAAAGCTGATGCATGTGAACACAGTATTTTTTTTTCCTATTTGTTTTTAGTGAAAGTTATTTCTCTCATCTACGTTTGGCTATTGGAAACTAGCCAGTGATCACCAAGAGAGAAGAAACTAAAAGAATAGCTAATTACTTAGAATAAAAACTAATTAATAATTCATTGAGTAAGAGAAATACAAATCTCCCACCAAACTAACGTCAATCCTCTGCCTTCTGGAATAAGGCCTCCCGGGCTGCAAACTATGCCATCTAAGCCACCCACAGCAAATAATCCAAAAAATCACCAGGTCTGGAGGATCAGTAGGAGCAAGTCAAATCTAGTTCACTTCTCTCGGAGAGGAAAAAGGAGTTAGAAGAAAAATAGGAATGGATTCAAATACTACCTATTCTTCAAAATAAACAGACAGCCAAAAAAAATTTTTTTTATTTGGTATTTGCCTTTGCTTTCTCTTTCCTCCTAGGCAAACTGGGAAATGAATGGCTGTAGTTATAAATAGGATAAACTGGATTTAAATGAAAACTATATAGCAAAGTCAGATTTATTTGGCTTGAAAACCATATAAAAGCTAAAGGCGGCACTACTTTTGCTCAAAGAGGGAAACTTTTCTAATGGCCAACACGTTTGAAGTTGCTATTTTCTGATGAGTATTTCTTCTTCTGCTAACAGGTATTTCAGATTATGTATTGCTGGACACTAATTCTAAGTTAGAATAGTTTGTATTATTCTTGTGCTAAGTAGTCATCACCAGAATGAAAATACCTTTAGTGTTTCTTTCAGAAACCATACATGAAATGAAGGATGACATCAACAGAGTTTGGGTATTTACAGAGCATTGTATAAAAGTGTGTTGCAAATTCTGCAGCAACCACCTGAGATGGGGAGGAAGAATTTACCAGCTTGACATTAGCAAGGTCAAATAACCTCGGGCAAACAACCTTTCCGAATGTCAGCTTATTGCCATGTAAAAATACATCGTTACACTGGCATACCTGATAGAGTACTTGTGAAGATTGAATTCTCAAAAATCAGCCCCCCAGTATTCTGCCTGGCCCACAGCTACTCAGTTCCTTGCTTGTTCTTCTTGTTTGCAGAAGCTACATTTTCAAAGGCTTTCCTTTTAGTGTATAATCATATACCAACGGAAAAAAACGTGTTCACAACCTGCTACATCTCTGTCCCCCCAAAATACCCTCACACATCAATCTCCCATGAGGCTACAGAAAATTTTTTCTTAAGTATGACTAAAGATTATTTCCCCTTTTTGTGCCATTGCTACCCCTATGGGTTGAAGCAGTGGAGGATCCCCATCCTTCTGGCTCCCGTCTCTGAGAAGGGGGATGAGCTCCATGTTGCCTGAGCTTCTGGCTTTGACCAGGACACAGTCACCCTGAGAACCTCACCCTCTGACAGTGCCTTCTAACTGTGGGAGGATCTACCAGAGATCACAGCAGCCCAGAGACCCATCCATAAATTGTACTGCTCTGACAATAGACACAGTCAGGAAATGGTCACAATATACACTTGTTCATAAACTCGGTAAATATAAGTTGTTTGTTCATAGAAATAGTTTGACTTCTTTTCAGTTTGCATCATTTATTTATTAAGTATATTTAGGAACAAAATGTTATATGTACATACGACCTAGGGTAATAATGACAGGAAAAAACAATAGTGTTGCTAAAATGATGTATTTTCTCCTATGTACCCTCACTGAGGTGAGTCTCTATGAATTGAGTATTTTTAAGGAATGGACACAATGGCTATCCTTTCCTTCCCTAGGTGCCACTTCCTCGGGTTACACATTTGGTGAACATCAGGATGAAGAACTTAAAGAGTGGGAGAGCTAAAGATCTAAGATTCTAGGGACTATAATTGGGCTGATCCCCCCTTGCCACAATAAAAAGCAACACCATTGCTGCCCACAGAACTTCCAACCTCATAAAATGCTTCCAGCTCTCAATTCATAGGGGCATCCAAAGCTAGATTTCCAGATAGAATACTAGACAGAGCATTTGTTATTACGGAAAACACTTTTGTTTGTTTCTTGAGACAGAGTTTCACTATGTTGCCCTCAATAGAGTGCTAGGGTGTCACAGCTCATAGCAACCTCAAACACTTGGGCTTAAGTGAGTCTCTTGCCTCAGCCTCTTAAGTAGCTGCGACTACAGGCGCCTGCCACAACGCCTGGTCACCTTTTTGTTGCGGCTATCATTGTTTAGCAGGCCCCGGGCCAGATTCGAAACTGCCAGCCTGAGTGTATGTGGCCGACACCCTACCCACTGAGCTACAGGCACCACCCATTACGGAAAACATTATACAATATTTTTAGAGGAGATGTCCCTGCCCCAGACCAAATGAGGTCTTACTTTCTGGCTCAAGTTGTAGAATTCTCCTAAGTAGTTTTGTTTAAATTTTGGTATTGTCCTCAAAAAAAATTTTCTTTCCAATAACTCAAAGTGCAAAAAAAACCTCTATTAGGCTTAGTGAAAATGAATACGTAAACTGCAAAAGACTGAAGCGCAATTCAAGGCAAAGATCTGGGCCCATGTTTCAATATCCCCAAAGCCTATTAGTTACTTTAAAATGGAAGAAGTGAGGTCTCTAAAGCGAGTCTGAGCCAATCAGCAAGGACTATTTCTTATTTATATGATTAGCTTTTATAAGAAGCATTAAATGAATACTGAAAGGACAGATACCGGCTTGTTGGTTGGCTGGCTGGCTGGGCGGATAAAGGAAGAAGACTGAAGGGAGAGAAAAGAGCACAGGTTAGAGTGAGATTGTCTAAAGTGCAAAAGAAAGGACTACTGACAGACAACGCCAGGAGATGATTTGCTTTATCTTATTTGGCCATGCACAGGAAAATAGATACTGGATTCCTTTCCAACCAAATGCTCACACCATTCCATGAAGACTTAAACGACCTATGTGATTTTGAACAAGTTTATCAATTTTGGGGGCATCAATATTCTCATCTCTAAAATGGAACAGCTAAACTATATTATTTCTAGTTTTCTTTCCAGTACTAATATTCTAGGTGTCTATGATGTTCACTTCTGAGGACAACATTCCTGGTGATGTGGAATACATTTCAGCAGGTCAGTATATGGGCAGTGGCTCTTAATGCCATCTTCTTCTTTCAATTTAGAGAAAGCAAGCTTGGAAATCTTTACTCGTGGAATTTTTACAATGAGAGGAAAAAAAAACCCATCAAATCCCTTTTCTCTGTGGAGTCCTTGATTCTGTAACCCATCCTATTATGTGACTCAAGAATCTCTTTGATAAGAAACTAATTCTACCTCACCCTTCAAAAATCTGATACATCTGCTGATTCATCAGAATTCTGTTCCTTATTTAAAACACCTCACCCCACTTTTTCCTCAAAGAATTTCCATTTATGATTCTATATGGTCTGGTGGTTGGGGGAGGGTCTGTCAAGCACATCACCAAGTTCCACCATCAGACACAGGAATGGGCATAAGACCAGAGGTGGCCAACCACACTCTACTTGCTTGGATTTAATCCTTGGATAGACACACCCAAGTTCATAAATGTTTTTAGAACACAGCCATCATCCAAGAGCAGCCAGCACTAGAGAAATAGCTGAGGGTGCTCTGTTCTAGGACTTCAGGCAGTCATTTTCCAGAATGAGCTTACATCAGAATTACCAGATGGGTGCTTATAACATGGTTCAGGGGCCCCACTCCTAAATTTATGATTCAGTAAGTTTGATGTGGGGATCAGAATATCTAATTCCAACATGTTCTAAAATGATAACTAACATTTCTGGTCTAGAGACCACACTTTGAGAACTAATTATTTCCAGAACCAACTTGAATCTTTTCTTGTTGAGGACTAGCTTTCCAATCCCTTCCTCAATCTTTAAACTATCCAGCATCCCTCTAGCAAATCCAACTTTCTTGTTTGAGTTACTTAGGGTTGGTCAGAGTCTATAACTTATACCAGAATTTTGGATTTTCTGAAGCATGAGGTGCTGCAGTACAGTAGCTTGAACACTTTTGGTCAGTCAAGAGCTTCATTTGCAAGGTCTCCATGGATGAGCTCTGCCATTTCCTTCTCCCTTTCTGACTTTCCATCTGCCCTGACTCAGGCTCCCACCCCAGCACAGCCTGAGTTTCCTCTGCTCCAAATACCCACTACTTCAGCCAGCCCCTAGTATCATCATCACCCACACTGGGGCCCAGTAAGATGAGGAAGAGCCTTGACTAAACCTGTTGTTCCAGAAGGTCTCATGTTTTCTTTTTTCTTTCTTTCTTTTTTTTTTTTTTTTGAGACAAAGCCTCAAGCTGTCCCCCTGGGCAGAGTGCCGTGGCATTACAGCTCACAGCAACCTCCAACTCCTGGGCTCAAGCGATTCTCCTGCCTCCGCCTCCCAAGTAGCTGGGACCACAGGCGCCCGCCACAACGCCCAGCTATTTTTTGGTTGCAGCCATCATTGTTGTTTCGCGGGTCCGGGCTGGGGATTCGAACCCGCCACCTTAGGTGTACGTGGCTGGCGCCTTAGCCGGTTGAGGTATAGGCGCTGAGCCATGTTTTCTTTCCTCTATTTTAGGAAAACAAACTTCACTTTGCTTATTTAAATCTTTATTTAAATGAGACTTATTCTGGATGTTAGGTTATGGTGGTGGTCTTCTTTTTAAAAACATTCTTTTCCTGGCAACTCCAAAATGAATACTTGACATCCAGGACATTCTCCTAGTCTGCTGGGAGAAATTTCAAAAACATGCTTCAAAATGAGGAGTCATCTTTCTTATTTTTTTTTCTAATTCCATGATTGTGTATCTTTATATATAGTATAAAAAATGCAACTACAATAATTACAGAAGAATAGACAACAATTGAAAAAATTGCAAATTCCCATTAAATGAAATGAAAATCGTCAGATAAACCAATACAATAAAAAACTTTCTTAAGAAGAAACTAGCCAACTAAAACATGCTGCACTGGGATACTTCAGGCTAAGTTAAAGTTCTTTTTCCTTGAAATGTGTTTCTTAGTCCTACAATAGCCCTCAAAACTGAGCTGAAGATGTCTAATCCTTGCTAGTGTTTTATAAGATGCTAGACTTCAAGTTCACACAAACTTAGAGGAGCATTCCTTCTTATCTGACCAACTCCAACCATCCTCTGGAATCTCAGCTTTGATGTTACCTCCTCTAGGAAGTTACTTGATGTTGTTACCCAGCCTGTAGTTCCCATAACAACTTTGTTTTCTGCTATTATGGATAGTTTAATGGAAGTAACATCTCCAGTTTACTTTTCTGTATTCCATCCTCCCTCCATTTACAGTAAGCTTCTCGACTCTGTCATTGTATCTCCAGTAGCTAGGACAGTGCTTTATCTACTGAGGGTACTCAAAAATATGTATTGACTGTTGCGTAGACAGGTATAAAATTTATCAGGGTGCCCAGTGGCATAGGTTGTTTTTGCCTTCCCAGCATGCACTGCCTCCTCCTCCTGATAATTGCGACCTGGTAATTTTTGGTTCGATCATCCTCAATGACTGTACTTTGAATATGGCAGACTCCACTCTAGGCTCTTGGGAAAGGCACAAGATCAAAGCCTCGTACGTAAAGCATCTTTCATCAAGAGTCTAAGTGCATTTTCTCCCTGGCTCTAATTAACAAAATGGTCATCTCATAAAGTAAAGAAGTGAAGATCAGAAATCTGAAAACAGCTCAAAGGGGTTTACAAACAAAAGCCCTTTAATTTATCTGCCTAAATGTCCAAAGGTCCTCTTTGGGGTGTTTATAAGTCAGATTTTCTGTGAGTCTCCTGGCACATCTGGCCATAGGCAAGCAGCCCTACCTTTCGAATTACAGTGAATCGTTTAGGAATGAAAATGAGACCCAGGGCAGGACATCAAGAGGCCTTCCTGAGATTTTAGCTGGAACTTTCGGCAAAGAGGTTCCCTCTGTTCGCTGGGTTAACTAAGCCTGGAGATGCTAGTGGCCACCTTTATGCTCTCATAGAAAGATGTGCCTTAAATTTAGCCAGCATTAAGAATCCAAATGCAGAACTGAGACTAGGAGAAGACAGATTCTGATAAAACCCTTTGAGGATCTGCATTTATCCACGCTTGAAGTGAGTCTTGGACTTTTAATTTACAAGAGCCAATACAATCCCATTTTTCACTTATGCAAGTTTGAGCTCAGCTTTTGTAATTTTCAACTGAATAGTCCAAACTGTTGCAATGTACAATGTAATATTTAATTAACATCCTCAGGTAGTAGTTACTAATTCTCTGATTTTAGAGATAGAGAACTGGAAAATAGGAACCATCTTCCACTACGTGAACTGTCCCAACGTTACCCAATTAGTAAGCAATGAAATAAAACACAAGAACTTGGTTAATCATGTCTACAAATGCCAAGTGCTTGCCACTATGTGACCCTGCCACCCACATGGGGAAAGCAACAGAAAGGCAAAGTAATCCATGCTACTTTGTCAAGGCACACAGCTTAGTAAGGAAAGTCTTGACCTTTACATCCATACAGTTCCAAAGGCCATTTACAACGGGATACAGGTAGTAAGGGAATCCAGTGTGCTTCCTTACTTGCAAAAGCAACATGTTATAGGCACTTTTCACTGATAGTGAATAATTTTTTTTTTTTTTTTTTTGGAAACAGAGCCTCAAGCTGTCCTCCTGGGTAGAGTGCCGTGGCATCAAAGCTCATAGCAACCTCCAACTCCTGGGCTCAAGTGAGTCTCCTGCCTCTGCCTCCCAAGTAGCTGGGACCACAGACGCCTGCCACAACACCTGGCTCTTTTTTTTTTTTTTTTTTTTTGGTTGCAGCCATCATTATTGTTTGGCGGGCCAAGGCTGGATTTGAACCTGCCACCTTAGGTGTATGTGGCTGGCGCCTTAGCCACTTGAGCCACAGGCACCAAGCCAACAGTGAATAATTTTTAAATATTTTTTAATTTGTATAAATTTAAGGAGTGCAAGTGGAAATTTGTTACATAGATATACAGTCAATTAGTAATGTCTGGGTTTTTTGTATAACTACTACCTGACATGAACCAGGAATATTCACTTACCATAAACTCAGCACCCTCTCAGTAACTTTTCTTCCTGCTTAAGATTTCACAGCATTGGGGATTTATTAGAGATTTTTAGAGATTATGTTCATATTCAGTCACTCATTTGCCATGAGGGGATTTAGAGAAGGAAAAAAGAAATTGGCTGCTAGAGGCTACAAGGAGAGAAAAAGGAGCCAGGTCTGAAATTCTCTACCCTCCCTGACCAGCAGCCTAGAACTCTTACCACTCTAATTAAATGTCACTCTAGAATGGGCTGGTTCTGTCCACAGTTGACTGAGAATTTCTAAGGAATCTCTACCATGCACAGAGTGCTGCAACTACACCCGGCACAATGAAGTTACATGTGCTCTTTGAGTTACATCCTATCTTCCTACTCTACAGTGGCTTCAACAACACAGGTGCATGATCTCAGAAATAATCAGCCTCCATGGTTTCTAAATCTTTAAAACAAATCTCATGAGAAATCTATCTGGGGGGTTGGGTACATGCAAGAGAAGTGAAAAAGTGGGTCCATACAGGAGAGGCCAGTTGATTGGATTCCCCACTCGGTCCTGGTCCCTCACTCTGCAGAATTCATTTCTTTCAAAGCACTGTGGTTTAAGAGTAGACAGATTCTAAGCATTGCAGTATATCTGGCTTAGGCACAAATCCGTGTATGACCTTGGGCAAGTTAACAGCTCTAATCCTCAACTTCTTCATCTGTAAAATGAAGATAATAAAATATCTGCCTCAGAGTATTGCTGCATAGAACAAATAAATTTGGGGTAGATAGTAAAGACTCAACAAATGTACATTTTTACTAAAAGACAACAAAAAGGGCATACATGAAACTATTGTTTGCCTTGAAATGGCTGAAAATTTCAGTAATACTCCATATTTTGACCTTGTTCACTGAAGGCATGCCTCTGTAGAGACAGTTTGCAAAATCATTTATTTTAAATGAATTTTTCCCTTTAAAAAAAAAATGTTCAGGCACATTCTAATTATGGTGGCTGCTTTAAGGCCTCACTTAATACAGAAGTTTTTACATGTAGAACTGGTCTCAAGTGTACAGTAGTGCTGGTTGGATATTAAATGTCTTCCTCCTGCCATTCTGCACAAACTTCAAACCTTCCCTTTGTTCTTCTGGACATCTTCCATGCTCATGTACATCTGCCTTTAAGATACTCTCTCATATCTAAAATAGTCTAATTTCAGAAAGACTTTTCATCACCTCCACTCTTTGGTTTGGGCTTAACATAAATATCTCCATTACATGTAATACTTTATGCCATTTATCAGGCATTGACTCTTTGATGAAAATCATAGGGTTAAATAGTAATCTAAAAGGATGTTTTGACACATTTGTCATGGAATATTGCTGAAAACTCTATACAGCAGGAAAAAACAGTCCAAAGTGGAAAGGTGGAGCTGCTAGAGAAAAATTTCTGCCACTGATTACGTAGGAATGATTTTATTCAAATGATATTGATGCAGTTAGGTAATAATGATAGAATTTAGGCCTCTATAAATACTAAGAAATACTGGTGATGCATAGTTCCCATCTCCTTTACTGATTATATGTTTGCACTCCCCCTGCTGATGAATTTGCAAGTTGTAAATGCCTCTCCTATGTTTTTCATCCTGTGTTATAAAGTTCTTTTCTTATAATAACTGCATGTAACTTATTTTTCCTTAAAAGGTTGAATAATTTCATTAGAATTAGAAAGGGCATTTGGAAGGTTACCAAAATGGCAATGTTCTTCTGGTAATTAATTTTTTTACCTTCATAGGACAAAATAAGATTGAATTAAAGGGTAAACCTTCTAAGTGAATGCTTCCAAACTTTTGGAAGAATAGCAAGAGTCTGTCAAACTGAAATAACATACCTGTAGGTACAGGCAGGTGACAGATCCTTTTACTTTATTCACTTTAAAAGATAACTATTTACTTCACCAGGAACCTAATGAAATTAGTTTGAAATGGCTACTGCTTGACTTCAGAAATTTAAAAAATATGTTCTTTTATTCAAAAGAATAAAACCATTGCTTACTTTCAAATTTTAAAATACTTGCTCCATCGGAACATGTGGTTGAAACTCAGAGTGAATTCTGTTGATATTTGCTGAACGCCCAGAGTAGTAGTTTTCAGCTAGGAACAGCTTTTCCCCCAAAGGACATCTGTCAATGTCTAGAATCATTTTCAGTTTTCACAACCAGGTGTAGATCCCACCCTTAAAGGAATCTATGGAGTAGAGGCTAGGAATGCTGCTAAAAGTCCTTTTTCAAAAGGTGACAGTTAATTGTTTTCTGGGTTTTAGAGAAGACAGAGCAAAAGATAGCAGAGTTATTAATTCCCAAATACTCAACATAGTAAGGTTGAAAAAAGTAGAAGATTCAAACCTGATGGTTGAAAAATCAATCACGGTATGCTCAGAAGAGATTTTATGTAAACTTGAGCAAAGTTGTAACTCCTAATCTAAAACATACATGCCAGCCTAATATTCATACATAATATAAGTAGTAAATACTACATAGCAATTAGTCTATTTACTAAATACTAAATATAAATTTCTTGGCTTAAAAAATTTCCCTAAATAGGGCAATTATATATTAAAATAGTATGCTACTGCCTATTTGTTAGCCGGCCATATTGAACGCATCCCATCCCCAAAAATATTAAAACGGAAAATGAAAGATGTCAGAAATATAATCCCAATTGCTGCATTTTCCCCTTTCCTTCTTCACCTAACTCCACCTTTCTCATAGTGCTGATGCCATAAGGGGAATAAACCATAGCTGTATTTCTCCTTTTCTTCCTTATGTGGTCAGTCTCTGCTTTGGGCTCAGGAGGAGGTGTCACCAAAAAAGAAAGTGGTACTTTGGTTGATTGTGGAGGTGGAGGTTTGTTCCCAAATTAGAATGCATACCTGTGGCACTGATTACTCTGTTGTTCCAAAACATTGGTATTTTATACTATAGAATTTTTTCTTACTAATTTATAGCAATATTAATTTTTCCCACAGTATTGCCTATTTAAAGACTAAAACCTATTATCAAAGTACAAACCTATATATCTTCTCTCCCATCATTTTAAGTTGACATGTCATCTTTGGAGCAAAACAGATTTAGTTCTCATATATATATAAAAAAAAATCAGCTAATGATAAGCTGTTAGCCTGAGAAAAACATCCTACTGTATTAATGAGTGAAATTTTCTTTTAAAAAGTCAGTAAGCCAAGGTGGCGCCTGTGGCTCAAAGGATTAGGGCGCCAGCCCCTTATGCCAGAGGTGGCAGTTTCAAACCCAGCTCTGGCCAAAAACTGCAAAAATAGAAAGTCAGTAAGCTGGCCAGACAGAGTGGCTCACACCTGTAATCCTACACTCTGGGAGGCCGAAGCAAGAGGATTGCTCTAGCCCAAGAGTTTGAGGTTGCTGTGAGCTATGATACCATAGCACTCTACCAAAGGCAATGGAGTAAGACTCTATTTCAAATAAAGAAAAAAGTCGTATGAGTTAATTC
Organism: Otolemur garnettii; assembly: GCF_000181295.1. NCBI lineage: Eukaryota > Metazoa > Chordata > Mammalia > Primates > Galagidae > Otolemur > Otolemur garnettii. The sequence continues at coordinate 41,738,926 of NW_003852397.1, read as the reverse complement.
TCTATTTGTCTATGACTATGTAGTTTGATACTGAAGCAGTAGGATGATATAATAATGGTTACAGTTCCCAAAGCCTAACACATTCTATCTGTAGTCACAATACAATAATACCACCATAGACCTAATGGCACTGTAGTCAACATATGCTGCTATATCTTTGACCAAAAATAGAAATATTATATTGAAGAAAGATAAATTTGTCTCCTGAAAAGGCAACAAAGTTATCAAATGCTCCAACTCCCTAAACAAAGAGATAGTAGAATTTCCTTTGGTCTAAGAAGTTTTCACCTGGTTGTATGAATGATTTAAAGAACAAAGTTCTTAATCTACTACAAGTTTCAGATCATACCTGCTTAATCTACCATTAATAGCTTTTGGTAACATAACTGTCCACATATGAAGATTCCCAAGAGAACTCAAAATCTTAATATCACATGGAAAATGTCTAAAGAGGAGGTAATCATTTGTAAGAAAGATGGAAGTTCTCTTAAAAATAATTTAAAATATACCTAAAAATAGATTTTATAGTCCCCTAAATTTAATGCTTGAGACCATTAATTCATAGAAAGAAAATAAAAGTTGAATTGTATAGAAACTGAGATGTCAACATTTTTAATAATATTGTACTAAAGAAACATATTTCTTAAATTAAATTTTAGGACTATGAACCAAATATGTAGTTTCTCATACCTGGAGTCCCACAGAATAGGAGAGACAAAATAGGACATAAATAAATATATATATACACATTAAAATATATATAACGTACATAATTATATAGTATAATATACAATACTATATATAATATTATATATATACTATATAATTAAGAAAATAATGGTCAAAAATGTTACAAAGTTGTTGAAATACAAAATATATGAGTTTCAGAAGGTTAGTAAGATTCAAACAGGGTAAATACAAAGAAACCCACACCAAGGTATATTTTAGTCAAACTGTTGAATTCTAAAGATACAGATAAAATTTTAAAACCAGCCATAGAAAAATGACATTACATACAGGGAACAAAGTAAAAACATGTCTATCTTTCATCAGGAATAATCAAGAATGAAATAAACAAAGAAAGTGAAATAAAATCTTCAAGAGCTAAAATAAAATATAACTGTCAGTCCTAATATCTACATTCAGCAAAAACATCCTTTGAGAATGTTTTTGTATTTGAATATTTTGAGATGAAAGAGAACTCAGGGACCATATTATCAGCAGACCTACACTACAATAAATGCTAAAGAAATATTTATTCAGGTTAAACCAAACAGAAAAGTAAATCTTCAGAAAAGAATGAAGAATACTGGAAACAGAAAATATGTAACTGTAAAAGCAATTCCCTTAATAACTTTAAATTTGTATTATAATTTGAAGCAAAAATTATACATTTTCTTGCTTTCACACTCAGAAATTTATCAAAGTAGACCAAAAAAATCAGAAAATTTTTACATAACCACATAGTAATTTTTGATACAATTTGATATGATACATATGAAAACTATACCATAAGTGGTGAGGGAAAGGTAACAGACATAAATGGCTACAAGTTTTTAATATTTTATATAAATTATGGCAATATGAACCCTAAATTGACTGTGACAAGCTGAAGACTTCTAGTCCATAAAACAACAAATATAATAAAATCCAGTTATGGCAAAATAATCAATGAATAAAATTTAAATGAAATTATAAAAAAATTCCAATAATCAAAATGAAAGTACATAAGGAGGGATAGAAACAAAAAACAAAGGAGATAGACAAAAATTAAATAGTAAAATGGTAGACTTGAATTTAGTTATGTCAGTAATTAATTTTAAATACTAATGAAATAAGCACTTAAGTTTAAAGGAAAAAAATTTAAATAAATTTTAAAAACATGACCCAATTATGTGCCCTTTCCAAGACAGGTAGAAAGCAAATAGATTAAAAAAAAAATTATCATGAAAATATTAAGTTTAAGAAGGTTGAGGTGACTATATTAATATCAGATAAATGAAACTTCATGACAAAGAAGAAAAATAATAAAAGGGTCAGTTTATCAGAAGATGGAACAAACATAAATATTTAGATTCACAATAGCATAGTTTCAAAATTATGAGGAAAAAATTGAAAGAATTATAGTGAGAAAAAAATAATTCCATCAATCATTGTAATTGAAGATTTTAATTTCCCTTCTCAGAAATTAATCAAAGTAGCAAAAATATCAGAAAAAGCCTATAACATCTAAACAATATTACTAATCACTTCATCCTAACTGCCCTTAATAGAACATGATATCCCAAATTTTGAAAGTCACACATTCTTTACAAATGTACTTGGCACATATAACATCTTCCAGACCACTAAAAAACTCAACAACAAATCTCAAAGGACTAAAATTATAATGAAGTTGTTATATGAAAATAGTAAAATTACAGTAGATATGAATAAGAACAAGAGATCTAGAAAAAATGCAAATATTTGAAAACTGAACCAAACTACATGTTTCTAAATAATCTTTCAGTAAATGAAAGAATTACAAGGGAAACTTAAAATAGTTCAAATTGAATGTAATTAAAATGCACATAGCAAAATATAAGGAATGCATTTAAAGCAGTGCTCAAAGGGAAACTTATAACAGTAAATGCTTACATCAAAAACAAAGAAAGACCTAAAAGCAATGATATACAGCTCCACCTTAAGCTAGGAAAAAGAAAAGTGAGTAGAAGGAAGAAAATACTTGAAATCACAATGAATAAAATAGAAAACAGAACAATAATAGGGGAAATTGGCAAAGCAAAAAGTTAATTCTTCAAAGATGAACACTCTTCTAAAAATAAAGAGAACACAAATTACCAATATCATGAACAAAAAAGATTATATCTCTTGGTCTAAGTGCTGGGTTCATGGTTGTACTCCTTTTGTAAAAGTTCATTGAGGTCTAAACTTATGATTTTTATAGTTTTTTGTATATTAAACCACCATAAATAATTTATTTAATGAAAAGTGAAAAAGCTCTGAGGACAGGAAGTATTATTATGTTTGGATATTTGATTGGTCCCAAAGTTTGAAGAAGATATAAAATCAGAGGGTTTATTCATCATATTATGCTGCTGTGACAAAATACCATAGACTTGGGGGCTTAAACAACAGAAATTTATTTCCTCCCAATTCCAGTAGCTGGAAGTCCAAGATAGGGGCCAGCCTGGTCAAGGTCTGGCATTGGCTCACTTTCTGGCTTGCAAATGGCTGCCCTACTTGCTCTGTGTCCTCATGGCCTTTCCTGGGTACATACGCTTGGAGAAATCTCCCTTCTCTCCTTTTAAAGTCTCCAATTCTATTGGATCAGGGCCTCATCCTTATAACCTCATCTAACCTCAGTTAAAAGTTCTATCTCCAAATATCGTCATATTTGGAAACAGAGCTTCAATATGAATTTGGAGGTAAACAATTCAGTCCAAGCAGAGGAGATGTACTGAAGAATAAGATTCTCAGGAAATAGATTCTGATACAGTATCACCACATTTACTAACAAGTGCTTTGGGGATCAGCACCTATGGAGAAAAATAAAAACAGGATGGTGTAGTAGGAAAAGTTGGGTCGAAATGCAGTCTCAACAAAGGCCTCAGCCAACCCCAGGGGGAGGTCTGGCACTAGAAAGCTCTTCAGAGTTATCCTCAGGACAGAAGAACTGGGCCTGTTCTCTAGACAGTGGGGTGAATAAATCCTTCAGTCCTGATGGAGCAATCTGGACAGTAGATTACTGCATCCTCAACAGACTATTGCCTGGGCCAAGATAAACAACACACCCTCAGCCCAGCAGACTCGGAAATCCTGGTTCAACAAAGTTGTTCTAAGGATACAAACTCAACTTAAAGCTGTTGTACATATTCTTCATATCAATTAATTTACCATGATCTATATACATCTCTCAAAGTAAAACTCATGAGTTTCCAATCTATAATCAAAATATTCTTGCCTCGAAAGGGACTAAAACAAAAATGAATAGTCATAATTTGAATTTTTAGTGACATCAAGCCCTGCTAACCTAGTACCTAGAGAATGAAGTACAGTCAGATCTGTGCCAGGTGTCTGATATACTAAAAGAGTTGTGACAGTCATTTTATAAAGTGGTTATTACTCTTACATTTAAGGCTTTCTTACTCCCTCCTCCTTGTTTATAATAATTAAAGTAGAAATACTTTAAAATCTGATCCTAACAGATATTCAACACTCTGCTCCCTAAAAAATCAAACTGAATGATGAATCCATCAACACAGAAATAAACAAATCACTTTCACCTTTGGCATATCAGGAAGCCCCTGCCAGGGGCTTTGTGAAATTTTCAGTTCTCTGTGCTCTTTTATGCTTAACTCCTAAAATGTAAAGCAAAATTATTTATCTGCTAGGACCACAAAATGGAGTCAGAGTTAGATTGTGTAACTAGATATGATGAACAGATTCTTCGAACAGCAGAAATAGAGACAAGTGGGATCACAGACATAATAAACAGAAAAATACTCAGAGAGGAACATAAAAGACAGTGAATGCATATAGACTATGTTAAAAAAAAGATGGATAAATACATTTTTTAAGAGTGGAGGAGATATTTTTATTTCTGAAAATAATTATTTCCAGTCAGGCATGGTGGTTCATGCCTGCCCTGGCAACTCTCAGAGGCTGAGACAGAGGATCCCTTGAGCCTAAGAAAGATTGAGACTCCATATCTACTAAAAATAGGGAAAAGAAACAGCCATGAGTCATGCAGGATACCTGTAGTCCCAGCTACTAAGGAAGCTAAGTCAGGAGGATCACTTAAGCCCAGGAGTTTGAGGTGGCTGTAACCTAGGCAGATGCTATGGCACTCTAGCCTGGGCAACGGAGTAAGACTGTCTCAAAAAAAAAAAAAGATTATTTCCTTGTCAAGTCCAGGACTCATCTTTAAAATGATATTATTACATAAAAACTTTGATAATTATCATGAACATGTCTAGCTAGGCACAAAATAGAATATACCGTATTATTCTGTTTACATGAAATTCAAAGTCTGATATAATTACCTGATGGAGACAGAGGGTAGATTAAAGGTTACTTTTGGAGGGGAACACTGACTGACAGGACCATGAGGAAGCCATCTGTGATACAGGAAATGTTCTGTGCTTTGATATGGTAGTGGTTACATGTGTGTATACATTTCAAAAAAAATCATCAAGCTATAAACTTAAGATTTGTGCACTTCTGTTGTGTAATAAAATAAATTTTTAAAGGATATAAAATGTGAAAAATTAGATGAGACTTAAGCTATTCTTGTATATAATGCTCTCTGAGTTTACCAATTTGGGAAAAACAAACTCTATGTAAAAATTGGGGTAAATGCTTATACTTGATTCATAACAATTATAGAATCATAGTATGTCAAGATTTCTCAGATTATTCATCAGGCAATTGGTATATGTTAACTTCTTACTATGGGTAGCATTTCACATATATAATTTATTTGAAATGTCTAACTATCATCTCTAATTTATAGGTGAGAAAATGAAGTCACTGGTGGCACAAAGGACCAAGTCAATCTGTTCTCAAGTTGTCTTCCCTCCATAGTTTTACTTTGCTGGGATCAACTGAGAAGGCACTGATTTGATTTCACTTCCAGTGGAATCGGGGTGCTGTCAAACATGGGGTCAGACATACTCATCTCAACTACTTCTCAATGTTCCCCCTTTTGAAACCAAAGATGATGATAAGGATTAGCAGAGGTGCTCATATCCAATACGGTATGATTTGAAAGATGCTAGAAAGTTTCACCTAAAAGGAACCTAAAAAGAGTTCCTTCTAACACCTCACCACTTACTTCCTTGTCATATGACATCCTAAATACAACAGGAAAAAATCAAGTAATTCCTTTCCTTTTTACTTTAAAAGTTGTGCTTTTGGTATGATCTGAATGTTTGTCTCCCCCAAATTTATGTGTGGAAATGGGAAATGTAGGAGTTACATTATTATGGGTTTTGCCAGGTGTGGTGGCTCATGCCTATAATCCCAGCACTTTGGGAGACTGAGGCTGGAGAATTGCTTTAGGCCAGGAATTCAAGACCAACCTGGGCAACATACCAAGACCTCTTCTCTACAAAAAGAAAAGAAAAGAAAAGAAAAACTTATCCAGATATGGTGGAGCACACTTGAAGTCCCAACTATTTGGGAGGCTGAGGCAGTAGGATCACTTGAGCCTAGTAGGTCAAAGTTGCAGTGAGCTGTGATCATGCCACTGCACTCTAGTTTGGGTGACATAGTGACACTCTGTTTATACATACATAAATAAATAAATCTATTCTGGATTTATAAGTAGGGGATGATATTAGGAAGTAGGACTGTGGGAAGATAATTAGGTTATAAGAGTGGAGCCCTCATAAATGGGATTATTACCTCCCTTCTGCAAGAAGCCTCAGAGAGATTACTTACCCCTTCCACTATGTTTTTAATAGCAAAAAGGCAGTGGTCTAGGAAGCATCCTTCATAGACACGGAATCCGTCAGCTCCCTGATCTTGGACTTTGCGGCCTCCAGAACTGTGAGAAATCAATAAAAACTACCTAGTCTTATGGTATTTTGTTACAGTAACCTAAATAAATTATAGATATCTTATTAAAATCCAAATATTCCTGGTGTCTCTAGATTATGAGAAAGAAGAAATACGGTAAGGGAAATCACTACTAGCAAGTTTCATCTTCTTAGTAAACTTACTTATAGCCATCTTTGTTCCAGTTTATCTAAACATTAGTAATATAATAATTCTGGTGATCCAGCTTAGATATTATAGCCATGCTTTCTGAAGCAACAGCATGTGCTGTTATTTCCTCTATGAAGATGGTGTCACGATGGTCTTGACGCCATATTGCTAGCATTTAGTTGACAAGCTTGTATTGAGCACCCTTACATGTGCCTCAACCTATGCTTGGTGTTTATGGGTCAGCATCAAACAAAGATGGCAGAGCTTCCCTCACTCCCCAAAGAGCTTACCTTCCCATGGAGGAGATAGCCTTCACAAAACCAAATCAACGACAGTGATGACATAATAGTAATTATGAAATAACCGAAATTTTTGAATTATGGTACTTAGAAAATTGAAATCAGTTCTCCAAGGGAAACAGGTTGTCATAATTAAAAAATAACAATGGAGAAAGATTTACTTTGGATAGGGTGACTTGCAATTGAGATTGCAAAAGTGAGTATAGACAAGACTTGAGGAAAAGAAAGGGAAGACTTTCAGTCACCTGTAGTTTGCCTGAAAAAACTAGAGGTAAATCACCCTTCATGTCCTGCCTCTTACAAAGCTGCAGCTCTCATATTATAATTAACCAAAATAGATGGCTTTTCCGTATGTGAGATTCTCTAAACAACACTGACTCCAAATGTGAAAATTGTGAAGTTCTTTCCCTTTCTCCAGATATTCTCAAAAACTACCATTCACTCACTACATTTATTCTAACTAAAATATCCATAATAAATTATGATGCAATTTAAAGGGGGATATCAGTGTAGTGTTTACAGAAAAGAAAAATAACTTTGGCAAAGAATTGAGTGGGGTGACGAAGATGATTGAACAGCAAAGATTAAAACTCAGGACGTGAAAGAGAAATACACGGAGAATAATGGCACCAGTCCCAACAACAACATCAGTTGCACAGGGTCAGAAGCAGCGAACTGACTGCACTCTCACAAACATTCACGTGACAATTCAGTTGGAGTGAAGCCTCAAAACAGCCACTCAGAAAATGGCGACGCTTTGATAGAGTTTAGGTGGAGTACAAAGAGAGGCAGGGTCTCACTGACTTTGTCTGGAAGGGAGAAACACAGGAGTTGTGTCTGGGATTCCTGTGGGTTTATAAGGCATAAATATTCCTACTACTAGCATCAGTCCTCCCTGGATCATTCACTGACTTCTCTGCTAGCTTCCTGTCTAGTGACAGTCCCCTCCCACCCCCGAAGATTCCCCCTGAGCAAATGTTGAGTGGGGCAGTACCCACCTAGGTTTTATATGTGATTTTAGACTGCTTGAACTTCAGTCATCTAGGTTCAGCTGAGCTGGACATGGGAGATGGCTTGCTCACATGGCTGGTAATTTGTGCTGGGGGTTGAGCTGGACTGTTGATCCGACTGCCTAAATGTATCCTCTCCAGTGTGGTGGTTATCAGCTAGGTTAGACGTCTTACACAGCAGCTGCCTACCATCAGAGTCCTCTAAGATTCTAGATCTAGGGCAAAAACACCCCAGTCATCCATAAGCAAAAGATGGTTTTCACATAGAGAGTTGGGTGAGTGGCAATGAATACAATCCCACACCAAATGTGGGACTCTGCAGAGGATAAGCTGCATTATCAAAGTAGGTATTTTTCTAGCCAGTACAAGACAACCCAGCCTACTCTAAGGATTCCAAATACCTGAACTAGGAAGCACAAGATTCATATTCATATTAAGAGGAAAAATAGATAGCTATGCCTACTTGTTTGACTAGAAAGGCTTTTACACGTCAATAAAATGCTGGTTTGTCAACATTATGTGGCATGCAGGCCCATAAAGAACATTTTTTGAAAGTCTTCGCACATTCAGATAAAAATAAAACTAAATAAAAAAAAAAAATAAAACATTCAGATAAAAAAATAAAACAAAAGCTATATTGTACAAAGGCCTGAACGTGAACAGCTAGAGGGGGTTTGTATGAGTGTGTTTAGGGACATACACTGGGAATATAGCTATCTCTGCTTCAGTGCTTACTGAAGAGCAGGAAGTTTTCCTGTGAAAAAATATATAACTGAGCTACATGCAGTCTCTAAAGCAGTGGTTCCCAAACTTTTTGGCACCAGTTTCGCAGAAGGACACTTTTTCATGGGCCATGAATGGGGCTTGGGGAGGGGTATCTGTTAGGTCCCTGGGCATTGGGAACCATATCACTGTAGGATTACTTTATATATTCATGCGCATTTAATCCACATGTAAAAACCACATTACATATTGTTTCTCATGGCTCCTGAGAAACGATAAGCTAATCAGAAAGTGGGCGAGCAATTTATTTAAAAATACAATTTTTGAACATAGTATCAAAAATACTTGTGGAATCCAAGGCTATAGTAAACTTTGGGGAAAGAATGAGTCACAGCATCACACTGTCCCTTATCTCAGCCCTTAGCCTAGAAACTTGGACAATCCTCACTTAAGATTGTTTTGGCCATAAGATAAAGGCAATTTAAGTAAGCAAAGTTTAAAATGTATAGAAAAAAAATACTACATGTCACTTATTACCTGCAGTGCTAGTGGCCACCTGGTTCTCTTGGGGTCCTGCAAGCTCCCCCTCCTTGGCTGCTTGCCACTGGTCTCCAGGATGTTCCACTCAACCTGTGCTCCAGACTGGTGCTTTCTGTATAGCATCCATGAGGCTGCACTGCCTTAGAAATTGATCAGGTAGGATCAATCTGAAGATTTCTGGATCTCTCAATGCATAGACAAAACGTCAAGTTACCCTCTGGTATAGACTGAATATTTGTGCACTCCAAAATTCACATGCTGAAATCCTAATCCCCAATGTGACAGTATTAGGAAGTGGGGCCTTTGGGAAATGATTAGGTCAAGTGGATAGAGTTCTCAGAATAAATTCAGAGCCCTTGTAAATAGGCTGAAGAGAGTCCCCTTACTTAATACGCCATGTGAGGACACAGGGAGAAGATGGTCATCTATGATCCAAGAGGTGGGGCCTCACCAGTCGCCAAACCTGACAGTAGCCTGATCTTAGACTTCCCAACCTCCAGAACTTTGAGAAGTCGTTTTCTCTTGTTTATAAACTACCTACTCTATGGCATTTTTTAAAAAAAGCCAAAATGGACTAAGACAGACTCATAGAAGAAAACTCATGTTTCCTGCCATTATCCTAAACTACCTATGCTGTTAATTATATTACTGAATCAGTCTATGACTCAAGGACTTCATTGGGAAAATTGACTAATTTTAGAAGAACTATTCTAGAATGCTGACTTTATTTTCAAGTAAATGATGAAATTTACCTTGTGGATTAAGCTGGAATTTCTTTTAAATTGTACAGGGCAGCGCACTGGATATAGAGGCCAGAAGACTGAGACTTCATTTCCCCTCTTTTCCTACCTCTGATTTTGGACAAATCAAGACTCTTCTTTGTCCCTTAGTTTCTTGTCATAGGTAGATGATTTTTGGGGTGTTGTTTAGTTCCAAAATTGTGTACTAACAAGGAAAAAAACAGTAATCAGGCTGTCAGGGTGAAGAAACATATCTTGCTTAAGACGCTAAAAGCTTTGGAATAAGGCATTACAAAAATGCATCATACATCATCACCACAAGCACACGGGTACCAATTAATTAATCCAAGATTATGACAGATTTCAAGATGCTTTCTTTTGTTCATCCCACATACAAGCATCATATAATTAGGACTGGAAGTTCCAGAGTAGGTACAAGTAGCACATATAAGGTAAAATGAACAACTTGCAAGCATTTAATGTTTATCTCTTTAATCAACAAATTATACTTCCCTTTTAGCAGCTTATTTTTAAGCACTTCAACTCATTTTTTGATTGAGAATATATTTTAAAATATTTTTTCAATTAAGAGTTTTCTTTTTTTTTCCAACTAAGAATTTTCAAAGCTAATTTTGAAGCATTTAGTATTCATTGTACCCTTTAATCGACAAGTCTGGTCCAGCCATCTTTCATGTACTAGTTGCTACTGTGTGTTGTGCATAAACATTAATTACAGGTTAACTTTCAGCAAACACAAATTCTCAGTGAACTCTTCCCAAGTGTGCATTTTATTTTTATGTTCTCCGTTTTTTAAATTGCTTACTTTGACTTGAAGATGTGGCTATGACAATTTCAGGTTCCTTTCAGCCTTTTATTTATTATTTGTAATACTTGTGTTTGATTTTAATACAGGAAAGGTTTTCTTCCCTGCACGATAGGTGCTATGGTTTGAATGTGTCCCCCAAAGCTCACATTCTGCAAACCTACTCTCCAATGCAACAGTGTCAAGAGGTAAGATCTCTAAGAAATGATTAATTCCATTATGGTGGGAGTGGGTTAGTTATTCTGAGAGTGGGCTCCTGAAAAAAAACAGCCCCCTTTCCTCTCCTGCATGCTTTCTTGCCCTCCCACCTGCCATAGGATGATGTAGCAAAACAGCCTTTGCCAGACTGGGGCCCCTTGAACTGAAACTTTCTAGCCTCCAGAACCGTAAGAAATAAATCTCTGTTCTTTATAAATTGCCCAGTCTCAAGTATTCTGTAATAGCAACACAAAAGAGACTGAAACAGGAAGACTGACCTGTGCTCTAGAGGAAAACATTTGCTAGAATGAAGATGAAAAAGAAAAGAGAGATGACCCCTTTTCAGGATCCCTAAGGTACAGGCCTGGTAGATAAAAGAGGTCACAGAGAAGCTGACAACTGAAGGAGAGGGCCAGTGTTTAGTGAATCTCTAGTCCTGGAGTTTTAAGTAAAATCTCCATGACTAGTAGAAGGACAAAAAGTTGAGGATTGTTCTAGACATGCTTCTAACAGATAATTTTAACAATGTTAATGAAACTGACTTTTATGAACTCCAAGTTCATAAAACTACCTGATGATACTAGGAAATCAGCAACAATAGTTGTAGTTGTCACTTCTAAAGGACATTTTTTAACAGCATTTTTTCTTTCAATACCTGATATAGCAACTAATGATTTGTGTTTTCAAAAATACCCAATTTTAACAGAATTATATGTCTTGATTTTCCATTCTTACAAAATGTAGACCTGTATACATTTATAATCATGTTTTTTAATAATGTCACATAACACACATTTTAAAAGAAATCATTTAGCAGAAATGAGATGCTCTGGTGTGTGCGAATCATAAGCTATTGCTCAGTCCTGAACATTAAATAAAAAAAATACCAAACTGTCTTAAGACTATGCCTTAACAGTTTAAGAAGTATAACCTTGAAAACGAAACAAATGACACAGAAATGTCTTATTGGGATCAGGGATAATTAAATGAAAATGTGGCTCAGAAGTACCACCAGATGGCAGGAGAGGAAAAAGAATTCTAAATTTGAAGGGCCAATCGGTTTGCATCACAGAGGATGACAATTTTTAAAATAAGTATTTGTCTGCTAAGCCATCAGCTTACTATTTCCTCCCTCCACTTGTTGTGAGGGCACATGAAGTCTCAGGCATTAAATTAGGCCTCAAGGACACCTTGCACAAACTTCTGTAGTGGAAACTTGACATCTCTTAACTGAAATTCAGCTTATGGAAAATGTCAGTGCACATCATACCCACTGGTCCCAGGGCTTCCAGGGGCTGCCTTCTAGTCATGGCTCTGCCACTAAGTGGCAGCAGGATTAAGAGCAAGTCATATGACCTAAGCACTCTGGACAGCAGTTTCCCAATTCTTTTTGTTGTTGTTGTTAAATCGAGGACATCAAATACTACACAATGCTCAAGAGCTTGTAATTTTAAAAAGAACCAACAGCGTCCTCTAAATATATATCTAATTTTTTCTTCTTCTTAGGCAATCTTCAGCAAGGGCTGTGCTGCTAGTCAAGACTCCTGAGTGGCCCTGATGCAGAGGTCACATCACCCAACTCACTGGAGGGTACAACACCCACACAATCCGCAAACAGAGCAGCCCCTAATTGTGCCTTGAACCACCTGGGTAGCTGCACTCCGTGGCCCTGCCCTTTTAAACTACAGGGCAAATAGCCAGTGATCCAGAGAGTCTCTGAAAGCATTCAAAACCAGCCTCAAATTGCCATTGCTTTACAGTTTCCCTGGCCAATATTTTTCAAAATGCACGTGTGTGCCTGTGTGATGGGTAAGAAATACTTTACATTATGTTATGTGACGCTGAATTATGCTACTTTGAGTCACAAATCAGAATTTTTGAGTTTAAATTCCTTCTTTATCCCTTGCTTAACTGTGTGGCTTAAAGCAAATTATTTTAATCCTCTGTGCCTCAATTTTCTCATCTATAATGTGGGGTTAAAAATAATTGCTATTACATAACGTTGTTGCAAAGCAGGGCCATTTAAAAACATTCATCGGCACTTTGGAAGTCTTACCTTACAAAAGAGAAGGCTTACTGTAGGAAGAACTTATTAAATATAAGTAATCACTTTTAAAATATTTAAGGGAATTTCATCATTTTACTATAAAAATTTTAATAGCAATTTAAGTTTCTCAGTTTTCTTTTTGTATTGATAGCCAATATATATTTTCAAGTCTCAAGCATTTTTTACTTTAGTGAAGAGCCGTGGGCCATAGATATAATGTAGAGGTAAACACTGTGAAGTTCAAATGAGATAATCCATGTGAAATGCTTCAAACTACGCTGACCCATAAAAAGCTTTCAACAAATGTCAGCTGGGATTATTTATCAGTTTGCCTTCATAACTTCTGAGGCTATCCTGAGATGTAAGGAGAGAACAGGCATCAGAATTTTGGCGAGCTAGGCAATAGTTTTCAACTCTAGCCATATATTTGAGTCCCCCACAGATTTATAAATTCTATAAATTACACCGACCCCTTGCCAAGGAGACAACTGACTCTTGTGGAAAGGGAAAGCTGGACATCAGTACCTGCAATGCTCCCCAGGTGATTGCAAAATACAAAGTCAGAATCACTGAGCTAAGGAGAAAGGTAAACATTCTCCATGTGCCCCCACAATCACGAATTAATGTGTTCCCAGAATAAGTTCTCCTTAAAGCAGTTCTCAATGCATAGTCCCTAGACCAGCAAGCCTTGTAAAGAAAATTTAGGAAAAGCGCAAATTCTCAAGCATCACCGAAATCAGACATTTTAGAGGCTCAGCTATTTGCTTTCTCATACACTTTCTGATGCACAGTAAATTTTGAGAGTCACTGCTTCGACGAAACACCTTTGTGTTCTGTCAACTTTCATGACATAATTGACTATTTTTTTCAAAAAAGGTCTAGGACAACAGGGTTTGAAAATGGCCACTATTATTTGGGTAACAGAACCAACTTCCGTTTTCTTCAAATAGTTGAAAAACGTAGTCTTAGCACCTTACAACCCTCGGCGTGGGGAGCAATGGCACTTTGAGGAAACACACGTAATCCCCGAAACTGGGTTTCCTCGTGTGCCCTACGTTCAACTCACCCAGCCCCTGCTCTGACGCTACCCAAGAGGTTAAGGGTGTGGTGAAGGGAATCTGAATTTTTCATCTCTGCACATTTTTTAAATTCTACAACCTGTAAGTTGTCTCTCCATAAACGCTCTTTATACACTTCTGCCGGTTCACTTTTTCTCGACTTTGAGCCTCACAGCCACATCTTTTACCCTTCTTCAGACGGCAGTTCGAGGCGGCTCGGCGCGGCTCCTCGCTCGGGGCTCCGGACAGGATTTCTCCCGCTTTCCGACCCACCGGCCTCTCTCTGCCTGCTGTGTGGGCAACATTCACCTCTGCTTTTCTTTCAGACCCTTACCCAACTGGTTTGCTTTTAGTCTGTATCTGCCATATCTCGTCAAACAGCCCTTCCTGGAGACATCAACGGTTCCACAATAGCTGAAGGACAACCTTCGACATACCTCGAAGCTCCTCCAATCTGGTCACACTTCAGAAAATTTAAAGCCTTTTTATATCCGAGGGGGGTTCTAACCTGAGTAATGACCATTCGGGTCCTTCTCCAAATACTATGCGAGTTCCTTCGGGCTTCTACTGGAAGCCAGTGTAATTTCCACCCCTCTATCTGATTTAAGCTACTGAAACACAGACATCAGTTTTTAACGTTCCCCAAAAGGGTCTAACGTGCACCTGGAAGAGAAGAATGGGCCTAACCGAAACTTGCCTGCTAAGATGGCGCCTACGCCTCCCGGAAGTCAGCCCCGGCGCGCGGCTGCCTGGCGCTCTGCTGCCCTCTGCCGGCTGCTCTGTGCGCAGCTTCTCTCCCAGCAGGCCCGGCCCTCTGCAAGCTGCGATAGAACCCTCTGGTTGAAAAGTGGTTAGAAAAATAGATTGAAGGTATTCAAGAAATGTAAGATATCCTAACTCCGTTTTTACTGCCTTTTTATTTGGTTCTTCACTTAAAACATTCTCTGGGCAGGATCAAAGACAGCCTGTTGGTGAGGGCCAGAGACAAGTTCTATGGGGTAAAAAGATTTTTCTGAACTTTCAGACAGTTCTGTAGTGATACAATTTTAATGTGTTTGAGGATTTTCTTCTCTGTGATTTTAGCTATTACATAGGCTTTACTTTATCCCAATAATAGTGATACCATTTGCTGATTTTTTTTTACACTGTCATAATAATAGTGATACCTTTTTTTTTTTTTTACACTGTCGGTCAGATAAAGTTGTGGATGATTTACCTCTCATCTTACAATATTTTACCCTTATTTTAAAGTTAAGGAAGATGGCTCAGAAGAGTTAAGCAACTTGCCCAAGAAAATACAGTGCATGTTATGGGCTAAATTGTGTCTCCCTAAAAATTCTATGTTGAAGTACTAACTCCCAGTATGTCAGAATGTAACCATATTTAAAAATAGGATCTTAAAAAGGTTATTAAGTTGAAATGAAATTATTAATGATTAAGAAGAAGGGATTTGAACTCAGACACATACAAAAGGAAGATGATATGAAGACAGGGAGAAGAAGGCCATCTATAAGCCAAGGACGGCAGCCTGGAGCAGACCCTTCCCTGTGGCTCTCAGAAGAAACCAACTCTGCCAACACCTTGATCTTGGGCTTCTGGCCTCCAGAACTGTGAGAAAACAAATTTCTGTTTTTAAAGCCTCTAAGTCTGTGGTATGTTGTTAAATAAATTTCTGTTGTTTAAACCACCCATCCTGTGTACTTTGTGACAGCAGCCCTTGGAAGCTAGTACGGCAGTAGGTACCAGGATTTGAACACAGGCATGGTTAATATCAAACCTTTGCTTATTCTACAATGTGACTACCTTAATTCTTGAAATTATAAACTATTTTACAAATTATTGTTTTATATAAAATATGCTCACCCTTAGTAATTTAACCATCCTTATTTTTGGTTTTCATCTAATGACTTTATGCATTTCACCAGCCAAAACTGTCTTCCTTTGGTGAAATTGGCTATATTTATCCAGTATCTCACTTTATATAAGTGTGCTAAAAATACATATACACATTTTAAGGAAAAAACTGTATTAAAATTGTAATAGTCAAGTCATGTTTGACTTCTACACTTGCAAGTGATACGATATATACTATACAAGATAACAAATGTTATCCATACACATTGAGTATTAGAATTTTTATACAGATTTTTTGGCAACCTCTGTATACATAAATTTTTTAAAGTGCTAGCTTTGCTACCAAATTCTCTTTCAAGGCTTTAACTTCAGGCCCAATTCAATCTCAAATTGTTTTTATTCATCTTCCTAAAATCATAAACATGCCTCATTTTTTATCTCTATTACCTGATTTGCCTTCCATGATTACATTTTTAGGACTTCTTCCCTATTTATAAGAATTCTGAATACCCATGTATTTTTCATATCATAAAAACAGCCATGCTCCACCTAACTTTTTCCAGAAAACAACTAGATAATTCAAATTGCCCCCCTTTGCCCAAGCCCTGTGATTAGTTAATGAGCTTGCAAGCTGCTCAGAAATTCATCCATGATTTGCTAATTTGAAAACTTGCCTTTTCCCCCTTCTTATATAATAAGCCCCTTGTTGATTTCTACTCTAAGATATCAAAAACTGGCCACCCTTTGATCATTTTTACTGTTGTGAATAAAATAACAACCACATATTTTTGGATCCCACTTCCCTCTACAGGCCCCCTCTTTGGTTCATTCATTTGTTTTTACAAAAGCTTATGTTAATGCCTTTTTGGCATTTGAGGCCAGCAGGCAGGATTTGTAGATCATATTCCTATTGCAACATCAGGATGAAAATACCACAAATGTTTCCTGGGCCTCCACAGCCCACCTGAGGTTTTCCTATGACTCAGAAAATTGAGACTGTCTCTGTGAACCATGCAGTCAGAGCAACCACAGGACTAACCTCTCTCCTCAACTGCTGAGGATAAACATCTGTATATAGATGCTTATTTTGGGTAACCAAGCAGGCTTTTCTGGAGGCTTTCAAGTGAGCTGGGTCCTGGGATTCCTTTGGAAACAGAGCCTGTGTCCCACATGCTTGTGGGTTTAGAATGTTCAACTCAGAAACGGGGGTCAATGGGCTCCTTGTGGGGTTCCCAGTGCATAACTCAAGCTTCTTATTGGAAGAAACAGAGTAAATATGGATGATATAAGCAGAAAAGCGATTTATTGAAAAGATATTAGTGAAGGCCAAGGAACTGAGTTCAGAAAACAAGGAAAGACAGATGACAGCCAGGCCACACCTTGACATAGAGCCAGTCCAGAGAGGATAACACTTTCACTAAAAACTGAAAGCTATGGTAGTTTCCAAAAACTGGATGCTACTTGATTGCAAAATTGATCCTTCACTTGTTGATTGTAGATACTCAGCAGCTCTACCACCAGATTCAAATTCAGCCCAAGCGAGTATGATTGGCCAAATCTGAGCCAGGTGCCTGCTTCTGAGCTGCCAATTATGCTGAATAATTGAGCATCCAGGCTTTTAAGATTCTAAGTAGAAATCTCTTTCCTCCATATGGGGACTTCTGAAACATCAGAGCAGGGGCTTGAACACTGAGCAACAAACAGAAGCACGATGTCCTCTGCAGTCCAGCCCGTTAGCTGCCCTAAACACTACTTCATGCAATTGCTCCCAGTTAATGTAAGACATCTATTTACCCCTTATATGTATACAAATCAACTCTGGCCAAAGGGAGAAAATTTAAAAATCTTTTTATTTATTGTATCCAAATCAAGTTTGGGATCTCTGGATGATATAAATTCTTCTGATTTTTGTCATAATCCTGTCCCCATAGTCTCTTTTGAGCTCAATTCTATAGTTAATCACTTCCAACCAATGCTATATAACACAGGAGCATAAGGAAAAGGAAAGAGAATTAAGTTAATAAATAGTATAAATTTAAAAGTTAGCTTAAATAAATATATATGCCTCACTACAAATAAGGAAAAATGGGTAGAAACTATAGATGCAGTACTCATTTTTACAACTGGTCCCTTGGCTATAGTTGTCATTTATGACATCTTTCTGCTGGTCTCCCTTGCAAATTACTATAACCTCAACTGATCAGGGTTCTTTAGCTGGAAAGATCCCTGCACCATTATTTCTGAGGGTTCTGAGCACCACAGGGAATACCCAAAGTACTCTACTCACTCCTCTCGGTCGTCATTGGCTAATAGCAAGCACATTTCTCTTTGATAGTTATCAAAGCCTGCGTTGTAGGCCACTTTGACCTGTTCACTCAAAGGCAATAGCAGCCAAAATGCCCAGGTAGCAGTTTCGGTTTACAATTCAAGAGAAGCATTTTTGTGTAACAGCATTGATTTCTATTTTCTCAGTTCCTTGGCTGAGACATCTAAGCTCGCCACTTTTAGAGTCACAGGGAAACAAAGCACATTTTTTCCAAATGATTCATTAGTACAAACAGTAATGACAACACCCCTTGTTTTCATCACTTCATTCTTGAACTCTTATTGTAGGCTATGAAAAAACAAACTGCATCCTATATAGGTTATTCACTAAGACTTATAAGATAGCACCCAAATCCCATAAAGTGCAATCGCCCAGCTGGTGTCCTATGGCAGAATTTCAATAAACCATGCCACCACTTCTTAAGGGTAAATTGTATATATAGGAAATAGCATATATGATCAGTAGATCCTATGTGCATCAGCCCGTTGCTTTGCTTCTCTTGCTATAAATCAGCTCCTTATTTGGAATATATGGAATACTGTGAGGGTGTACAGGCACTCAGGAAGTCCATGGATAATGGTGTTTGAAGAAGCATAGCAGCAGGAAAGGCAAATCTAAATCTGCAATAACAAGTTTTTTTTCCTTTTCACAACAGAAAAGGCTCAACAGTTGATAATACAACCCATAAAATCTATAATCAAAGACTAAAGACAACTCTTGGGAAAAATATCCTGAGTCTGTAGAAGTAACAAACTTCAAAATAAAAATGAACAATGTGGGCTCAGCACCTGTAGCTCCGCGGCTAGGGTGCCAGCCATGTACACCGGTGGGTTAGTATCCAACCCAGTCCCGCCAAACACCAGTGACAACTACAACCCAAAAATAGCCGGGCATTTTGGCAGGCGCCTGTAGTCCCAGCTACTTGGGAGGCTGAGGCAAGAGAATTGCTTGAGCCCAAGAGTTTGAGGTTGCTGTGAGCTGTGATGCCACAGTGCTCTACCCAGAGCAACATAGTAAGACTCTGTCTCAAAAAAAAAAAAAAAAAGAAAGAAAGAAAGAAAAATGTGTAACTTCAGACAAAAGGGCATTAGGCCCTAGAGACGTATAGAGAATATGCTTAAAATAATGTTATTTTTCTGATTGTACATGATTCAAATCATGTAACTGATTTGTTCATTTATTCATTCAACAAACACTTGTGATTTTAAAACATGTAACAAATAAACCATTGTGTATATATAAGTAAGGAGGAGTTCAAGACAGAGTTGAACTAGAGATAGGAAAAAAAATTAGGGGCAATTCATATATAGTAAGTACCTGACAGAGCCTAAGGAGCCACAGGTGAGAAGGTAGAGATGGAATGAGCACAGGTATAGGGGGACAAGCAGATGATCTAGTCTTAGGCCTTGAGGAAATTCAATTAGAGATCAGTAGAACTCTATTATCTTCCATGTCCTCAGGAGACACCTAAATTAAACATAACAACTGAAACCTGGGTTACAAATATGAATAATGTTAAGCATTATGAAAGAAATAACACAAGGTTATATAATGGCCAGTGGAGAAATCTGGCACTTAGAAAAATGAGGCTTAAAATAATTCTTAGTGTCTCCAGTACTATTCCAGGGGAGATCAATTGACTTCTATTGATTTAGAGGAAAACTCTGCCTAAAAGTGGAGAAGTTTGTCAGTTCACAGTCTTTAATGGAAATTACGTGCGAGGATTTCTAATCACGTCTTTTCCAATCCTACCTACATAGGCAGGAAGGTCATGGTCCATAGATGGGCTTGAAGAGAAAGACGGGTTTCTCATCCTTTGAGTCTGCGGTAAAGACGGTAAGGATGGGTATGAATATGTGAGGGGCCAGAAAGGGAGAATATGCATGATGTCTCCGGGTTGGTAGCAAGTCCTAAGTGACAAGATGAGTGCTAGTTAAATTAGGAGAATGAGGACATTTTCCAATTTAATAAATAAAGAAAATGAGAAAAATGGCTGGCAGAGAACAAATAAAGGAACATACTGATTCCACGGAGGTTCCTATTCAGGTAAGTGACCATAAATTTTTACTTAGGGTTGCATTATATAAGCTTAAGATAAAACTGCCTTCCTGCCATTAATAGTACCTTACTTTATAGTCTTGTCACCCAAACAATTAGCTAATTTTTTAAATTGAGCATTTTGTGTCTAGTAGACAAAATTACTGAAAAGCTGAAATTTTTACATTGTAACCAATTGTTTGTGGCGGTGTGGTGAGATCGCAGTTTTTCTCACTGCTATTTCGTGCATCTTCTCTAAGTAAATTACAGAGAACCAGTCAGAGGCTGGGGGGAAAACCACCAAAAACCCACACCATAAATTAAGATTGCTTGTAACAATTAGCTGCCCTCTTTGTGCTCACTTCCCACCCAGCCCCACTCACCGCTATACTTCCCAGCTCAGGATCATGGTCAAACACAAGGTTCTAAATCTTTCTTTCTTTTTTTTTGAGACAGAGTCTCAGGCTGTCACCCTGGGTAGACAATCACCCTGCAGCGTGCTGTGGTATCATTTTTGTTGTCGTTGTAGTTATCGTTGTTTGGCAGGCCCAGTCTGGATTCGAACTCACCAGTTCTGCTGTATGTGGCTAGTGCCCTAACCGCTGAGCTAGGGTGCCAAGCCACGGTTCTAAATCTTAGGGATCTCTTTTACCTATGGAGTGAGAGTCATCGTTATTTCTGGAGTTCTGAGGCAGGTCTTGCCAAGGGAGCCCGCCCACCTGCAGTAATTCTGGATTACTAATAAAACTGCCTCTGCCAATTATAGCACATGCCAGCAGGGGGGCATCTTCCCATTCACAAGGAAAGTTAACCAAAGCTGACAACCTTATTAGTAGAAAGATTTTGTTAGTGCTTTTTGCCCCCCAAATAAAATCAAGACTAAGAGAAATTAATGATACATGTGAGTGCAATGGATAGGAAAATGGAACACCTGGTCTCATTCAATATTGCGTGTCTTTTTGCCCAGAGAATATTCATTTCTCCCCATATACCTGAACACTGTTTCAGAGTCTACTGGAACTTAATTTTCTTTTTCTAAAGAAATGTTTCTGGTTCTTAAAGACATGACTATTTTTTTCAGAATGCCACTGCTGCCTATTTTGGTAAAAATACATATTAGGCAAAGAATTCATTGATAAGCCCATATTCTAAGTTATTCAAGTGCTATTTTGAGAATGTTAGATAAAAATTCCATTTTCAGATGTGCAATTTCTCCAAGGAGCTTTAGAGGAAATCACTGAATTATTTCAGTACACTATGTTTTCTACGTGTTTTTCTAGCCAGTCTCTCCATTAGTGAAATCAACTTGAATAGCCAAAGAAATATTTCAAAGAGATAGCAGAACTTTAATATCGGCTAATGAAGCTAATTTCTTGATTCATCTATTTGCTTTTTCCAAGGGCACCCAACCAAACAGGCTTTCAGAAAAATTAATACATTGTCTTCCTTTTATTAAATCAACTCTGAGAGATTAGCCAAAAAGCATTGCAGGAAAGAAGTCCAGTTATACCTTTTAAATTCTCCTGGGCAACCAGACTAAACTCACTGTTTGGGGGAACATCATGAGAGCAGCGGTCTAATTAAGATACATATAAAATTTCTCGGAAAATGTCCGTTAATCTGTTTATCTCTTCAGCACTGATTTGCTCTCGGTGAAGGCTTGCCCTCTTGGTGTGCTTCTTCTCTTTGAATTGGCAAGTGTTTTCACGAGTTTGTTCATAATCCTTAAAAACTGGTGAGTGCTACCCATATTATTGATATGTTGAATTTTATAAAGAAGCTTTAGATTCTTTCTCCTCGTTACAACATTCCATCTTCATAAATATTCTTAATGATTTAAACAGAAATGGTTATTTATTATTTTAGAATCTTGCTACCATTTGGAAAAGGGCATGTCGTGCTTATTGATGAAAGTTACAAATGCATAAATTACACCCCCACTGCCACAATCACCATTCTCTCTTTCCCTCTGTCCCTCTCTTTCTCTGCTTGCTATTGTTATCACTCCCTCTGACTTTATCTCTGATTCTCCTGCATTCTGGACTACTAAAACGGCTTTGTAAGGATGTTGTTGGTGTCCTACCAAGATCCCTAGAACCCCTTTACCAATTTTGTGAGCTCCTCTCCCAGCTCCCATGTGCTCTGCTTCTTATGGCTTGTACTTGTGAGCTATCTTCAGAGGAACAGCTCTTGAACTGCTGGAGCTACTTCACCCGCAGATAAAGACAGCTGGAAGGGCCTGAGAATTTCCATTTCTGTGGGGAGGACCCAGACCCAAATTTACCTAGACCAACTGGCAGAGTATGAACACCCAGCTCTCTGCCTCTGAGGCTAGTTATAATACCATTTACTCTCAAAATCTCCCACAGGGAGCAGGCTGAAGCTGGGACTTTGCCTGAGCCTGCACCCTTGTCTGCACCCTTTGTCCCCTCCCCTGTCTTACTTCTCCCACTTCCTTAGTAAATCCTTTCTACAAAAACCCTCCTCATCCCAGAACCAGCTTCTTGGGTGAACTAAGGCAGCCACCAAAGACATTTCTATGCTTCTAATCTAGCCCTTCACATTCCCTTCTTCACCCTATAATTAGAGTACCCTTCTAAATGCAAGTCTACTCATGGTGGTGCTCTGCTTCAAAACCTTCCAGAATGTTCCATCATGCCTAAGAAATATCTTGCCACCTTATCCTGGTACATAAGTTCCTTTACGACTGTGCCCTATGTTCCTTTATGATCTTCACTCTCATTTTCTCTCACACCTTCATCCTATCAAGGCTTTTTCTCAGTTCTTTGAATACCATGCCCATGCTCTCTTTTGACCCTCTTTCTGGTCCTTCAAATAAACTAGTCTGTCTGCCTTACTCACTCTTAGCCTCCCCAGCCTCTAACTGGATCACTACTATTCCTTCAGCAGCTTCTCACCCTTTCTGGGGAGCTTTTTCCTGCCCTCTTCAGACCACGGTCACCTGCTCATATAACATCATAGGACTGACCACATCATGGCACAGCTACCCAATACCTAACAGGATGCATGCCACAGAGTAGTTCCTTTGTAAGAATTTGTTGAATGAGTGATTGGAGTGACAGATTGAAATATGGGCCCCAACCTGGTACTTACATGGAAAGCCAATATATACAAGATGCTCAGAACCTAACAAAATGGAGAAAATTTCATTTCCTAGAATTCTCTCAGGAAGAAAATTTAATGTAATTGGAAGAAACTCTTGGGTAAATAGCTTTGTAAATGCTGAGACCTTTAAGTGTTAGACTCAATTAACAGCAGGCAGGTCTAAAACTGCCTTTTTGGGAGAGCAGATCTGGTGAATGGCAGGGGTTTTATTTTGCTGGGTTGTGAGTGCAGTTTGGAGTTCAGAGTAAATTGCTTGAGCCAGTAAATGATGTGAGGAGGGTAGCACAGGGGATATTTTTCTCCACCTGCTCTTTTGGAGCAGGTTTTAATAAGTTAAACAAATGAAAAGAATTAATCTGATATGAGATATCAAAATTATCAGCCTGTCCAGTGATTCCATATATCTCCTTTTAGAGT
>NW_003852397.1:41696096-41714997 GCF_000181295.1 Otolemur garnettii | reverse complement strand
TAAAATGAAACAGAAAATCTTTTCCAATTATAAACTCTAGTCCTCATTGTAATTTAGGCTCTTGGTCCTCATTCCTCCTGATGGTGTCATCTTCAAAATGGTACTCAATGATTATAGGACAATTGCGATATCTTCAAAGGAAATTTATCAGGAATAATTGTTAAAATGATAATCCAGGAACAATTCCAAAGTTGGGAACCATTTCCTACCCACCCTCAGACTTGGCTGGAAGAGGAGGAGGTGGTGAGACCTCCTAGATCTATAGTTACACAAACTGATCAACCCATTTCCCACTTCATTAATTTCATTCAACCTTATCATTAAGTTCATTACGTTAAAAGAAGTTAAATTGTAATAGAAGAAAAATAAGATGGGGCTCCATCACAACCTATTATATCCAAGTAGCTCTTAGAGACAGTAAAATATATAAATTAAATAAAACAAGTCAATATAGAAAAAAATTAAGTAAATACATTTTATACAAAAACATATCATTCTATATTACATTCACTTATTTAGCAATACTTTCTTCATTTTTCAACTTTTTGGTAGCTTTTAATTATATTAAAACCAAATTTACTTAAAAATAATTTTAGAAACTATCACATTCATCATCGTACATAGACGAAACACAGTGAGCTTTGAAACATGGGTAAATAACACTCATGGACTCATAACCTGAAAAGATGTAGAAGATTCTACCTCTTTATCCTACTTGCTTGGCATGTGAATACAAATCAAAATTTTTAGAGTACATTCAGTGATAGTATCTAAGTTGAATGGCTTCATTTGACAGTTTCTGACTAAAATTGTTGAATCAAGAAAATTGGTGAAATTTTCTTCACCAGAACACTAATGTGGAAATATTATTCCTTATATTGTTTTTATTTAGTGTTTGGGGTAAAAAAATAATTGACAAGAAAATGGTGTCATTGTTCAAAGAATAGCACTGTAGACTACTGTTTGTGTACCCCCAAAATGCACATGTTGAAACATAATTCCGAATATGATGGTATTTGAAGGTGAGGACTTTGAGAATACTTAGGTTTAGGTGAGGGCATAAAGGTGGAATCTCCATGATGAGATTGGTGCCCTAATAATAAGAAGAGAACAGAGAATGCTCTTTCCCTACTATGTGAGAATATAGTGAGACGATGACCATCTGCAAACCAGGAAGAAACTCCTCCCCACATACCCACTCTGCCAGCATCTTGATCTTGAACTTCCCAGCCTCCAGAATAGTATAAAATAAATGCGTATCATTGAAGCCATCAGTAGTGCTGTAAGACTATTTTGTTGTAGAAGCCTGAACTTACTAAGACAAATCGGACAGGTTTTCAGTGCCATTCGTACTGGCATTGAACTCCTTGGTTCTTGTCTTCTCACAATGAAAGAAGGAGAACAAAACAGTTTGAAACAGCAAGCAGCACAGTTTATTAAGCATGTACACTTCCAGGTATGAAAATGGACTGCAAGAAAGATTAAGACGTGATAGTACATTCCAGAAGCCAGTGGGCAAGGGGTGGGAGTGGGTGCACATCCTAGCAGACAGTGACACTGGCTTTCTGTGTTGTCCCTTTTTCTCTTGTCTGCTTCTCCTCCTTTGTTGACGGAGTTGCTGTCTCCTTCCTGCTGTCAGGCCCAGGTATTCATGGTTAAGGGTGGATGTGTTGTGCTGTCCAAAGCCCATGGGGTGGGGGACGCTTTAATGTATAGCGTGCACTGTGTCATTTCTGTTATGTGTCTAGGGATTGTTGTGATCACCGTCTATCTTGGTATTGCTAGAGTATGTTCTCTTACTCAGCATCCCATCGGTAACCTTGCTTGCTTTTGTATTTTGTCTCACTTTCCTAACATTCTGTGACATTTATAGCTTCCCTTACCTCTTAGTGTGTCTTCTTACTCAGTATCTTGTTTGTTTACACAACCCATTCTGTACCTCCTCTGCTCACATCTACGCGCACACCATTATTTATGGTAGAAAGCCATGAAGTAATATTCACTGGAATGTATGTGGGAATGTATAATTCACCTCCCTTTCTTCCTCTCTTAAGGTTTTTCCCAGTCATGTTGACTGTCCAATGGGATGGCAAAAAAAATAGAAGGGAATTCTCCATTGAATTTTAAAAATCAAACCTTTGATGGAAAAGTTGTTGTTTCTTATTTTGGGCAGTTATTAAAATTGTTTACCTATTTTATTATTTGGTTTCAATATTAAAGCCCTTTAGGCTGTGCGATTTACTGGGTCCTATTAAGCCCGAGATTCCAGAATGTCAGCCTGGTATTGTAGGACAATTCTCCACAGATTTCTTACATTCCGGTATGGCCAGGACCTTCTAAACAAACGCCATGTTTGTACAGCAAACAGCATTGGAAGCTAGAGATAGTGTATTCCTCCAGAGAGAGTTGGAGACATCCCAGGATAGTGAAGGTAGATTTCTCCTTCCCTCCCTAGAGAGATCTGATTATATTCTGGGCAGTCAGTAATCTCTCTGGTGGGGAAGGCAAGCAGATGTGCTGGCAGCCCCATAAAAGCTCAGAGTCTTCTAATTTTGGTATTTCTTTCCTGTGAAGCACTGCACATGCAGATAAATATTTGGAACTATCGCATCATCTTATGGTAATCAGGGCATGGAGAACTGACACACATACTGCTCTGGCGCTATTTCTGCTGAGAGTGATAAACCATCTTCATCTGTGACTGCCCAGGAGTCACTGCCTTCTGTCAATACATGTATATAAAACTGTGGCAGGCTAACTTGTTAGTTTGCAATTAAGGTAAAAATCTCAGATGCTTCACAGTTTCAAGCTTACCACCCAGTTTTCAATATTCCCAGAAAGTGATTAGGGAACATTCTGGCACATTCTCCCACAAACACAGCACTGCCAACTACTCTTTTGTGTTATGCACTGCAGGGAAATAGTGTTAATTTTGAAATAGTGTCTTGTACTGTGAGAAAAATATAACTTATCAAAAATAGCTGAGTTTATTCAAGATTTCTGACATAGAAACTGACCAATTTAGCTTTGGCTTAGCTTTATTTAGACTCGGTTCAGGATTTCTTGCATAAGAGAGGCTAATGATGTGATGGTTCGTCCTCTCAAACAACAGGTTGATATGCTATATCCTCACCTCTTTGTTTTCATTTGCAAGAATCCGGTACATCTATATTCTAAACTTTAAGAAACTGGCATGTATTTTATTGCAAGATATTTTGATAAAGAAAATTATGATCTAATTCAAGTGGTATTATTCTATCTCCTCTAAAATGTTTTTGTGTTTTGTAGGTAATAATGTCTATTGCTCTCAGCCCCTGTGCCTTAGTTTCGTGGTGAGGGAATGGGCAGAGATCTCATCATCATTGGGAAGGAAAGCCCTGCTAGCCCCCGCTCCCCAAATTGAACCAGCTATGATAATTCCTATTTGCCAGTGAGGTACCCAGAAACAGACAATCAACCCATTTCTGGCTAAAGAGACATAAAGAAGAGTTTGCTGGGAAGAGGCATTCCATTCCAATTAAAAGAACTAAACTATGTAAGGAGAAAGCCTTTTGTCCATTTGATTATTTGGATTGATTGATTATATGATGCCTTGGGTGGTCATAGCCTTTGGGGACAAAAATGAAGGTAAAAATCAGCACATTCAGGATGATGGAGTGGAATGAAAGAAGTTAGTTCTTGAGAGCACTGTTGAACAGCTGGGCCAACTCAAGTAAACCTTACCTACCAATTTCTCAACTGTATGAACAAAATTAACTTTTGTTTATTAAAGCCACTAAAAACAGTAAGTTTTCTCTCCTTAACAACTGAACACATTCTGAACTGATCTACAAGGAAAGCTTACAGGGGAGAAAGGTTAGTTTAAACATAAATAATTTATTTATTACCTTAACATTTTAATGTTTTAAAGCACCTATATCAGTATAAATTGGTTTGCAATACTGATGATTGTTTTATCAACGTCTGACACAAAGATACTTGCTTTAACTATTCTTTTGTTGCAGGATTATCATTAATGGATGCAAAATTTGGCTTTTCAACCATAAAGGTACATTTTATAAACAAGATTCTTACCCCAATCTTCCTTAGGTTAATATTTAGATTCAGAAATGCCATTTCTGCCTTAGAAATTTTTCTTCTAATAATGCTACTTGACATAGATATGTTTAGGTCAACTTGGCCTTTCTAAATAATTAATGACCTCTAAAAGAAATACTTCAAATTTATTCTAAAAAAAATCATAAAATTTAAAATATTGGTTGGGCATATTGGATCATACCTATAATCCTAGAATTTGAGAGGCTGGGTTATAAGGATGAGGCCAGGAGTTTGAGACCATGTTTTTACAAAAAATAGAAAAATTAGCTAGGCAGGATGACATACTCTTATAGTCCCAGCTACTTGGGAGGCTAAGACAGGAGGATCACTCTAGCCTAGGAGTTTTAGGTGCAGTGAGTTCTGATGACCCCTACTTTCCAACCTGGGCAATAGATCCAACAAGATCCAATCTAAAAAACATTAAAATTAAAACATTAATGTCTTCATTCCAACAATTACTACCAACCCATCAAATCTGGCTTATAATAGAAAGCCTATGTATAAAATTGGATTAGTGGTTTAGCAGTTAGTTTAAAAAATTTTTTAGCTTCATTATAGTCAGCAGATGACTTAAGCATGAAAGTCTTATTTCCTATTTTATAAATCAAGTAAAATAGGTAAAATAGAGCCCAGCACAGCTGAAAACTTCACTGATTCCATAATCTCACAGACCGAAAAAAGTCCCCCAAATTGTAACAACTATGCAACAGAAAAAGCTTGACATAAAATCCTTAATTTATAAATTGAACAACAAAAGAAGTCTATTAGGGAAATCTATCACTTAAGATTTTAGCTATGACAATTTCAAAGAATTAACGGAAATGCAAACAATTTCATATGGGAGTCCCATAATCACCATATGTGATCTTCATGTATAAATGTATATTATAAATATATATTTTCAAGCTTCTGCAATGACTCAGAAGAAAGGAAGATAAAGACAAAAATGTCTTTTTAGACAAATTTAGAACTTGGCAACTAAGGAATAAAATTGACCAATGCAGATGGATGTCGTGGA
Source organism: Otolemur garnettii (assembly GCF_000181295.1). Classification (NCBI taxonomy): domain Eukaryota; kingdom Metazoa; phylum Chordata; class Mammalia; order Primates; family Galagidae; genus Otolemur; species Otolemur garnettii. The sequence goes on along the minus strand of NW_003852397.1, from coordinate 41,709,881 downwards.
AAAAATATCAGCTTTGCAATCAGACAAAACTGGGTTTGAATTCTAAGTAAAGAGATTTACTTTACAGAGTTACCATGAGGTTTAAATAGAATCTTATCAGCTCATAAACAAAGTGCCAGAATATGATAGGCTCTCAGTAATGTTGGTTCCTTTTTCTTTCTATTAGAACTAAACTCTACAAGCTTGTAGGGCTGAAATTATGTCCTACTTATCCCTATATCCACAGACTTTTACGAAATAAATGTTCACAGTTCGTAGAACTAATGATCAACTGGCCACTCTGAAAGGGTAATGGTGCTGTACTTGGCTGGCAGTAGTCATAAAAGAAAGATTTCCCATTTGGCAGGCCTTGAATGTATGGTTCTTATGCACCTCTGGACTATGACATGCAGAAAGAGACTTAATGAAAAAATTCAGTCAGTGTGACAGCAGCTAGGACAAACTTCAATGTCAGTGCGGCAGCAACTTTCAATTCTGCTTGCTCCTAGAATTCAGTTGATTGCAGTCCTCATAGTGAATTCTTGCCTGGCGTTAAATGAGCAGAAGTTCCTTCTCTGAGGATAAAAGAATCTATACATAAATTCTAGACATGACCTGTATATGTAATCGTCACACTTTATGAACAAAAAGGCAAAAGAATGGATGCAAACCAACAGGGAGGTGTCTATGATTTGTTGTGTTGCATGAAATTAAAAATGCAATAAAAGCAGCCCCATGCATTAAATCCGCAGTCCTCAACCTCCCCACCCCCACCCCTGCTAGGAACCTGGCCATCAGCAGGAGGTGAGCAGGGGAGCACAGGGAGCGAGATTTTTCTATATTTACTCGCACCACCATCACCACCTGAGTTCTGCCTCTGCTCAGATTCCCTACCCCATTCCTTGTCTGTGGAAAAAATTGTCTTCCATGAAACTAGTCTGTAGTGCCAAAAAGGTTAGGGAATGCTGCTTTAAATGATGCAGAGGGGATTATGATAAAATAAGGTCTGATCAACTCATAAACAAAGTGTTTTTTCTGGCCATTGAAATAACCCTTGAGAGAAAATGTTGTCATTTTTTATTTGGATGCTAAACACAATATAGACACCTGTCCCACACTCTAGGTGGCTGAGGTGGGTGGATGACGAGCTTGGGAGTTAGAGACCAGCCTGAGTAAAGCGAGAACCATCTCTGCTAAAGATAGAAAAATTAGCCTGAAGTTCCAGCTACTCTGGAGGCTGAATCAGGAGTATCTCTTGAGCCCAGGAGTCTGAGGTTGCTTGCTTTGAGTATGCTGAGGCCACAGCACTCTAGCCTGGACAACAGAGCAAGACTTTTGTCTAGAAATAAAACAATACAAAACAAAAACCACATATAAAATAGTAAAGAGATTCTATTTCTTCTTCAGGCTTTTAGAGGGAAGGGAAGGGCATCTGAACCTTCTTTTGATCTAGGTTACCTGTGTGTGTGTGTGCATGTGTGTGTGATCCTAAATGCTATGATCACTGTAGCTACCTCTTTCATGGCCTTAACTAGCAGTTTGGGAAGTGAGAAAGGAACAGATACCCCTACCCTACTCTCTTCCCAGAAGAGCTGGTGGGAACTATTCAGCTTGCTAAAGGTTTTCTCAGTATGAACATGAATGGCACTATTATTTGTCATCTTTAATGCTTTTAGTGATTCATATCTGAAATTAGATCAAAGGCCTGACCCATTTAAGTCTGGTGGGTTGCTGGTGGCTGAGAACTGATAAAAGGCCATAAATCCAGCATATAACAATGGCTACTGATCACTGTTATGTAAAAATCATGAAATAAATGATAAATCATGTTAAATATTATCTTAGAAGAAAGGTAATATTCATCCTGTAATTATAATGACCTTAAAGAGATTTTTGATGTATCAAGGAAAAAGTTCCTGACAACTTGGGCAGGGATCTTACATAATTTCAAATACCAGCATACCCCTGAGATATCACGGGATCAGTTCCAGACCACCACAATAAAGTGAATATTGAATTAAAGTGAGTCATACAAATGTTTTGGTTTCCCAGTGCATATAAAATTATGTCAGCACTATACTGTAGTCTATTGTGTGCAACAGAATTATGTCTAAAAACAATGTACATGCTTTAATTTAAAAATACTTCATTGCTAAAAAATGCTGACAGACATGAAATGAGCACATGCTATTAGAAAAATGGCACTAATAGACGTGCTCTATGCAGGGCTGCCATAAACCTTTGATTTATAACCAAAAGAAATGCAATGTCTACAAAGTGCAATAAAGCAAAGTGCAATAAAACAAGATATACCTGTGTTTGATTTACAGGCATTTTCACCTCTGGAAGAATATTGAATTAAATACCTAAAAACTCTTTTTATGAAAAGCAACTGAAATGCTGAGAAAATTTGTTAAAAATCTTTTGAATACATTGCTAAGCTGGCAAAAAAAAAAAAAAAAAAGAAAGAAAGAAAAAAGAAATACACAGAGGTTAAAAAAAAAAAAAGGAAAGAAAATAAACTAGGAAATCTGGGCTATAAGCAAGAACCCAGGTCCATTTGTAAGTTCTATAGAATGCTAGTGACCTTGGAGCTCTGGCGTTCGATTATAATATAGGATATAGTGGCATAAACAAGGACTCTTAAAAGCTCATGTTGGTAAGAAATAACTCTATAACACAGAAGAGACAATGAGAATGCTGGCCTGTCTGCTCTTGATCTAGTGTTGACCAAACAATAATTCTGTCCTTAGGATTCATAATATAGTATTCATAATAAGCCAGGCATGTGTAGACCCAGAATTTCTGGAATCCAAACCTTCAGCAAGTTATTAAACAGCCACTTTAACAAAAAGAATGCAAGATTACAAATATAATATCATTAAAAACATTTAGACTAAAAAAAGAAACAAACAAAACACATTTTTAAAAAACTGACAAATATCACAAAGATCAGAAAATCCAAAAGAACAGCATGTTTTAATAAATAATTGCCTAAGATGCAACTTTAACAATATTTTCCTATTTTTTTTTTTTTTGCTGTAAATTCCTTGACTATCTCTTTATGTGATAAAAGACTTGTTATATCAATTCTATTGAGAAGTTAAAAAGATGATTTAGTCTTTCTTCCAGCGTATTTGACCAAAACCAAATTATTTTACCAACACAGTAGAACTGCCGTAAGTTGATCACCCACGGGACACTAACAGACTGGTCAACAATGTAAGATTTACATTTTCTTGTGCCGTGACCAATCTTAAGCACTCTTTGAATGGATAGTAGTCTTTAAGCAATATGTCATCTATGTCCTCATTATACTGACTTATTATGAGTTTTATGTGTTTTCATCTTCAACATTAATATCTTCTCTCAAAACAGTGTGGAGCTTAAATCTTCTACTTCTATTTCTATCTTACTTCTATTTCAAATTTGTCTCATCCTCTTAATTTAATACTGCTTTTGGCATGATAGATTAAAAACAGTTTTTATTAAACAGTTTATTTCTTGATGTCAGAATAACTTCCTTTTTTTCCCATTGGTCATCTTTATAGCTTTTGTTTCAAATTTCATTTTTTATCTGAATTATCTCTCAGTTCTTTAGGAAATAAATTTAAAGATGACAAAGTAGGTCTGTTGGGCAGTGCCTGTAGCTCAGTCAGCAGGGCGCCAGTTACATACACCAAGGGTGGTGGGTTTGAAACTGGCCCTTGGCAAAAAAATACAAAAAAAAAAAAAAACAGCTGGGTGTTGTGATGGGCACCGATAGTCCCAGTTACTTGGGAGGCTGAGGCATGATAATCACTTGAGCCCAAGAATTGGCAGTTGCTATGAGCTGTGACTCCACAGCACTCTACCAAGGGTGACATAGTGAGACTCTATTTCAATTAGAAAATATATATACATATACATATATATATATTTAACAAATATATTTAAAAATATATATATGTCTGTTGGTTCAGATATGCTGTTATAACAAAATACCCAAGACTAGGTCATTTGTAAATAACAGAGACTTATTCCTCATAGTTATGGAGGCTAGGAAGTCTAAGTTCAAGGCACAAGCAGAACTACCCAGTCTCTGCTTCAAGATGGTATCTTGTTGCTATACCTTCTGAAGGGGAAGAACACTGTGTCCTCATGTGCCAGAAGAGCTAGAAGGGCAAGAAGATAAACTCACTCTCTCTCTTGGTCCCTTTCCTAATGTCCCCAATCCCACCTGTGAGGACTCAGCCTTCATAATTTAATCACCTTCTAAAGTCCCTTACTGCTTAACTATCACATTGGCAATTAAGTTCCAACCAGTGAATTTGGGGGGATACATTGAGACCACAGCAATGTCTAAGTGGAAACCTATGATTAATTACCTATTTTATTAAAGCATTACAAACTGTCCTTCAGCATTACAACTGTCCTTCCTCACATTCTCAACTCAATTTTTACTCAGATTTTTAAAAAGCCCAAGGGTACTCCAGCACTACCAAATATAGAGGGAAGTGTGACAGAGGAGACACAAGTGACTGCAGTTTAAATATCATACTTTTACAATATTGATAAAGCATATGATCCTGTGAGTGCATCTAGACTTCACTGAGACTTGAAAGAGGCCCTTTAAGTGAGGAGTCCTGTAGGGGCCTCTAGCTAAGGCTTTATCATTGATTCTGAAATTGCCTCTTCAAGCTAACCCTTATGAGAGTGGAATGCTGGAATTCCTACTGTATAGGTAGTACAAAAAGCCTCAAGAGAAAAATTTAAGGTAGTCCCCACTTGATAATGCTACCCTAGGCAATTGGAAAATCACTGTGAAGTCTCCTCTGGGAGGATTAACTTTTTATTCTTATCTCAAACTATTACCACATTGCTAGGAGCTAATGCCTGAAGAAATCGTATACACCAAAATGAGGCCTGTAAACCAACAAATATTAGAATTTTTGAACATAGACTATAAAATGAATATACATATGTTGAATTATATTCAAAAGCACCAAAGATAGGCATAAAAATAGGAGAAAGGCATTAGCGTCTATTTTTTAAAGCATATCTGAAAATGAATCAAATGAAACTTTAAAAAATAAAAACAGTGAATTAAAAGCTTAGTAGATGGGTTAAACAGCAAATAAGGCACAGTTGAAGAAATTGTCAGTCAACTGGAAAAGAGATTTAAGAAGTTTCTAAAGTAGCACAAAGGATTAAAAGGGAAAATATTAAAAGTTTTAAGGCATATAGGCTATATTGAGAAAGGATAAAAAATGTCAAATAAATATCTCAAAAGGAGGTTATGGAGAAACTGTGAAGTCACACTATTGAAGAGATAATGGCCAAGTTCTTTTTCTATTTGTTGATAGGCAGAATTCTTTATATTTAGACAGCCAAATGGATCTCAAATAGGATAAATAAAAGGATACACCTATATTGACATAACATAGTCAAACTGCACAAAAATAAAAGAAAGAAAAATGGAGAAAGAATGAAGACAAGATTTCTAAAGTAGTCAGAGAAATAAAAGATATCATCTAGTAAAAGAACAGATACACTGATGGCTAAATTCTCAATAACAGAATGTATAGATGAATGGAATAATATCTTTAGAATCCTGAGAAAAGTAACTATTAAGCCACCATTTAGTACTCCCAAAAATTACCTTTTAAAAATGGTGGTAAGATAAAAGCACTTTTAGACAATCCAAAACTGAGAAAGCTTATCACCTATAAGGAGCAGACTCTCACTTATGTAAGATATCTAAAAGATGTAGTTCAAGCACAAGGAAGACTATGACTGCAATTCTTCTAAAATGCAAGAAGAAATAGTAGAATTACATGTCAGTAAATTTATGGGTAAGTCTAAACATATAAGAACTATGAAATAACAACGATAATAACATTGACTAATTCTTTGTGAGGTAAAAAAGAAAAAAAGTAATCTGGGATTGAAATAGTGATACAATAGCACTTACAATGGAAGAAAGTGGTCTAAATTATTCCAAGATCCTCCTTGTACTCTTCAGCAAGAGGCAAAAATATTGATTAACAATAGTCTTAATTAAGGTTACACATTCAAATATAGGGCAAACACTGAAAAATGGGTATAGAGAGTATGTTTTCCAAAATAATAAAAGGAGAAAAATGGAATTAAAAAATAAAAACATTCAAAAGTAGGAAAAAAACAGGAAATAAAACATAAAAAGTAAAACAAATAGAAAGCACAAAATAAGATGGTAGAAATAGATCCAAACACATATTCGTAATCGTAATCGTAATCCATGTAAATTAATTAAGCATCTAGTTAAATGGTAAAAATTGTCAGATTGTGCCAAAATACTGAATCCTGGTATTTATTGTTGAGAGACATATTTAATAGATAAAACCATAGAAAAATTCAAAGTAAAAAGATGGGAAAGGAATAAGGCAAACAGTGTTGAATAGCAATACAAAGATTCAGAACAAATTATAGAAGTTTTATTCTTTTGGAAGATAGAAAAATATTCCAAATATTTTGGTATTTTTTATATAATATGTTTGCCTCAAAATAAGTTTTATAACAAAATTAGAAGATATAAGAAAGCATCACCATATTTAGATTGTTTAGCATAACTCTAATTGCTAGATGAAAAAAAAGTCATTGAGAATATAAATTTGCAACATCCAACCAAAAATATTATTTAACCTAAGGACAGAAACTTATGTGTGCATTAATGTAACAGTAAACAGTGTAAGAATATACATTCTTACAAGGCACACAACAAACCTTTACGTGAGCTAAGCCATACAGAAGGCTTCAACACAGTTTTGAATATTGGCCTCAAATACATAATATTCTTTGATCTCAAAGTGATTAAATAAAAAACCAAAGTGAAAAATGTAATTGAAAAAAATCCATTAGTCTGAACATAGGACTTATACATTTCTAATCAAGTCAAGGGACCTAAGACAAAAAAAAAAAAGTTGTGAATAAAAATTAGAATATTTTTCGACCTTAATAATTATGAAAATCCTATACATGAAAATTTGTATAACTAATTAACCAACGTGGTAGAGGAAAATGTATAACCCTATATGATTACTAATGAAGAGTAAAAAAGCTGAGGCTTAGTAAATTAACAATTGACTTAAAAAGTTGGAATGAAGAAGCAAAATTAACCCAAAGCAAGGAGTAGATAATAAAGATGCAGAAAAGTAATCTCAGACCCTAGTAATAGTACACAGTATACTACATTACTTAATCAATGTCTTCTGCTGCAAACTCAAATGCTGGAAAACTGTTTAAAAAGTTATTTCAAAAGCATGAAATTCCTAAAGGAAATAATCATAAATTACCAGGCCAAGATTCAGGAGAAACTGGAAATGTATAAATATAAGCCTGGTATTTGGAATCACTTTTGCCCTCAGGATTACTCTTTTCAAATATCTTTTTAGATCTAGTTGAATGGAAGTCTAGCACTTGCAAGAAAGGAGGGGGCTTATAAATCACTCCATGGTTGTACAGAGTAGAACTATACCTTCAAAGTGAAGATGAACTCTGACTAAAATAGCCCTCACAAGGATTACAGCCTGAATTTGAGTCACTTGGTTGGCCCAAAAATAGCAAGCACTGACAATTTATTAAAGTTATATCCTATTTCTAGTGCCTGCCTGTGCCTGGCAAAAGTTAAGAAAAATCCTCTCAGAGGAACATCTTCCTCAGTCAAAAATTATTTCCATAGATAATTAAGTATAAAAATTACAAATATAAAATCAAAATAAGAGATAAATCAAAAATAGAAATAAAGAGAACATAAACAGACACATAAGGATTTCAGACATAGGAATTATTAACCCCAGCCTTGAATAAGGCTAAGAAGATAAAAGACAAGTTTGAATTTTTTTCAGAGAACTGAGGATAGAAAACCTTATACAAATTTTGAAAATAAACTAAATGGAAACTCTAGAATTAAAAAATATTTGAGAATTCAGTGGATGGGTTTCATAGATTAGACAGTATTGAAGGTAAAATTAATGAAATGGAATGTAGACCAAAAAATTTATGCTGAATGAAGTACAGAGACAAAATTGGATCAGAAACATGGAGAAGGTTAGCAACATAAAGGTTACAATGTAAACATTTAATTAGTGTCCCAGAAGGGGAAGAAAGAAGGAATGAGACAGAAGTAACTTGACAAGATAATAGCTGAGAATTTTTCAAAATTGATGTAAGACACCAATACACTAATTCAAAAATACCACAAATTCACAAGCAGAAAAAACTGACAGAAAAGAAAAACCCACATTTACACATATCATATCAAAAATACCAGAAAGTTCCAAGACAAAGAAAAAAATCATAAAAATAAAGCTGAGACAGAATTTATCTTTAAAAGAATAGTGGTTAAATTAACATCAGCAATGGAAACCAAAAAATAGTAGGTAATATTTTCAATGTACTTCTCAAACATATTGTTTATAAGGCACACACCCAAAGCAATGATTCCTAAGGATTAATGTAAAACAATGGCAAAGATAAGTTATATAAATACTAACCAAAAGATTATATAGCTTTATTAATATCAGAAAAAAGTAAACCTTAAGGCAAAGAAAAATCCCGAAGAAAGAACATTATTCAGTATCAAGATGGTCTATTCATAATGACTATTTACCAGGAAGGAATAACAATTCTGTATTTTATAGGTATTAAGTCTATATTTATGTACCTAATCTTAGACCTCCAAATTTTTCCAAAAGCAAAATCTGAGAGAAATATAAGAAATAACTGCAAATAGTGAAATATTTTTAAAGTTTTCGATAATTTCCCAAACATGTACCAAAAAATATTGATAATCTAATCATAAATAGCACATTAATGTATACAGAGTATATCACCCAACAGCTACAGAAACATTATTTTCAAATACAAACTGAACACTTACAAAGTTAATAAATCATTGGGTATAAAGCATGTCTTGAGAAATTTCAAAAGGCAGATAACATTGAGAAAAACTTTTCAGATCACAATTCATTTAAGCAGGAAATTAAAAGCTTCAGTCAATCAAAAAGAAACAAAAAAGGAGAAAATTCCTCCATGTGGTTATAAACCCAGACTGAAAGTTTATAAACCACACATGGTTAAATAAGTAATTAATAAGATAGGGGTAGCTACTCCTCCCCTACAAAATCCTACATCTAACATCACACCTAAAATTAGAACATTAAAAGCTTTCTCTTTGAAATGGGTAACACAGCACTGTTGACTCTTCTCTTCCTCAGTATACAATGAAGGTCACAACCAAAGGCAAGAGGTAGTAAAATCAAAGATAAAGAAGTTGCAAAAAAGAAATAAAACCGACATCATTTGCTGATAATATAATTGTGTTCATAGAATGCCCAAAGGGATCTATGGACAAGTTTTTAACATTATCAAGAGAGCTTAGATAAGCTTCTAGATACTCTGTCAATTACATAAAAAATCAGCTATAATTATATTACTGCAACAAACAGAAAAGGAAATTTTAAAAACATATTTATAGTAGCATTAAGCTTTGTAATATAATGTTTTAATGTTAACCTATTTGCATATACAATTTTGATAAAACTTAAAAAGAACAAATCAAACAAATTATCACTTTAAAAAGATGCTGAATAATTTATTGTTACTGCCTGCTGTCATGAGTTTTCAAACTTTTCTATTCAGACAGAGTCTCACTTTGTCACCCTTGGTAGAGTGCTGTGACATCATAGCTCACAGCAACCGCAAACTCTTAGGCTAAAGCTATCCTCTTGCCTCAGCCCCCCTACTAGCTGGGACTACAGGTGCCCACCAAAATGCCTGGCTATTTTTTTGTTGTTGTTTAGGCCAGGGCGGAGGGGCAAGATGGCCGACAGGCGCCAGCCTCCGACAGAAGCTCCCATCTAGAGGGAAGGATAATGTCTGGAAAACACCCAATAAAGTTGAAGACTGGGAGCCCAGCCAAAAGAGAAGAGTGATATCTGTAGGACTCCTCTGCTGAGGCAAATTGAGACTCCAAGAAAGCAATTTACAGGTACATAATACATCCCAAAGGAAAAGTGTCCATCCCCTCCCCCAAGAAAAGTTGTGGTTTTCTCTTCGTCTGCTCCTGTAAGTTTTCTACAGGCAAGCAGTGACCTATTATCTCACCCCACATGTGAGAACCACAGGAAGGGGGGGTCTACGCCCCTAGAGGGACCCTGCTGAGATTCTAAACACTCTCTCACCTGGTAGAAAAACTGAACAAATGCTTTCACTGCCGTTTTGAATTTCCATTCCACCCTTCCCCCCTTGCTTACAGAGACAGTGAAGGGGAGCACAAGAGCAGTGTCCCCCACCCCTGTGAGACCAAGTGCCCAGTCCCAGTACTGCAGCCAGAGACCTGCTTGACCCATGTGCATTCCAGGGGTGGCAGTGGAGGAGTGCCCCACTCCAGGCACCCATGGGAGGCCCCAGAACTGCTTGCTAGAGCCTGCACCTCCTGTGGGTGGCAGGCATCCTTGGAGGAGTCCTCTGCTCAGAGTGGGCCCAGAACTACTTGCTAGAGCTGTGTGTGCTCCGTGGGTGGTGGAGGAGTCCCCTGCTAGGGGTGGGCCAAGAACTGCTTGCTGGAGCCGGGTGCGACCCAAGGGCAGCAGGGGAGGAGTCCTCCACTCTGGGAAGGCCCAGAACCGTTTCCTAGAACCGCACACTTCCCGCAGGCCGTGGCAGAGGAGTTCCCCACTCCAGGTTTCCACGCCAGGCCGGCTCAGATCTGCTTGCTAGTGCCATGCATGTCCTGTGGGCAGCAGCAGAGGAGTCCTCTGCTCCAGGTGGGCCCAGAACTGCTTGCTAGAGCCATGGGCAATGGCTGAGGACTCCCAAGCTCTGGGTAGGCCCAGAACTGATGGATAGAACTTCACCTGTCCCGCAGGTGGCAGTGGAGGAGTTCCCCACTTTAGGCCCTCGCACCCAGTGGGCCCAGAATTGCCAGAGCTATATGCTCCCAGCATCCCCAGCCAAGTGCCCAAGAACTATGAGAGGACTGTCAGTTGAGAGGGAACCATACTAGAATGGCAGTACCCCAAGATGAAGAGCAACACCCACAGAAGTGGGAACAACAAGGCTCATACTGCTGAGGCTCCTCCCAACAGACACGTTTTGCCTCTCTGGGCAACTGGAGGAAGCCAGCATCTTCTCTGGTGGCAGCCACTGACTGAATGGTTCTAATACGGTCTCTACATGGTGTAAATTCAGCAAGGGGTAGAATCAGCGGAAAAACTTTGGTAACCAGTACAATCAGAGTGGATCAACTCCCCCAAGGAAGGATGGGGCACATGCTATTGAAGATCCCATCCATAAACAGATGGCTAAGATGTCAGAAATCGAATTCAGAATTTGGATAGCAAATAAGATTAACAGAATGGAAGAAAGGAGGGAATTAGAATTTCAAGAAGTTATTCAAAAGATGTCTCAAGAAATCATTCAAAAGATGTCTTAAGAATTCAATGATTTAAAAGATAAAATGACCAAAGATTTTGAAATACTGAAGCAAGAGGTTGCAGCCCTCAAAGATCTGAAAAATGCAGTAGAATCCCTGGGTAATAGAATGGAGCAGGCAGAAGAAAGGATCTCTGACATTGAAGACAAAGGTTCAGAATGTGCCCAAGTGCACAAGGATGAAGAGAAATGCAGAGCAAAAAAGGATCGCTCTCTCAGAGAGCTCTGGGATAATTCAAAGAAAACTAATATTCGTCTTATAGGAATCCCTGAAGGCAACGAAGTGGCTTCACAAAGCACAGAGGCTCTATTTCACAAAATTATGAAAGAGAACTTTCCAGACATGCCAAGAGATTCTGAAATTCAAATAGCAGACAGTTTTAGAACCCTAGTACAACTGAACCCAAACAAGACATCCCCCAGGCACATCATAATTAACCTCACTAAAGTTAATATGAAAGAGAAAATTCTGAAAGCAGCTAGACGTAAGAAAAACATAACCTACCAGGGGAAGAATATTAGAATGACTGCAGAACTCTCTTTCAGACTAGAAGAGGATGGCCATCAACTTTTAACCTCCTAAAACAAAATAACTTTCAACCCAGGACCCTGTTCCCAGCTAAACTGAGTTTCATTTATGATGGAGAAATTAAATACTTTAATGACATTCACACGTTGAAGAAATTTGCTATAACTAAGCCAGCCCTCCAGGATATTCTCAGACCTATCCTCCATAATGACCAGAGCAATCCTCCACCCCATAAGTAAACTCACACAGAAAAATTTGATCAAATTCCAACTTCCAGAGTGGTGAAAGGATTAAAGATGTCACCTGGACTTTCAAAAAACTTGATACCCAAAATTATACCAGGTTTATCAATATTCTCAATTAATGTGAATGGTTTAATTGCCTTCTACAGAGGCACAAGCTGGCTGACTGGATACAAATACTCAGGCCAGATATCTGCTGCATACAAGAATCCCATCTTACCCTAAAAGACAAATATAGACTCAGGGTGAAGGGATGGTCATCTATATTTCAGGCAAATGGAAATCAGAAAAAAGCAGGTGTTGCAATTTTATTTGCAGATACAATAGGCTTTAAACCAACAAAAGTAAGCAAGAATAAAGATGGATACTTCATATTTGTTAAGGGTAATACTCAATATGATGAGATTTCAATCATCAATATTTATGCACCCAACCAAAATGCACCTCAATTTATAACAGATACTCTAATAGACATGAGCAGATACTCTAATAGACATGAGCAACTTGATTTCTCCCAGCTCTATCATAGTTGAGGATTTTAACACTCCTTTAGCAGTGTTGGATAGATCCTCCAACAAGAAGCTTAGCAAAGAAATTTTAGATTTAAACTTAACCATTCAGCATTTGGATTTAATGGACATGTACAGAACATTTCCTCCTAACAAAACTGAATACACATTTTTCTCATCGGCTCATGGAACATACTCCAAAATTGACCACATTTTAGGTCACAAGTCTAACCTCAGCAAATTTAAAAGAATAGAAATTATTCCTTGCATCTTCTCAGACCACAATGGAATAAAAATTAAACTCAGTAACAACAGGAATCTGCAGACTCATACAAAAATATGTAAGCTAAACAACCTTATGTTGAATGATAGGTGGGTCAGAGACGAGATCAAGAAGGAAATTACCAAATTTTTGGAACAAAAAGATAATGAAGATACCAGTTACCAGAACCTCTGGGATACAGCAAAGGCAGTCCTAAGAAGGAAATGTATAGCACTGCAAGCCTTCCTTACGAAAACAGAAAGAGAGGAAGTGAACAACTTAATGGGACATCTCAAGCAACTGGAAAAGGAAGAACACTCCAATCTAAAACCCAGCAGAAGAAAAGAAATAAGCAAAATTAGAGCAGAATTAAATGATATTAAAAACAAAAAGATTATACAACAGATCAATAAATCAAAAGGTTGGTTTTTTGAAAAGGTCAATAAAATAGATAAATCTTTGGCCAACCTAACCATGAAAAAAGAGTAAAATCTCTAATGCCATCAATCAGAAATAGTAAAGATGAAATAATAACAGACCCCTCAGAAATTCAAAAATTCCTTAATGAATATTACAAGAAACTTTATTCTCAGAAATATGAAAATCCAAAGGAAATTGACCAATACTTGGAAGCACGCCACCTTCCAAGACTTAGCCAGAAGGAAGTGGAAATGTTGACCAGGCCTATATCAGGTTCTGAAATAGCATCAACTACACAAAATCTCCCTAAAAAGAAAAGCCCGGGACCAGATGGCTTCACGTCAGAATTCTACCAAACCTTTAAAGAGGAACTAGTACCTATACTACTTA
>NW_003852397.1:41606041-41696033 GCF_000181295.1 Otolemur garnettii | reverse complement strand
AAACGTAATTCATCACATAAACAAATTAAAAAACAAAGACCATATGATTCTCTCAATTGATGCAGAAAAAGCTTTTGATAATATCCAGCATCATTTCATGATCAGAACACTTAAGAAAATTGGCATAGAAGAGACATTTCTCAAAATGATAGAGGCCATCTACAGCAAACCCACAGCCAATATCGTACTGAATGGAGTTAAACTGAAATCATTTCTACTCAGATCAGGAATGAGGCAAGGTTGCATATTGTCTCCATTGCTCTTTAACATTGTAATGGAAGTTTTAGCCATTGTAATTAGGGAAGAAAAGGCAATCAAGTGTATCCATATAGGATCAGAAGAGATTAAACTTTCACTCTTTGCAGACATGATTGTATACCTGGAAAACACCAGATATTCTACTACAAAACTCTTAGAAGTGATCAAGGAGTACAGCAGCGTCTCAGGTTACAAAATCAACACTTATAAATCAGTAGCCTTTATATATACCAACAACAATTAAGCTGAAAAATAGTCAAGAACTCTATTCCATTTATAGTAGTGCCAAAGAAGATAAAATATTTGGGAGTTTACCTAACAAAGAACATGAAAGATCTTTATAAAGAGAACTATAGAACTCTAAGACAAGAAATAGCTGAAAATGTTAACAAATGGAAAAATATACCATGCTCATGGCTGGGAAGAATTAACATTGTTAAAATGTCCATACTACCCAAAGTAAAATATAATTTTAATGCAATCCCTATTAAAGTTCCATTGTCATACTTTAAAGATCTTGAAAAAAATAATACTTCATTTTATATGGAATCATAAAAAACCTTGAATACCCAAGATATTACTTAGAAATAAAAACAAAGCAGGAGGAATCACACTACCAGACATCAGACTATACTATAAATCCATAGTGATCAAAACACCATGGTATTGGCACAAAAGCACAGAGGTAGATGTATGGAACAGAATAGAGAACCAAGAGATGAACCCAGCTACTTACAGTTATCCCATCTTTGACAAGCCAATTAAAAACTTGAGTGGGGAAAATATTCCCTGTACAACAAATAGTGCTGGGAAAACTGGCTGGCGACCTGCAGAAGATTGAAACTGGATCCACACCTTTTACCACTAACTAAGATTAACTCTCACTGGATTAAAGATTTAAACTTAAGACATGAAACTATAAAAATACTAGAAGAAAGTGTAGGGAAAACACTTGAAGAAATCGGGCTGGGCAAAAATTTTATGAAGAGGATCCCCCAGGCAATTGAAGCAACATCAAAAATACACCACTGGGACCTGATCAAATTAAAAAGCTTCTGCACAGCCAAAAGCACAGTAAGTAAAGCAAGAAGACAGCACTCAGAATGGGAGAAGATATTTGCTGGTTATGTCTCCAACAAAGGTTTAATAACCAGAATCCACAGAGAACTCAAACATATTAGCAAGAAGAGAACAAGTGATCCCATCTCAGGGTGGGCAAGGGACTTGAAGAGAAAATTCTCTGAAGAAGACAGGTGCATGGCCTACAGATATATGAAAAAATGCTCACCATCCCTAATCATCAGCTAAATGCAAATCAAAACTACTTTGAGATATCATCTAACACCAGTAAGATTAGCCCATATCACAAAATCCCGAAATCACACATGCTGGCGTGGTTGTGGAGAAGAGGGAACACTTCTACATTGATGGTAGGAATGCAAACTAATACATTCCTTTTGGAAAGACATATAGAGAACACTTAAAGAATAAAAATAGACTTACCATTTCATCCTATAATTCCTCTATTAGGTATATATCCAGAAGACAAAAAATCACACTACAATAAAGATATTCATATCAGAATGTTCATTGCAGCCCAATTCATAATTGCTAGGTCATAGAAGAAGCCCAAGAGGCCATCAATCCATGAAAGGATTAATAAATTGTGGTATATGTACACCATGGAATACAATGCAGCCATTAAGAAAGATGGAGACTTTACCTCCTTCATGTTTATATGGATGGAGCTGGAAAATATTCTTCTTAGCAAAGTATCCCAAGAATGGAAGAAAATGTATCCAATGTACTCAGCCCCACTATGAAACTAATTTATAGCTTTCATAGGAAAGCTACAACCCAATTTTAGCCCAGGCACATGAGGAGAGGGGAGAATGAGGGGAGGGGAGGGGAGGGGAGGGGAGAGGGTGGGTAGATGGAAAGTGATTGATGGGATCACTCCTATGGTTCATCCTTTAAGGGTACACATGAATCTTTCCAAATGTAGAATATAAATGTCTTAACACAATAACTAAGAAAAAGACATGAAGGCTATGTTAACCAGTTGTATGAAAGCGTTACAGATAGTCTTCCTTGACCAAAAGCCTAAATCCTATACCACTCTCTAAAACTAAACCTTGTTATGAGATTTATGTGTTTTCTCCATACCTGTTTCTGTGAAATGTATTAGTCTTTCCCTCACTTAAGTAGACTGCAAACTCTATGAAGACAGGAATCATTGTTGTGTTTTTAATTTGTATACATAGCATCTACATTTGTATCTGGTGGATAGTAGGTGCTCAAGGAACATGTGTTAAATGAATATAAGCCTGAAAATTAGTCTAATTAAAAAAGTCAAAAATTTTGACAAATATCAGGATGGTAATAGTACTCTGTAGAAAACAACTTTTTCCATGATTTTGCCATTTGGAATTGGTCTCTGCAGTCCACCTGGACAAAGAGTTGAATGTCAAATTTAATTGATCAAGTAATCATTTTCCAAAGTTAGGTAATTCTAGCAAAGTGTGATATAGTCATGTACTCACTTATGCATTAGTTTATGCAGTCAACAAGCGTTTATTGACATTCTATGTACGATGCACTAGGCTTATGCTCACAGGTTATAATTTGATTTTTCAGCTTCAGCACTATTGACATCTTGAAGCAGACTATTTTTTTCAGGAGGCAGTCCTGTGTATTCAAGGATGGTTAGCAGCATCCATTGGCCTCCACCCACTACATGCCAGTAGCAATACTCCTTCCAGTTGTGACAATCAAAAATGCTCCAGACATTGCCAGTGTCCCTTGGGGGGTCAAAATTATACCAGTTGAGAACCAGTAAGTCACAATGAGGCTGTGCCCTCTGCCTCCATAAGATGAGGACTTAGTCTTATTATAACTTTAAGAACCTGAAGATTAGCCCACCGTGCCTAGCCCCTGTCTTTTTGGTGTCTAAATACTTATCAGAATAAAAGATAGAAAAATACATCATGACAGTACATGTCCAGCCAAGAAAGCTACAACCCCTCCCTTTTCAAAATGGCCTGGGACTTTAGAGGGCAGAATACAGATGGGGTAGGAAAAGCTGAAAGAATGAGATTGGAAATTATCCTCAATCCATCAAAGCTGAGTTTTACTCTCCTCTTATGGCGAAAACTTCTTGGTACCTCTCTACAGAGTTAGATAAAACAAGCACAAATTTAGTCTTCCCTAGGGCATCATGTTACTCATCTAGCTTCCCTGAGTCATGAGAATTCCCTGAGAATTCTCACCACCTGACAAACCAGAATACAACTCCTCAAATGCAGTTCTGTAAGCATGGTACTTAGTATAGTGATGAGTGCACAGTAGGCACTCAATAAATATTTGTCAAATGGATGGATGAATCTGGCTTTGTAAAAGTAAGAAAAATGTGATACCAAACTATTGCTGTTTTCTATTTAAATATTGTTGGCCCTGCTCTGTAATTAAAGAATATACATGTATTTTTTTATTGCAATACTATTAAATGTGCTTTGTTTTTTCCATTGGACATTAACTTTTACACGATTGTAAACAACCTTCAAACCAATTTGATGAAGGATACATTTTAAAGAATAATTTTTAAAAACAGATTTAAAAAAATCTAAATGCCCAAACTTAAACATTTTCATGAAAATTATTTCAGTTTAATTCTATCTTAAGGAATATTTCAGTTTCATTAAAATATGGACCCATATTTCTGCTGGATAGTAAAGTAAATGTGATTCATTAAAACCTCATTCATTCATTATGAAAACAGAGTAGCAACTTACATCTATTGTAAATAGGCTCATTACAGGAGTAATTTGCAAACTGTATTAAGTCCTTACTTTCTAAAGAAACCACATAGTTTATTCACATTGCAAGCTAATTATAATTTTAAAAGTCCTAAGCATATCCTTTATTTTAAAAATTCTGCTTTGTACAAATTTCTCAAGTTAGTTATATCTTTTACATAACAAATTCTATCAGCAGAATTCTAATTTAATCACCTGCATAAAGCTTGAAATAAAGGTAAAAATTCTCACTTAGTATATCCTACATTTTTTGTGCAATTTTCTTTCCCTCTTTGATTTATATAGTCCTGCCTTGACCCTGACAAACTATAAAATCATCTTCTCTTTTATTTTCTATTTTTGTACTATGTCGTTTTTCTAAACTCTAAAACACAACATAGAATTTAACTATCATGGTAAGAGCTTTAACTATACAGTTTTACTCTCTTTGGAGATATAAAATCCATCATCCAAAGCAAGTTTTATAAACTTCCAATGTTACAAGACTTACAATATTGTTTATTACTGAAAACAGGCCAGTATAATTTAGTTTCTCGGGGGAAAGAAAAAAGACCCATTTATTACTCAGAGAGATGCCCCATATAATAAAGTCAGTCATTCTTTAGCAGCTCTAATTGAGAAGCCAGAAGATGTTATTTTTGGAGGATAATTTACCCACAAAAGCAATAGCACCAGATTGCTTCAAAAAGGCATCAGTATGGACTGGTAATGACTATACGTGGGTGTCAGGAGGGACCCGACAGACAGGCTTGCTTCTGCTGCTGCTTGTTCCCTTCCCTGGTTCTCTATACCCACTGGAGCCAACTGACCAGTAGTCAGAATTCACAAGTGGAAGGCTTTGGCCTTTTAAACCTTTTACAACATAGTTTCACACAAAGCATCTCAGTTGGAACAATTACAGCTATTTAAATCTTATTCTGGAACATGATGAAATATTTAGTGTTGGCAAAAGAAAAAAAGACTTGGATGTTAGCATGGCTTAATAGATCTTAAACTTAAATAATAAGCATATAATCTAAGGCTACTTTACAAAGATAACTAAAACCTTAAACTTTGAAGTGTTGAAGCTTTAATACGTAAACTAATGTCTGCTGACAAAGAATAGATGATGTGAGACATAAATGCCTTATATACACGTTAATTGTGTCAGTTCAAAATTTTTTCTTGTCTAGAGACAGCTAAGATTAATACTAACATTATTTTCCTTGGTGCATATCTAGAAATTATTGGTAAATTATTTAGATCACAGTTGTATTTCATTTTAATTTTCTTCACAGGTAGCTTAAAATTAACCTACTAGATAGGAGTAGAATAGTGCCATGGTTTGAATGTGTTTCCTAAAAGTTCATGAGGGGTACCAACACAATAGGGTTGGGAGCTGAGGCCTACTACAGTGTGATTGGGTCATGAGGCCAGAGCTCTCATGAATGGTTATCATTATTATGGAAGCAGGTTAGTTATCCCAGAGTGGATTGTTGTCAAGTGAGTCCAGCTCCTGGTCCCTCTCTCTGACTTGTGTGCTCTTGCCCTGCTGCCCCTCCACCCATGAAAGGACCCTAAGGAGGTGCTAGCACCATGTTCTTGGACTTCCCAGCCACCACAAATGTGAGCCAAATAGGCTTCTGTTCTATATAATTAGCCAGTCTGTGGTACATATTCTGTTATAGCAGCAGAAAATGAACTAAGACTAGTAGACAATGACAAAGTGAGCAGGAAAACTTGCTAGCTGTGGAAGACAGCAGTGCATTATGAGGGCTTCAATGGATCTAATCCATTTGTTTGTTTATTTTTATAAAAATGAAGAAAAAATGCAGCTAGTCTCAAGCCATAAAACCATAGTATGCAAAGAAAATATATTAATTTTAATTCTAGTCTCTTTAAATCAAAAGATATTCAAACTTAGTCATTCTAGAGCACCTGCCAGCTCCTTAGTCACCTCTACCCAATTCCAGAGACTGGGCCAAGGTGTGTTTGATTGCGTAACGGCTTTGGAAAAGTCCCTGAATCATCACCAAACCAGTTTGTGAAGGTTTCTTCCTAGACCCAAACTCTTCTGTTTCACACAGTCTTTCTTATTCTATTTGTACTTTTGTGACACAGAAATATTTGCAGACACTGAGAACCCAGGGGAAACGTCTGGCATTCATAGATATATCACATGACCATTACCTGCATAGTTCTAGCTACATGCTAGGGTAAGTGCTGAGAGCATTCACTCTACCTTATCAACAATACTCATTTTTATGGTATCTAGCTAGCATCCATCGTTGACCTCTGAGTAATGTGTTGACTAGTTCACAAAGATGTGCCTCACGTGAACCATGCGTCCTGGTATTCAGACCTGTGGATAATCCCCTTCTATATTGAATGGGACAGATCCTTTAGACTTAAACCAACAAAATGTGGCAAAAATGAGCTGTGTCAGATCTGGACATATGCCCAAAAGGTCAGCAACTTTAAATAAGGCAGTCATTTCCAATACTCCAAATACTGGGAGCCCTGAGCCTCTGTGCAAAAAGTTCATACGCCATTGGGAAGGAAAGTTAGGAAAGAGAGGCCCAAGACCACATGTGGAGAGACAGAGAGAGAGTCTGGATTTCCTGGCTTTCCACCCATTCCCACCAGGACCAGTGAGGGAACTCATCTGACGTGGTCCAATCTTGGCCATCTTCTAAGCCCCAGTCAATGGCCAGGATCCTGAGAAATAACAAAATGGTCATCTTATGCTCAAACTTTTGGAGTGGTTTGCTTTATAATTATAGACAACTAAAACAGAGACATTTTCTATCTTGTATTAAATGTTTATTGGCTAACATATACTGCTTTTATCTATTTCTTGCCCACTTCAACTTTCTCAGTTGCATTATTGCTTAATAAAGAAGTCTAGAATTCAGAAAAGTATATCAACATGCAAGCATTACTTGCTTATTTCCCCACTCTGGCTCTACCAGAAATAGATGAGAGAAAGCTGAGACGGTTCCTATGAGAGAACAGGCTCTGCCCCCACCTCATGGGTTTCCTCCCTCCAGCCAATTCCTGTGCTATAGCTCTTCACTCTCCCATGCAGCTCCTGTGCACCTGTTATGCAGAAATGGTGAAGGCGTCTGCTGGGAAGTTGCCAGAGGACACTGCCTGGTTGGGGTACTCTGGGTACACTGGGTACTCTCTTGCTCTCTCCTGGCTGGCACTGGTGCTGCCCCTGCCAGCACACTTGTCTCCCTGCCAGGTGCCGAGACCAGGCACGGGCTCTGTGTTCCGGGCAACTGCCTAGAAAAGCAGCTCCAGTTGTATGAACCCACCTTCTTCCACCCAGGGAGCTGCAAGGCAACCATGGAGAAGAAACCCAAGATTTTCAAGACCCTTTGTTCATGCCTTCCAGGTGGGGGGGGGGGCGGTGCAAACTCTGGGTGCCTGGTAAAATTCACTGCCAACCCATGCCTAATCCCCAAATCTGGGGCAAGAGTCATCAGTGTAGGACCTGGTATGGCTGAGCTCCTCACACACTGCCTACCTTTCCTTCTCTCTGCTGTCCTGTTGCCTTCAGCACTGCCCTGCTCCTCCCGGGGTGCCATCAATCTTCCAGAAAGATTTGTTACCCTGAGCACCTCCTTTTCTTACAGCTCCCACCTTCACCTGAATGTTGCTATTTTCCAGTTACTACACATCAATCCAGAGATATTAAAAGAAAAAAAAAAGGACTTCTGTATAGCTTTCTTCGCTACACAGGGTGTTATTAGAACAATTGACAAAAACTCAGTAAGGTCTACAGATTAGATAATAACATTGTTAACTTCCTGGTTTTTAATAATTGTTTTCTGGTTATGTATGAGAATTCCTTGTATTTTGGAAATGTTTAGGGGGAAAAGAGCATCATGTCTACAACTTCCTCTCAATGAGGTTTAAAATAATCATATATATATATATATATATATATCTGTGTGTATGTGTATATATGTATCTCTGTGTGTATACATATATATGTTTGTATGTATATATAGAGAGAGAGACAAGAAAGCGATTTTGGTGAAGAATATCTGGAAGGTCCATCTTATATTGCAACTTTTCCATAAGTATGAAACTGTATCAAAATAAAAAGTTATAAGCGCAGAGAAACAAGACTCATGCCTGGGTCCCGCCAAAGCTGTTTAACCAGAATCTCTGGGAGTAGGGCCCAAGCAGTCATTTCCAATGTGCAGCCTGAATTGAGAAGCGCTACACTAGATCTGCCAGCGGAAGGACCCTGAACCAGAGAGTAAAAAAGAGCAAGGCCAGGAGATGGGGCTGAGAGCCCAGTCAAGTTCACATAGATGTAGGCAGTCTTCAAAGCTGATTTTCTATCAGCATCTGCTGGATTTGCCTCAGAGACATGGATGAGAAATCACAATTACCTGACAAATAACATTCTTTTAAAATCAACCATAAGCACAGATGTTGGTAGTGATACTTTATTGTTACAGTGAGCAAGGGACTCTATTGCCTTCACTCCCATCCCACTGTTCACAAGTCCTTAAATTATCAGCTCGATCCATCCTTCACCTATGGACATTTCACTTCCTTGAATAAGCATTAACCATACTTTTCTCACCATAGCTTACAGTAATCAAATGTTTTAAAGTTGTGATGGGATGGGTCACTTTCAAGACTTTATTTCTTTAGTATACATTTTCAAACTATATATTTTACATATGCAGTATATTTTTGAACATGAAAGAAAGAGATCTTAAAGCAGAAATTACATAAATATCCTTTAGTTGCTGCAAGATTCTGAGGTTGGCAATGAATGTATTTGAGAGCAGAATGTAAATCTCCTTCACAGAAAGGTTTGGCTTTTTATCATGCATAATTTTCTATGGGCAACATGTATTCCACTGAGAGCTTCTAACTGTTTATACAAATGTTTCCACACATCAGTAACAAGGGAGCTTATCAGGAATTTATCCTCCCGAAGTGGGATGCAGTGACTACAAGTAACGGAAGCTCTAACGCAAGTGGGCCTAAAATACAAGGAAACACACTATCACTCCATACAAAGTCTTGAGCTGGGGACAGCACTCAGATCAGATGGCTCTGTGGTCAGCAGTTGGAACTATTTCTATGCCTCCACGGTGCCTTCCTCGGCAAGATAGATTTGTACACAAGCTGGCCCACCTTATGGTCTTTATGGTCTGGAGATGGCCACTGAAGCTCCAGGACTCATAATCAGACCCATCAGGGCGAAGGGGAAGGAAAAAATGCCTCATCACTGCTTATTTAGGAGCTATAAGCTGTTCTCAAAGTTCGCCCAGGAGGATGGCTTCTTTTACCATGTTGGCTGCAATCGTGTGGCATTCTCATTGCCTCAATCTCACGAGATTGCCATTTTTGGCACTGGCTTGTCAGGAGCCACATTTTAAGAGCTGGAAATGGGGTTTACACTTCCTCAAAGTTTGGTCCAAGGAAGTATAAAATCAGCTCCTCTGGGGAACTTGTAAGAAATGGAAATTCTTCTTATACCTGCTGAGTAGAATCTGTTCAATGCTGAGTCAGAATCTGCATTTTAGCCAGTTCCCCCGGGGATTCAGATGCATGTTTAAGTTTAAGAAGCGCTGCCCTAAAAGCAGGGCTGGATGGTGGAAAGTGGATACCTGAATGAAATGTGCACAAGTGGGCGGCGCCTGTGGCTCAGTCGGTAGGCTACCAAGCCCCATGTACTGAGGGTAGTGGGTTCAAACCCAGCCCCAGCCAAACTGCAACAAAAAAATAGCCGGGCCTTGTGGCGGGTGCCTGTAGTCCCAGCTAATCAGGAGGCTGAGGCAAGAGAATCGCCTAAGCCCAAGAGTTGGAGGTTGCTGTGAGCTGTGACGCCACAGCACTCTACCAAGTGTGATAAAGTGAGACTCTGTCTCTACAAAAAGATAAAAATAAAAATAAAAAAATAAAATGTGCACAAGTTTGGTAGAAGGAAAAGTGGCTAGGGAAACATTTCTTGGTCAGTCCTGCACTAAATCTGCCCTATCATTTCTTTTCAATAGCAATGCCAGAATGTCAAAGGTGTGTGGACTTAATAAGTTCCTAATAAATTTGTCTTTTTAGGACAAAGGGCAGAATGATTTTTTTTTAAATAGGTGCCTATTTATCCTATAAAGCATATTTGATAGTGTAATATATGAACTATGTTTTTAAGAAATATATCTTTAAAAAGATACTTTGCCCTTCCTGTCCAGTGCTTTTAATGATAATAACCTTGGGGACAGGGGAATAGAGGTGGGTGTCCGCTGCTATGAAACACAAAGTCTCTTTTTGCTACTCGTGTTAACAGAGGTTTTAATGGTGATTGTTTTATTTTCTTCCTTTTCCTAATTTGAACTTTAATGTAAGGGGTATGAGTCTCCGCCTACAAGTTTACAAAACAGTGTTATTTTGTTATAACTTAAAATTGTTATAAGTGTTATTGTGTTCTTTGTTGGACACTCAACCTACTAGAGAATAGGTTGTCGGTTGAATAATTCTCCCTCAAAGATGTCCACATCTTAATCCCTGGAATCTGCAAACATGTTACCATGGATGACAAAAAGGACTTTGCGGATGTGCCAAAGAAAAGCTCTTGAGATAGAGAAATAATCCTGGATGACCCAAAAGCACTCAATGTAATTACAAGTAATCTTGAATGAAAGAAGTCAACACGAAGATGGAAGCAAAGAGAGGAGATGCTATACGGCCAGCCTTCCTGATAGAAGACCTTCTAGCACTTCAGGTGGCCTCTAGAAGTAAGAAAAAGCAAGAAAACAGATTCTCTTCTAGAACTTCCAAAGGTAACACTGCTCTGCACACCCATTTCAGATTTCTGACTTCCAGAACTGTACAATAATAAATGTAGATTGTCTTAATTTATGTGTGGGATACTTTGTTATAGTAGTAATAGGGCATGTACAGAGTAGATTCCACGTGGGCTTATGAAAGATCCTCCCCTTCCATAGGCATTTGTCAAGATACTAGGCATCAGGCATAGTGCTAAGATGCTGGCAGAGAGGCCCAATTATCCAGCTCCATGGTGGCAGTTGAGAACTTGCATCCCTATCTGCGTGTCTCCTTCAGATCCATGGATGCATCTACCACCTCAGAGCACAGGAGCTGGATGATTCTACATGGATAACCTATCTGCTGCTTCCAGAGGCAGCAAAGTAATTTGTAGAAAAAGTAGGGGTAGAGTGTCATTAAATGTACTAAAAATAAAGCTGGGGCTTTTTTTTCCCCCGCACCATCTCTCTCTTTCAACTTGCCACGCTGTATTTTGTTACCAATTTAATGTTATTCTAACTAGAGAAAAATTACAGACTTTAAACTAGCATGAATTTCACTGTTCATGTTTATATTGTGTAGTGCAAGTTTTAAGTGCAAATATGAGAGAATTGAACACATGGACACAATCACCTAATTTGTCATTTGTAGGTTAATACATATATACAAGGTCAGACAATTAAGTTTGTGAACTAATCCTAGAAAAAGTGCGACATTGCCATACGTCATTGCCAAATATCACCAGTCACCTTTGAGGTATAATCCTTGGGAAGCTATTCGCTAGTCCATTCTTCAAAGAATGGGATTCTTTTCTGGAATGGCCATCAGAGTTGTCTTCATTCCTCATATATACTTTATTTTTCTTGGAACAATGGAAATGCAACACAGAACTAACTCAACTGTTTATAATCTCTTCTTGGTTTGTGGACAATCTACCATTATTACACTCCACCTTGAGGCTGCTGTTAAGTAAGGAAAACTGGATAGAAAGGAACTATAAATTATGTTATCTTTCTCTTTCCTTCTATGGCATTCACTTTGGGCACAGATGATTGGCTAAATCTCCCTCCCTCCTTTTTTTTTTTTTTGGAAATCCTACATTTATACCCAAGATTCTCTCCATCCCCCCAGATCTTAGGTCTGTACATAGACCTAGAAAACACCAGGCTTTTTGGATCCATTTCTCTACCCTCATTTATTACTCTTTTCCAGGTTGGCCATCATGGAAGAGCTTCCTGGGATCTTCCTCATGTTTTCTGGATTCTCACTTCCCCCCTGGGCACGTCTGGTATTTTCCTCTGTACTAGTAGTCATTAAATGACACCTAACCTAATCTGGCTTTTTATCTGAAATCTGTAGTCCTGATGATTTTGTTTCCAGTTGCAAAGTCACTACTGACTTGTTAGGACTAGAAAGGCTAAGTATTCCCAGTGTGGAGAGGCTCTGGGAATATTTTTAGGCAACTTTTTTCTCCAGGGCTAATGCACCATGCTTAGATAGAAGTGTGCAGGTCAAAATAAGTCAGTCCTATGGAAGGATAAATGAGGCATTGAAAACTATGTCATTTTTTCCTAATTTTGTAATAAAATATAACTGACACCAAATAAATTCCATTTCTCCTCTGACACATATTCTTATAAAAACTCAATAAAATACTTTTTATGGAGAACAGATTTTGATATTTGTTTTAGCTTCCTAAATAAGTGGCCAGATTTCTTTTAAATGGTTAATTTGTGTTTAAAATGTAATTATATCTAAATGCAAATGTATTTAAAATATTTTGATATTGCTGCATAAGTAATTAGTCAGAAGCGATGTGAAAACCATATTGACTGAAGGTATTTTTATTTTAAAATTGTCTGCTTTGCAGAAGGAAACTGGCATAGACTACTGAGGAAATATTTCTCTCCCAAAGACTTTATTGGAGTGCCTGTGTACATAAAAAAGCAATTCCCCTATGAATATATATGAGTGAAGGTAAATGGAGGGACCTTTGTAATCATTTGTTTATACAGTCATGGTTCATAGATGAAGAAACAAACAAACAAAAAACCTAGCAAAGTAAAATCAAGTTGAATTGCCTTCTTAACTTGTATTATCTCG
The DNA here is from genome assembly GCF_000181295.1 of Otolemur garnettii. Classification (NCBI taxonomy): domain Eukaryota; kingdom Metazoa; phylum Chordata; class Mammalia; order Primates; family Galagidae; genus Otolemur; species Otolemur garnettii. The sequence goes on along the minus strand of NW_003852397.1, from coordinate 41,683,080 downwards.
TCAAAGTCAAATTCTCAAAGCTTGACTCTTCCAATTAAGAGAAATTCACTATACATTCACTTCAATACCTGTTTCTTTATCAAAATTCAAATGAGAAACCTATCATATCAAGAAGGAAAAGAACAGATAGTTTTTTGGTCACAGGAATAAGGACTACACACAGAAGGCTGTGTGTTTATGAAGGCTGCTGCTTTAGGCCACTCCAGAGGGCACGATTTCCACTGTGCTCTGCGTTGGGCAACACAGTGACCCAGACATTCACTTTCCCATTGCTTCTTAATGTTTCTTGTTATTTCCAAATGTGGAACAGAGGTTAGGAACATGGTGAATGCTTAGTTTTGAATCTTCCCACTTCACCTCCTAGAAACCAAATAGAGCAACAAGGAGAGCAAAAATAAAGCCATGAAATAACTTCTTTGGTGAAAGGAGGAGACAGAGAAAAATCCACAAACTCCAAATTATGTGTAAGTGTGGCCAAAAGAAACTAAGATCAGCAAGTCTTATGCAGAAAGCTTTCACAGTGTAGTGGGGAAGAATAGAGAGTAGAAAGAAGGCCTTTTGGTATCAAATGTCCGAAATCAACAAATATCTCAGTCTAAGTAAGACCTATTTTAACAGAAATTAAATATAACATAAATATAACATGGCATGATCATAGGAAGATGATGGAGAAAGGCATGAAAATTCTGAGTGGAACCCAGAGAATGGAAATCGCAAAACTGCTACCTTCTGGGAGGGGGAAAGTACGTCTTGAAAGATGGGCGTATGTCTCCTGGTATTTAGCAGCCAGTGAAGGACTTCAAGAGACAGGAGTACTAAATCATCCAGTTAGGTTGTGAGCTGGAGGAAGGTAGGCTTCACAGCCTACCTTCACAGCCCTATTAGCAAGAAAACAGGCATGATGGTAGCAACAAAGGAGGAAGCAGAAAAACCTTGGAAACTCACCCGTCATCACCACTCACCCCCACACTTCAAACAAGGAGGAGCCACCTGAAAATAGGCAGCACAGGACAATGTTTATCATTCCTATTTGGTAACAAGAATAAAAATAAACAGTCTTTCAGTTTCAGCCTTGACATATAAAGAGCTCAGAAATCATCACTCTATCCTTATAAAAAGAAAAAGCTGAACAAACAACAAATCCATGACTTATCTTGGATCTATCAGAGAACTGAGGTTGCAAGGCAAGTCACCCTGAAATCTTGAGAGACACATGAAATCTGGAGGCTATGTAGACTAGGCTGAGGATTAGAAAGTCCTGGGGGCCTTCCTTTTGTAGGTTTTACCTCCAGGAACCCCACAAAGTTCTCATACTGAAGATCCAAGAAGAAGCCCCTCATGACTCTTGAAAGAGAAAGTGAAAAGTGTAATCATTGTGAAATATACCCAGCGCATTCTTCATAGCAAAGGAATATTCTCCAAGGGGAAGGATATTACTATAGTTTTATCACATTCAGGGGAAGGGCATTCTTTGACATCATCTTCCTCTAGTCTGTCTCAACTAAATGGGAGAAAAGAAAACAAAAAATACTTTAGGAGGTCATAGCCCAGGGACACAGGCTGACCAAAAGGATGAGATTTAATTGTGAGATTATAGAATTCTTTCCCTCTCTCACACCTGACCACCACACCACCAGGACTCTAGAATAATAGATTAAAACTAAAAGAGCTGCAAGATGTATCCAGAGGTGGAGTTCTTAGGGAAATCCAAAGACACTAAAGAGACAAAACAAAGACACCAAAGGAATTTGAAGCTTTTGGTGACTACAGCCACAGAAAACACAAGACAGCCCAGCTTTTAGTCAGATTAACATAAAACAAACCTAAAAGACAATTTATTACAGTTCCTATTAACTTATATATCGTGTCTGGATTTCAATAGAAAATTACAAGGGAAGCTAAAAGGAAAGAAAAAAAATAGTCTGAAGAAACACAGTAAGCATCAGAACTGGATTCAGATATGACATCGACTTTAGAATTATCAGATGGGTAATTTAAAATAAATATGGTGAATACATTAAGGGCTCTAATGGAAAAAATAGGCAACATGCCAGAACAGACGGATAATGTAAACAGGTAAAAAGACAGACATCTAATAAAGAATCAAAAGGAAATGCCTGAGATCAAAATCATTATAACAAAAATAAAGAATGCAAAGTACCTTTGATAAGCTCATCAGTAGGCTGGACATGACAAAAGAAATGGTAGCTTGAAAATATGCTAATAGAAACTTTCCCAAACTAAAATGCAAAGGAAAAAATGAATGAAAAAAAATAAACATCCAAGGATTGGGCGGCGCCTGTAGCTCAAAGGAGTAGGGCTCTGGCTTCATATACTGGAGGTGGCAGGTTCAAACCCAGTCCCAGCCAAAAACTGCAAAAAAAAAAAAAAAAAAAAAAAAAAATTCAAGGATTGTGGTACAATCTTAAAAAGTATAGCATCATTGTAATTGCAATACCAGAAGGAGAAGAAATAATTGAGTAAATGAATTGTTGAAAGGAATAATGGATACAATTTTTTCAAAATTAATGACAGTCACCAAACTCCAGAGTCAGGAAACTCAGAGAATGTTAAGTAGAATAAAGACCAAAATATCTACATCTACATCTACATCTTTCATATTCAAACTGGGAGAAACCCAAAAAAACAAAGAGAAAATCTTCAAAGAAGCCAAGCAAATAAAACACTGTAACTATAGAGGAGAAAGATAGGAATAACATCAGAAACCATGGAATCAAGAAGAGAGTGAAGTGAACATTTGAAAGTGCTGAGAGAGAAAAACACCAACATAGAATTCTATACCCATAAATATCATTCTTAAAAATAAAAGAAACACTTTCTCAGACAAGTAAAAATTGAAGGAATTAATTGTCAACAGACCTGTTCTAAAAGAAATGTTAAAAGTACTACAGAGAGAAGAAAAATCCCCCAGGTCAGATCCTCATATGATGAGGAAAATCATCAGAGAAAGAAGGAAGGTAAAATATAATATTTGGTTTTTCTTATTTTTAATTGATTCAGTAGGTAAATGTTTGTTTAAAGTGGTGGTAGTGACAATGTATTGAATGATTATAGCATATGAATAGTAAAATGAATGCTAACAATTTCATGAGAGATAAGAGGAAGAAACTGGTAATACTTTATTACAAGGCACCTGCCCCACCCATGAAGTGGTATAGTGTTATTGGAATGTAAATTTACATTAGTTGTAAATATATGCTGCAATATCTAGGACAAACATTACAAAAATTTTTAAAGTACAAAATGCTAATGAGCTAAGAGAGAATATAACATTAAATAGAAAGACCTAGAACAGCCAAGCTGATACTGAAGAAAAAGAACAAAATTTGAGAAGTTTCACTATCCAATTTTGAGACTGAACTACAAAGCCATAGTAATCAAGCCAGGAATCTATCAGTAAAAGCATCCAAAGATGCTTTACAAAGATGCAAAGTACATCAAAAGAACAGAACAGAGATCCTATACAAATTTTGATAAGCTCATCAGTAGACTGGACATGACAAAATTGATCTTTGACAAAGGAGCAAAGGCTATTTCATGGAGAAAGTATTGACTTTGCAACACCAACAGTGGTGTAGACCACTGGATGTCTACATGCAAAACAATGAACTTAAGATATAGATCTTACACCTTTCACAAAAATCAACTCAAAATGAATTATAGGCCTACCTGTAAAATGCAAAACTGTGAAACATGTAGAAGAAAGCACAGGAGAAAATGCAGGTAACTTGGGTATGCCACTGAGGTTTTCAATAAAACACCAAAGCAAAACTCATGGGAAAAATTGAAAACTTGGACTTTATCTCACTCTGTGAAAGATACTGTTAAAAGAATGAAAATTTATGTCAAACACTGGGAGAAAATATTTGCAAAACACATATCTGACAAAGGACTTATATCCACAATATATAAAGAACCCTAAAAATTCAATAATAAGAAAACAAACCAATTCAAAAATGGGCCAATGTTCTTAGCAAACACCTGACCAAAGAAGATACATAGATGGTAAAAAAGAGAGATGCTTAATGTCATTTATCATCAGGGAATTACAAAGTAAAACAACAGTGAATACCACTACATAATTGCGATAAGAGTTAAAATCCAAAAAACTGGCGTTATCAATTGCTGATGAGGATATGGAGCAACAGGAATTCTCATTTATTGCCATTGGGAAAGGAAAATCATGCTACTACTTTGGAAAAGAGGTTGGCAGTTTCTTACAAGCTAAACATAGTTTTACCATATGATCCAGCAATCCTGTTGATTTGAAAACATATGTCCGCCCAAAATCTGAACATGAATGTTTATAGCAGCTTTATTCATAACCACCAAAAACTGGATGCAACCATAACTGTGATGGATAAAAAAAAAAAGTACGTCTTCACAATGAACTATCATTCAGCAAATAAGAAGAAAAAAGAAAAGAAAGAAAAAAGAAAAAGAAGAATGAAAGAAAAAAGAGAGCCAGAAAGAAAAATATTCTATCAAGCCACAAACATAGACAAATCATAAATGCATATTACTGAGGAAAATCCAAAAAGATTACAGTATATTGCATATTTCCAACCATAGTACATCTTGCAAAAGACAAAACTACAGCAAATAGTAAAAATTTTAGTGGTTGTCAAGGATTCAGGAAGAAGGGGGTAAAGCTAAGTTAGTGAAGAATAGGGAATTTTTAGAGAAATAAAACTCTTCTGTATGATTCTGTAATGGCAGATACATGACACCATGCATTTGCCAAAATCCATGCAAGTTTACATCATCAAGAGTTAACTTTAGTGTATGCAAATTTTGAAAAATGCAATGAGAACAAAATGCAGCATGGGACAATTATCTACTGTATTAAACGTGCATGAAACAAGGAGATGAGGGGAAAGTTACTCATCTATGAAACTTTGGAAATGAGGGGAATCTGTAATAGTACAGAAAAATGCATGTAACCACTGTACTGGATAACTTTTATAAACAATGGGCGTGGTATTCGTTAACAATTCTGATGCTAGTACACATAGTACATGTATCTTGGAATTGAACAATTAGTAAATGGATAGTAGATGGCTAGACCCAGGTTTCTCAATATAGGAATGATTCATGTGGTAATAGATTGGAATTGTAGACATTGGAATGAAATCATATTTTTCAAATATAGATGCCAGGGTTACACACAGCACTGTTTACACATATTTATCTATACCCAAGGTAGTATATACACATGTATTTCTTTGTTCTGTCATCTGAGAGGGCCTAGAGCCAACAGCACTCTAAGAACAAGCACATGGAAGACCAAATTCCTTTTTTTTTAAATTAAATCATAACTGTGTACATTGATGCATTTATGGGGTTCAGTGTACCGATTTGATATACAATGTGAAATGCTTACATTGAACTGATAAACATATCCATCACCTCACTTACTTATTTGTTGTGATTTTTTCTAATACCATTCTCCAATAAACAAAACTGGGCTCCTTAAAGAAATGGCAGATTCTAAGACTCAGGCAGTAAATACACAAGATAATCCTAGAACTTGTTATAATACCATAAAGTAAGAAGTGCAAATATATGAATAACACATAATGATAGGGATCTGTCAAAAGGACACAAGAGCCAACTGAGAGAACTCCCAATGGCCAAGTGGATCAATTTCAGCAACAAAATAAATAAAGTAATAGAATTGGATTATAGCCCAAAAAGCAAAATAAATAACCCTAAGTTAACACTGATAGAAACGGTTGAATAAATGAATAGTGAATGAGGGAGAAGAGATAATCCTTACATGCAGGAAAAATCCAAATAATTCATATAGACACTCTACTTTCAGGGTGAGTATAACTTCTTACTCCCTGAGAGTTGCCTGGACATAATGACTTGCCTCCAAAATTCACAGTATAGAAAAGGAGAAAAGAGTGCTACTTTGTAGTACAGAAACCTGGCAAGTACTCTCTCCCAATCAGATTATCAAGGTCAACATCAACAGTAAGTTGTTGACAGATTGGAAGGCTTTATGTGACTAATAAAAATGGAAATTTACCTCTTTGATCTTCCTCCCTAAAGCTCCATAACTCTAGTCTAATCATGAGAAAAATATCAAAGAAATCCAATTGTCATTTTATAAAATATCTAACAAGTACTCCTTAAAACTGTCAAGGTCATCGAAAACAAGAAAAGTCTAAAAAATTATCACAGCCAAGGGAAGTCTAAGGAGAACGACCAAAAAAAATGTGATGTGGTATCCTGAGTACCTGGAAAAGAAAAAGGACATTAGCTTAAAAAAAATTAAAAATCTGAGTAACTTATGAACTTTAGCTAGTAATAGCATATCACCATTGGCTCATCATGACACATATGTCATGGTAATGTGAGATGTGATTAATAGAGGAAACTGGGGATACGGATATAGAGGAACTCTCCCTACTATCTTCATAATTTTCCTGTAAATCTAAAACATTTTTAAAAGGTAAAGTTTAATTTTTAGAAAGCCAAGGAGCCAACAATTAAAAAGAGAAAACACTCCATCAATACCGATGAGCAATTAAAACAATGTTTTAAAGCATCAAACCTCCCTGCAAATGAAAAGGATGCCAGTATTCCAACAGGAAATTAAAAAATAATGAGGCAAGTATGGCCATGAGACTAGCACAACAGACACAGAAGGTATCAGGGAAAACAGGGCCAGACATCAGAAGATGAGGAAAAGTAACGGGTAAAATGAGACAAGCAGACAAAATGATCTAAAAGTAATAAAAGAGATAAAAGGGGGGGCAAAAAAAGAAAAAGATAGCTATATAAGACAGCCGAGGAAATAAAAATACATCCATAAGTGAAACCTTTGATGAAAAACGGAATGAAACAAATTTGAAAAAATAGAATTTGATAAAACATTCCTGAAATGTTAAGAAGTTAAGAAGACTTAACTTATATACTGTAAAGGAACACCATAAAACAGGTGAAATTAATCCAGAACAGTCAAAGCCAAGGTATACGATCTTAAATTTAATACAGGAACACATAGACCAACAACTACAAGGGGCTCATGAAAATAATGTGCAAGCCGAGCATTTTATATCTGGACCCAGTGACCTTCAAGAGGAAAGGCTCAAACTCAAAACCAAGAGTTTAGGGGAAGGGAGGGCACGGTGTAAAGGAAGGCTGGATTAGCCCTTTGTTTTATTGATTATTGCTGGCAAAGGCCAACTCTAAAATTTCATCCTGATCTCTAGATCATAGATTTGCAAGTGAGAACTTGGAGAAGTGATGTAAAAGTATCAGTTAACTCCGTCGCTTCTGCCATCTTGCAGAAATAAAATATGATTTACTGCTCTGTGCTGTGCCAAGTGTTACTCAAGAGGCATAAAGACATGTTGACTTAGGATCCTACAAAAAATGAATTAACAGCAGCATGTTTTCTGGATTTAAAAAGGTCATAAACAGGCTTTGTGAAGTGACGCATTTATTTAGTTTATAGGCTACTTCTCTGTAAGCCAAACGTGTAACACAAAAACTAAGCTATACTAACAATAGTTTTAGCTTTTCTGATAATGAAACCTAAGTTTTAATCTTTCAATAACCTCACTGAAGTACAATGAGAGGAGTGTTAACAACAATGCTTTGGCAAGACAAAGAAAATCTAGTTTTAAATGTCACGTAAGTTAACTTTATTTGCAGAACCAAGCTTTCTGAATCTTATTATCAAAAATGGGATTTTTCTCTTGGGTTACTAATTTTGAATTCATCTCGGAAGACGAAAGTGTATCACCTCTGTCTTCCTGGCTGTGTACCCCAATCTTATTAGGAAAACTTTTCAAGGAAGAATTATCTAAAAGTGATCATTTATTAAGGTACAAATATTTTAAAAGGTGGCAGTGGGATCTTACTTGTTTGCGGTTTATTCTGTTTGCCGCTCATATCAACTTGTATAGATTACTTTTGCTCACTATACCTGGCATTAAAGGAGGAAATATATGTGCATCCCTCACTGTTAGTGCTGGTAGCAAAGAGCTCTAGGAAATCATTTTCTCCACTAGTTTGTAACTTTTCAGAGGGAGAAAGGAGTCATTATAGACCTTTTTGAAAATATGATATAAGATATAGAATCTCTCCCTGGAAACTCTTCCCTTTTTTATAGATTTTGCATATAATTATAGGAGGGTCAAGGACCCTGAAGCCTATGTATAAAATCCCTTAGAAGATGCACTCTAGGTCAAACACACTTGATCTAATACTTCATTCAAATAGATACTGAGAAATGAAAATTTTAATCATGGATTTTTAGTTCATTTCAGTCGCACATTTTAGCAAGCCATATTTTTGAAAAATAATTCCTTAAAATAAAACTACGTTACATAAAGTCTACTATCTGTTCTCACCTTGTCATTTTATGGTAAATATCCTCTTTAGAAATTCCCTTCTAAATTTGAAAACATATTAGGCTCCAACTTCACCCTCACTTTTGGAGGCTTAATTCCTTCATATAAGCTTTTCTAAATGCTATAATATACAGAGGAACCTCCATAGTTGACCACCTCCCCACATTGACCACGTCATTAAGTCGACCTAATTTTCACTGACCATACATGCACCACATATATGGACAGTACAGCAGGCCTAGTTCCTTACCTTGACCACCTACATGGGTTGACTAGTTTGTTACAGTCCTGTGGGCAGTTAATTTACAGAGGTTCTACTGTGTATGAATTAATAAATTATAATTCTAAGTCTTTTAGACACTAATAACTTCAGTAATGCATATTTTCTAAATTTGAGTAATAAAATATTCTGCATTGTCTTTAAATTTAGACATGAAAATCCCATGGTGGCTACTACTTTCTGTTCAAATAGTGTCTGTTATTTGGTCAAATTCACATTCTATGAAATGAAGATGGAACATCTAATAGTTTTATAAAAAGTATGTGGAATATGTTAAGACTTTTCTATCAGAGATATGAGGACAAAAACTTATTCTAACGTGCAAACACCATAGATGACTGTATTTACTGTAAAGCCTGGATATAATTTATTAACTTATTCTTTAGCTGAAGCAACTAGCCTTTTTTATTTTTTTCTTTTTTCAGTTTTTTTGGCCGGGGCTGGGTTTGAACCTACCACCTCTGGTATGCGGGGCTGGCGCCCTATTCCTTTGAGCCACAGGTGCTGCCCCTAGCCACTAGCCTTTTTTTTTTTTTTTTTCCTGTACCTTATCCATTTTAATCAAACAGAGCAAAGGAATTATCTATGATGGGAGATGATAGAGAGAAGGGAATTTTATCATATCAGATTTTTTTTATTTTAGGAAAATAATAATTTTTTTGTTTTTTTGTTTTTTTGCAGTTTTTGGCCAGGGCTGAGTTTGAACCTGCCACCTCCGGCATATGGGGCCAGCGCCCTACTCCTTTGAACCACAGGCGCCACTCTAATGTTTTAAATACATATGTTAAAGAACTACGTAGTGTTGGTATTAGAGTTGTATATGTATGTATAGATACATGATTTAATATAAGGTGTTATAAAAGATCATAAAGGCTATATTTTTAATAAATGAAAAACAGAATACACTGGAAGGATGTTGAGAATGGTTTCCAGTCATAGGAAACACACACATTTATCATTTAAAATTCTGTAAGCAGAAATCTGTTTATCAATAATTGTGACTTTAAGTATGGGATAAGTCAAAGATGAGAGTTCAACTGAATAGAACTGAGGTCCTAGGAAAAAATGGCGTCATCGACCTCAGTAAATTAAGACAATCCCAATTACTTCACTAAAAGGTCACCCTCTATACATCATGATAGTAAAATGGAACAGCCGTACATAACTAATGTGTAAAGTTAATAAAGCACAGACAACAGGTAATCTTGTCATCCTGTGGCAAATACTGAAGAAGAGTTTGAAAGAAACTTGCTCAATAGACAAAAGGCGTGGTTACAGGGTTTGGGTTGGGTTTTTACGCGCACGTAGTTAAACTGCCCCTGTGTGCACAGAAACTCGGGATACCATTATACTTTCTAATTCCAGCTACATCTTTGGTTGCAGCTAGTGCAAATAAATCACACAGTCTCGAACATACTCACGTCTCACTTATCTTCTTTCTTGTTACCACTGTGAAAAAGGGGTGGTAGACTGAGAAGCTCAAGTAATTTTCTTGGGCTTTGCTAAAACTGGCTGGGGCCTTTACTCGCCAGTGTCCTTTACTGGTCTCTTCCTGCCCCAGTGCGGGTGTAGGCCAGAGATCTACTGCCTGTGTTTACCTTTTTCTCTCAGTATTCCTTTTTAGCAATTCTTTGTCATCTAAGATGTATTTTTGAATGGATTAGGTAAATTTTTAGGAGGGAAAAAACTTTTTATGAAATTTTTAAAGTCACTTTATACATTTAATACACACCAACTACTTTATGCCGATCAACATTCATTTACAGGAGATGAAATTTACAAAGCCATATTCCACCGAGGTCTTTGTAAATACTTTGCACAAGAACTGATCTATCAGCCTTAATGCTAATGGTAGAGACATGGTAAATTGATAAAAACAAGGCTTAAAATTCTAAAACTTTTGTGGGTAAGATGACTGATCTGATGAAGGGACTGCAGAGCCCTCCATGGGTGACTACGCCAGAATGCAGAGCTCTTCAGTGCAGACACAGGCCCTCCCTCTGGCAAGCTCCAGTCTTCATGAGCATCAAAAAGTGTTTATAAATAGACAAAACAAAAATAGACCATTGGAAGAGCTTTGCCATTTTCACAATCAGTACTAGTTGATGCAGCCAAATAAAAATTAACACTTGATTTTTTTGGTAATGATTTAATCAGAGGATGCAAAACTAAGCTCTAGATACCTCTATCACTAACAGTATGGATTTAGTAGATTTACAAATTGAGACAATGTCAAGGGGAAGGGCTTTCTGATATTTGTGTACTTGGAAGCCTCTAGATTAGAGGTCTGTGTCTAAGGTGATCCTTTATCCCAGACCATGTGTGTAATGCCCTGTGCATAGTGAGTCTGTTGGGGAATGCATGAGATTTTAATGTTCATTAAAAATATAAATTCTCAGAAATAGTACTTAATATTTGTACTAAAGATTTTGAGATTAAAACCCACACGAAGATAAGAATAATTGAATTATATTTTTTTACATTTAAAAAATTCTACTTAATGCATTAATGGCTACTAAGACCTTTGTTTAAAAAATATCCTGTTTCCTGAAAAAAATGGCTCTAATCTCCTTTAGCTCAAACAAATAAGATGAAGATTTTTTTAATTTAAAAATTCATTTCTCCTATTTCTAGATATGATAGAGTGCCTAGTAGCAAACCAGTCTTCCTGCTGAAGATATATAGCTATAGAAACTTTATGTAAATAGAATATCTATAAAACCTTATGTAAAATTATTTTTTAAAAAAAGAATGAAAACCAAAGAAAAAACATTGCAGCTATTCAAAGACAGTGGAGGCAAAGCAAGTAAGCCAGAGGATTTAAAAAATGTACAATCTAATAATATATTGTTTACAAAAGACACATTTAAAATAAAAGATAAGAAAAAGCTAAAAATAAAAGGATGAAAAAGAGACTGAAATCTTAACCAAGGGAAGGTTGTAATAGAAATCTTAATATCTGGCTAATTTTAATTTAAGACAAAGGTAGGATAAGGGATAGAGAAAAATACCACGTAGTGATAAAAAACATAATAGAGCAGGAAATTTGGCCTAACTTATTCTCTCCAACAAGACAGCATCATTTCTACTAGAAAATTCTGTAAGCAGAAATCTGTTTATCAATAATTATTAGCTGAGTATTTTGATATACCCAGTCTCAGAAACTTGGAGATCAAACACAAGTCAGCAAATATATTTTAAAAACCCTAACAATTAAATTAACAACTTCAAAGTATTAGCTAAATAAGGAACTCTGAAGCAAACAAAATGCACATCATTTTTGAGCACATGAGAGAGATGTACAAAAATTGACTAATAAGGCCACAAGAGTAACTTTGATAAATTCTACAAATTAAATGTAAGAATGAGTATTTTGTTATAATGCAATAAAATTACAAGCTAATAAAAAAAGAATAAAAAGCTAATAAAAATCCAGAGTTTTGAAATTTTTCTATGTATAGAAACTAAATAACATATTTAGTTTTGAAATTCTTTAGTTTCGATGTTTAGAAACTAAATAACATATCCAGAGTTTTGAAATTTTTCTATGTGTAGAAACTAAATAACATATTTCTAAGAAATTCTTGATAAATTCTACAGATTAGCTGTAGGAATGACTATCTTCTCTTGTTATAATGCAATAAAATTAAAAGCTAATAAAAAAATAAAAAAATTAAAAGCTAATAATAAAAATCCAGAGTTTTGCAATTTTTCTATGTGTAGAAACTAAATAACATATTTCTAAGAAAAGAAATAACGAAATGCTTAAAATTAAATGGCAACAAAACATTCTATATGAAAATTCATTGACACAGCTAACACAACACACAGAGAATTATAGCTTTAAATACATTGACCAGGAAACAACAGAGAGATTAAAAACCAGCAGCTACAGTTTAATTCTGGAAGTTAAGGTACCTCTGGCCTCCCCAGACCTGGGTGGATGGTCCCATCATGGTGTCAATGCAGAAACAACTACAAAAGGAACTGCTGGCTTTGCAAAATGACTCACCTCCTGGGATGACTTCAAATGAAAAGAGTATTCAAAATATAATTACACAGTGGATTGTAGACGTGGAATGTGCACCAGGTACCTTATATGAAAGGGCTTCTGGTTAAGTTTAGTAATCAATATCCTTTGGCTCTCCCCAGGTCCTCTTCACTGGGGACAATATTCCTGTTCATTCTTATGTTCATAGCAATGGTTGTATTTTTTATCCATTCAAACAGAAAATGGGTTGCCAGCACTCTCAGTTTAGTTTGTCTTGGCACCATTAGCATACTTACCGGCTGCAAAGAAAAGAGATGACCACCAAATAATTCTTTTCATGTGTGAACATGTAAAAAAAGAATGCAGAGAAAACGAAATGGTGGTATCACGACAATTACTTGTTGATGCCACTGTTAACATCCTCCTAGCAGAAGACAGTACTGAGAAAATGAATATTTTGATCATTCCATCTTTGAACTGTAAGCTTGGACTAGAAGTGATCTATACACAATGAAGTCTACTTGCTTGTAGCATATTTTTACATGTGCCTTCTGGGAGCATGTTTTAAATAGGCATACACTATTAATGCAGGTGTCAGAAAATGTCAAAGCTTCTGAAAAAGTTCCGATCCTCACATATTGTGCAATAACAATGACTTCCTTGGTGGGTTTGGGTACATTGATTGCCAACAATGGACACTGTAACAGGAAAAGTTTTCATTAACTTCTGCCACTCAATCATTAATGCATGGTAGGGACAATGACATGAATTTCTCAGTTATAGGGGGATTATAGATAAAGTGAGAGATCCGACATTACTTTGAAAGTCAACCCAACTATTTATATTTGTATTCTTCGCACTGGAATCTTAAGGTAAATTGCATGAATTAACATGTGTTTTTAAAGGGCTGTAATGAAAGATCATTGCAAATTCACTTAATTGTTTATATCGGCTGTCAAATTGTTTTGACATGGCAAGTTTTCAATTAACACTGGCAGAGAGGTACAATATGTTATCCCAATGTTGAAAATAAATTTACTTGTTGTATATAGTTCCTTAACATCTGAAGTAAAGATAAGAAGAACTTAGGGTACAAACCCTTTAATCAAGGCTTTATTTTGGAATTAAGAAAAATGTCAGTGATTATTAAATTGCTATTTGGGCTTGTTATTTGTATAATTGTACACTAAAGACTTTTTCCCAAGTAGATAATACTTTGATACTTCCTGCCTGTTATCAGCAGGAGCCCCACTGCCTAAACACTATTTCACGTATGTTTAGAAAATCCATACACATTTTTGTTTGTGATCTTCTCTCTTTTCTTATATCTGAAATCAAGTTTTAATGTTATGACAACTTTTATTGAAAAATTCTCATCAAGTTTTTTTCTTATATACTTTCTTGTAAGTTTCATCTATTCCTTTATTCCTGTACCCTAAAATAAAAAAATACATTTTTGACAGAGGGTTGATGTCAAAAGAAAAAAGAAGTTTAAAAATTAGCACCAAAGAAAATCTAAAGAAACATGATAGAAAATAAAAGTAGAAAGCAATGGAATAACTTCTAAAAATCAATAGAAAGTACTAACAAAATGAGAAGATAGTTCTTTTAAGATTTATAAGACTTTTTTTTTTTTTTTGTGGTTTTTGGCTGGGGCTGGGTTTGAACCCGCCACCTTCGCCATATGGGGCTGGCGCCCTACTGCTTTGAGCCACAGGCCCCGCCCAAGATTTATAAGACTGGCCAACAACATGGGAACATATGAAAATAAACAAAAGACAAATGGAACAAAAGTAATAACCACAGCTATAATAGTTTAAATGGTCAAGGGGAACTTGCAAAAAATTATATGTTAATAAATATAAAAACTTAGATGGAATTAATCATTTAAAATTACAAAATGTTGAAATTGGAACAAGGAAAGCATAAGCCATTTTGTTTATTCAGTAAATGTATGAATAAAAATGTTCTAAATAAACTGTAAGCTAAATAAATCCAAAGATGTATTGAAAATAACTAATCAGGATTAGGGAGGATATACGCTAGGAATAAGAATGGTTCCACCTCAGAACGTCTATTTTAATGTCTGTTTCCACATTAATAAAGAGGAAACTCATTATCTCAAAAGATTGAGAAAGAAAAAAGCATGTAATGAAGTTCAATATCTGTTTTTTGTTAATAAATCCAAAACTCTCATCTACTTGACAATGTTTATATGTGAAGGAAGAGGGGGAGGGGAAGGAAGAGGAGAAATAAAATAGTTAATAGAGAAGGTTGAGGTGAATTCTCTTTATGAGGGAGTGGAACACAAGAGTTCTCCTTTTGATCACTATGCTTAATTTCTAACCAGTTCTGTTATAAGTGTTTTAAGAATCACAAAGTTAGAAATAATCGTCTTTTGCTCAGAGACAATAGCAATACTAAACCTAGAAAACCCAGTAAAATGCTTTAAACTATTATAAATTGCAGTAAATGTTAATAAAATATATAGATATAAGACCACCTTAGAAAAATATCTCTATACCATATATAACCAAATAGAAATTATGAAAGAAAATAAGAAACAAATCACGATAACACCAAAAATTATAAAGTATCCAGAAATAACAAAGAGTACATAAATATTATAAGGGGAAATTTTTTTTTAGACTGATAAAAAACATAAATTGATATGAATAAATGAGAATATATTCCATGTTATTAGACTGAATAACTTTGTATTATAATAATGTTAATGTTAATGATATGAATTCAAGGCAACTCAAACAAAAATTTCTTGGATTTTTTTGAAGGAATTCAATAAACTGGGTGGTGCCTGAGGTGGTGGGATCGAACCCAGCCCTGGCCAAAAACTGCAATTAAAAAAAAAAAAAAAAAAAAAGGAATTCAAGAAACTAAAATGTGAGAGAATAAAGACACACAAATAGCTCAGTTGACTTTGAAAGAGAAATTAAATTTGTCCTACCAGATATTTATCATATGAGGCCAAAATCTGAAAAACAGTAGACTATAGCCATGAGTCACTTAATGACAGAGATATAAATGTGATTCTGTCCTGTGTAAACATCACAGATTGTATTTGCACAAACCTGATGGTTTAGCCTACTCCCTACCTAGGCTGTATGGCATAATGTATATTCTGAACTCACAAATCTGTGCAGCATATTACTATACTGAATACTGTAGGCAACTATAATACAATGCTAAGTACTCGTGTATCTAAATACGTCCAGATATAGAAGAGTTACCTTAAAAACACTGTATTGTAATCTTAAGAAACCACTGTTGTATATATGGTTTGTTGTTCATAATGTCATTACACAGTGTATGAGTGTATGGATTTAAAAACAGACAAATGGAGCAATAGAACACAATAAAGACTTCAGAGGAAATAATGTATGTGTATAAGAAAAGTTTATTATTAAGGTAAATTTATAAACCAATGTGAAAAAAGAACTATCATCGCTGCAGATAAAACTAGCTCTTCTGTGGAGAAAAATAAAACTGTGTATCTAGCTAACATCTTATGAAGCTAGAATCACGATGGACTCAAAATCTAAATGTGAAAGGTAAAACTGTAAAGTTAATAGAAGATAGTGTAGAGAAATGTTTTTATGACCTGAAGTTGGATTAAGGGAAATGACTGCATAATTAAAACCCTAAAAATATGAATCATGAAGGTTAAAAAAAGATGACTTAATTATATCAAAGTTTACAACTCCTGTTGGTTTATTTAAGTACATTATGAACAAATGTAACAGCCAGTTGACAGATTGAAAAGCCATTATGAGCTTAACATCTAAAATTTACAAAGAACTGTAAATGAGCAAAAGAAGGGACCCTCAGCTACAAAATGGGTGATAGATAGAACATTTATTATTAAGAAAATCTAAAAGGATAGTTATCTCGCTGTCATTTTTGGTGGCAAGAGGTTGAAGACCATCAAGAAATACATCTAAAACATGGTGTGGATGTATTGTGTGGTGCTTTAAAATTTTAGAATCTCTCAAAAGTTCTAGAGGCAGCCAGTGGCAGAAAACACAGGGATGTGAAAGACTGATTTCTCAGGACATGAAATGGCATTTGCACATAACTTCAGTAGAATCAATCACAGCTTTATAAGAATCCTGACTTGTTTCTTCAACTGGATTTTTTAACATTAACTTTAACATTAATATCTAAATCATATATGTGTACAAATTGATGTACAAATATGTGCCTTATATGTAGACATTATTATTCTTTTTCAAAATGCTATGATTTAATAAAAAATAAAATAAATAAAAATAATGAAATGTTTCAAGTATAAGAATTTTTTAAAACATAATTATGAACCTTAATCTATCAAGACCTCAGTCAATGCAGAAATATTCTTTCAGGGTCAGCCTGTTTACAGCAATGTACATAGTAAGATTTTACTGTATTTATTTATTGTGAATGTTACATGTTGCTTGAAGGAAAATAAAACATTTTAAGACTATATATGAATTGCTTTTTTTTTTTTTTTTTGAGAAAGAGTCTGTGTCGCCCTTGGTAGAGTACTGTAGCATCACAGCTCACAGCAACTTCAAACTCTTGGGCTTAAGCGATTCTCTTGCCTCAGCCTCCCAAGTAGCTGGAACTACAGGTGCCTGCCACAATACCTGGCTATTTTTTTGATGCAATTGTTTAGCTAGCCCAGGCCAGGTTCTAACCCACCCCCCTCAGTGTATGTGGCAGGCACCATAACCACTGTGCTATGGGCACCAAGCCTGCTTATTATTTTGTTTAGTACAAAACAATTTAATTATGCATGTATAAGATATATACATATATAATAATATTGCAGTGTGATTTGTGAATTAATTCCAAATAAAGACAAGACTCCAGTTAACTACATTCTTAAATATTTAAAATGTCATCGATTCATTGAACAAATATTTTATTCAATGTCCATTATATGCCTGACTGCTTTTGAAAAGGCTTAAAGATAAATTATCTTACCTAAAGATACAGGAAATAATTAATCTTTTTAACTGTTTATATTAAGGCAGACTTTATGCGAATCCTAAACTGATGTTTTTTCAAAGTATCTAGAGAAAGAAGAAAGAATTTCTAATTTTACACTACAAACATAAGTTTTAGATACAAAATATCTCTGCCTGGATATCTTTTCAAGAGTGCATTTTCATTATTCAGTCCAGTTTCTTTGGGAGGGTGTCACCTTTGATTTTTCAGGTGGTGCACCGCCCACAAGAGCCACCTCTAACTGGGTGCTATTTATACCAAAAAATCTTTATGATTTTGACAAGTTTTTATTGCAATGGATCCATTTTGTATCATAATTTTTAAAGCTATCTGATAGATGGCAGTAAGCCCTCTTCCTCCAGCCAATTGTGAGTTTTCTGGCAGATGGAAATAAAGTGCTTTACTCTTAATACAGCTAACATGGATTACGCATGAAAACATACAAAGTCTGAACAAGTTTAACAATTAAAACACCTTGTGGTCTAAAAACATCTCAAGTAACCTAAGCGGCTAAATTAGGAGCTGCTGTTCTTCAATGTTGCTATTAACACATTGGCTAAATTTGACATTTCAGGTTGCTATTTATATTCTCAGCCATTTATATGTACCTGAATGGAGTCACTGAGTACCAAAAAGAAGTGCTTTAATTATGTCTTTAAACACTGTGTAACAACTGAGATCATTTGCTTTTAATTATCTATAAATAAATATATATATAAACATAATTGTATTTTAGTAATTGTGTTTTAATGGACATTCTATTAGTATACAAATTAATCACTGTTAAAATTAAGTAGGCTAAAATGTTATAAATGCAAGAAGAAATATTATTGCTGATGTACAATAGACTATTTTGTAGAGAGGATGAGAAAATAGAAAACGATGAGGTATTAAGAGAAGAAATAGAAATAGTACTGCATTATTTCAACCATAATAGATGAATTTCAAAGAAAATTGGGTTAAAAAAAGACTCCACTGAAATTGATGCTCTTTCTGCTGATAAAGCTATGTAGTAATGCAATTTAAATATAAACAACAGCCTCTCTCATTGAATATTTTCAACCTCAAGAATGAAAATTTAATTTTCCAAAAGACTGACTAGGTAAGAAGTTTTCAGAAATTTGTTAACCACAAATTCTTCTACATGGTAAAAACAAATCTGCTTCTAAGAATTCTATGTAGTCAATTATTTGGAGATTTAAAGAAAAGTTATTTCATTTTCTCTTGTGGTCTATGTTTTGTGTCATATCCAAGAAATTATTGCCAAATTTAATGACATGAAGCTTTTCTTTTGATCTTTTTCTTCTAAGATTTTTAAAGTCCTAAATCTATGTTTAGGTCTTAGCTCCATTTTGAGTAATTTTTTGTTTGTTTGAGATTCATTGAGAATACAAAGAATTAGGTTACATTGATTGCAGTTGTTAAGTAAAGTCCCTTTTGTAATTCTGTCCTCCCCTCAAGAGTTGTGTCATACACCGTGACACCCCACAGTCCCCCTCCCAAACCCTCATTCCCCTACCCCTCCATCTATTGCCTTCATATTAGAATTGAATACTTTGAATTCTTGCTTCTCCATTCTTGTGACACTTTACTAAGCAAAATGTGTTCCAACTCAATCCAGATTAATACAAAATTTTTATATGATATAAAGGGTCCAACATCATTCTTTTGCAAGAAGATACTCAGTTTTCCCAACACCATTTATTAAAGACTGTTATTTTCCCATTGAATGGTCTTGGCATATTTGTCAAAAATCATCTGACTGTATACATAAGGGCTTATTTCTGGACTTTCTACTCAAATCTGTTCGCTTATAATGGTTTTATACCAGTACTACATGCTTTGATTACTGTAGCTTTGTAGTAAGTTTCAAAATCAGGAAATGTGTGACTTCCAATTTTGTTCTTCCTCAAGATTGATCTATACCAAACCTCAAATGACCCTAAGATGGACTGACTCCATTTTGTCATACCTAATTTCTATTAGGTTATTATTCATAAAATTACAGAAGCATAATAATATTTTCTTCAGGTGACAGAAACAATAAAAACAATTTGGTTAATTTATGCCAGAATATTAATCCAGAATACCAACAACAAAACCAAAATACGACCATAGCTGAATACATAAAATACAAAACTAAGTAAATATAAAATATACTATCACAGTCAGTGAGT
This sequence comes from Otolemur garnettii, assembly GCF_000181295.1. Taxonomy (NCBI): domain Eukaryota; kingdom Metazoa; phylum Chordata; class Mammalia; order Primates; family Galagidae; genus Otolemur; species Otolemur garnettii. The sequence continues at coordinate 41,663,235 of NW_003852397.1, read as the reverse complement.
GAAATCTTTTAAAATAAAGCAGGAAATTATAAATATTTCTAAATCATTATCAACTTTGGACATAAACAATGTAAAACAGATAATAATTATTAACAGGTTTATGGTTTCTCAAAAATAAAAATATTTATTTTTGTAAATGTTTTGGGATTTTTTTTGCAGTGATATGATGACATATACACACATATTAGAAGGTAATTTCCATAACAAAATATAGATAAAATTATCTCGTAGGTCCAGGGATATGACAATATCAAAGATGTATGTGGAAAAATGTAACAACTTCCAACAAAAGATGCTAATGAAAATAAACTTAGAGGGATTTATTTCCTTTCTGCACATTTTTTAAACTTGATCAATGAACAATAAAGCAAAATGTCACCATCACTCAATTATTTTATAGCTTCCAACAATTAGATACTGAAGTTTGGGCTTCAGTGAGTTATTGGAGTACACTGAATGAAATGGTAATTTGAAACACACTTACTAAACATAAATCTGAGGTGGTTACCAAATATTCAGTGGGAAAGAGAAGATGATATTATCCGATCACTGAGACTTCCATTAAAGACAGTGAACAATGCTGCTTTATAAATCATTTATGAAATTTTAAAAGTTTAAGGCCAGGCGCGGTGCCTCACACCTGTAATCCCAGCACTCTGGGAGGCTGATGCCGGTGGATCACAGGTTTGAGACCAGCCTAAGCAAGAATGAGACCCAGTCTCTAAAAATAGCTGGGCATTGTGGCGGGCACCTATAGTTCCAGCCACTTGGGAGGCTAGGTAAGAGAATCTCTTAAGCCCAAGAGTCTGAGGCTGCTGCGAGCTATAACACTACAGCACTCTACCAGGAGGTGAGACTCTGGCTCTAAATAAATAAATATAAATAAAGAAAAGTTTAATAGGAGTGTTTAACCATTTTTCTTTTCTGCCAGACATTGGAAAAAGAATTGTCTTGAGCTACACATTAATTACACAAACACTAAAGAAAACTGAAGAGCAAAAAATGGTCTGTGTATACTTTTTGTGATATCCCACACCACAAAAAAGCAAAAAATTCCTCCCATAATTGGCATACAGCCCATAGGCTGTGGTTGGACACACCTGCTATACCATAGAATGTATATTTCAAAATATAATCCCTTTTAAGTTTATTCACTTTTAACTAATTGGGAATAATGACACAAGATTATAAGCAAAGTGATTCAAGGATAGGAATTCAGTCTGTCTAATCACCTTGACTACATCAAAGAGTTAAGAACTTACTCCAAGATAAATACAGCTATCTTGATTAAAATCTATATGTTATTTATAATGTGGTGAGATGTGCTGTCAAGATTTCCCTACCTGCTGAAGGGCTGGCAGATGTCCACTCTCAGCCATTAGCTCTTTTCCTGAATTGGCTAAAGCGACCTGCCTGGTGCAAGGACATATTCCTCTCCGAGGCAGCCAACGTCCCAACCTCTGATAGACATGGGGACATAGTGGCCCATCTCCCTTACTCCAGCTCCTAACATGTAGGAAGAGCCAACCCAGCTCCAGATCCTGCAGTGTTGTCAGCTTTGGCCTTTGATCTCAAGAGAGTTCACCAATGAATTTGTTGCATGCTAGTCTGTATCTCAAGTCTGTTTCCTAGGCTACCTAACCTACAGCATCCATTGAACAAAGGCTCAACATTAACGAAAACTTCTGCAATGCAGAAAACCCATTTCTCTGGCAAGTCCTGTTATCAACTTACTTATATGTGATATGATAACATCATCATAAATGAAAAGTTTAAGATACTGAAAGAATGACAAGTTCATTTTCTTGTTCCTGAGCTATATTATTCTTTTACAAACAAGGTAATGTCCTAGGAGATGAAATAAATTATTTGTAATGGAGTGTTATTATGTGAATCACATCGCTTCCTAGAGAACTTTCATTCATTTAGTCATCACCTATTTATTCAGCACTTTAGGTATCCATGGCTGCATAATAAATGACTCCAGAATGTAGTAGCTTAAAACAACAGCCATCTATTATCACACACAGTTCAGAATGCAAGAAAGCACTTTAGCTGGGTGGTGCTGACTCAAGAGAATCTCAGGAGGACACAGATCTCTTATGAGGATGCAGAAAAGCTATTGGCTTGGTCTATAGTCATCCCAAAGCTCAGCTTGGGCTGGAGATCCACCTCTAAGCTCACTCACATAACTTTAGGCAGGCCTCAGATCCTTTCTACTGTTGAGCTTTATTTCCTTTTCTCATGAGCCTTTCTATGAATTTCTCACATCATGACAACAGCTTCCCCCCCAAAAAAGCAAGCAAGCAAAAGAGCACCCAAGCTGGCAGCCACAGTACTTCAATACCTCATCTCTGCGTCATTCTACTGGTTACACAGATCAACTCTGCTACATGGAGGAGGGGCCGAACCAGATGTGGACACCAGGAGGTGGGGATCCAGGGGGCCATCTTCGGAGGCTGGCAACCACATGCACCTTCTACTGGCTAAGCAACGCACTAGGCGGTGAGCAGAAGAAAAACATGATCCCTTCTTTCATGGATCTTTTATTCTAAAAGCAAAACTGACCGTATGACCAACAATTAGGTTTCTATTTTTGTAAGACCTGTCATGGTGCTAATGGCATGCCTAATAGGGAAATCTCTGAAGGCTTCTCCAAGGAGGTGCCCCAAAGGATAAATAGTACCTGGGTGAAAAAGCTTGAAAGGCAGTATGAGGGATTTTGTTTGGGGGAAACATGTATTAAAATAAGCCTCAAAATTGAGAGAATGCAGAAGGAAAGCATACATATATGCTCTGCTTAGAAAACCATGGGATTAGAAATCTGTTTTTCCACTAAGAATGAAATAGTTTCTAAAAAATAACTTGGTAGCTAGATTTTAAAGGCTGAGAGTTAAGTTTCCAAGCAGCTAAATGTCTAATATGACTAACTGTATCTTTTTAAGCTCCTGACACTCAAGGGCAAGACAAAAATGTTGCTAGTTCCAATGAATCTGTTATTTTATTTCATTTCTTTTTAGATAGAGCCTCACTTTGTCACCCTTAGTAGAGTGTCATGGCATCATAGCTCACAGCAACCTCAGACTCTTGAGCTCAAGCGACTTCTTGCCTCAGCCTTCCAAGTAGCTGGGATTACAGGTATCCACCACAACACCTGGCTATTTTTAGAGATTGGGGTCTCACTCTTCCTCAGGCTGGTCTCAAACTCCTGAGCTGAAGTGACCCACCCACCTTGGCCTCCCACAGTACTAGGATTACATGCGTGAGCCACCGTGCCTGGCCAGACCTGGTAATTTACTTTCCTATTACAAACATGCTTGTGAAACATAATTCAGTTAATTACTTGAGTCATAAAAAAGAAAAAAAACAATGACAGGTTAACAGATATCCTATTGTTTTAAATGATTCACAGTAAGCTTACTAAGCTGTTGCTAAAGGTATATTATACTCAGAGACAATATCAATGTAATTTGCAAATATATCCTTAAAAAAACTATCCTATAGTTCTCTTTCTACTACAACAGAAATTTTTTTGAGTAGGTAATTTCCAAAATGTCATTTCCACAAAAGTGTGAGGTGAAGATGCTGGGAAAAAAAGATATGGAAAATTCCTTCTCTTGTTTACAGATCTTAGCAATTTTTCATATTAAATAACACTACATTTGTTAAAATGGATGCCTGACCTTCCCTCTCTACCAATGTGCAAGCGCTACCTTATGCATGTGAAGAGTGGTGTGTGCGTGACACAGAGTGGAATAGTGGTCCTCAAAGGCGGGACCCACACCAGCAGCATCAGTATCACCTGGAAGTAGCTTAAAAATATAAATCTCACCCCCATAATCCTCAAAAAGGCACTGAATCAGAAATTTTATAGGTGTAGCCCAGCAATCTGGCTTTTGAACAACCTTCCCCGGTGATTCTGATTCAGACCCACTGAGATAGAGTGCACATCATTTTCAACTCCTTGATGTGACTCCTGTGACTAATGAGGGCCCCCGACCTGTCCTTTGGGGTGGGCATTCAGCAGTGAGCTTCACTGGCTATTCCCTTCCACCTACCAAAGTTTTAGAAAGTGTGAGCCAAGAACACAGATGTTTGGGCAAGGGATCACGTATACAACTCCCCAAGCCTTCCACCAACAGAGCATCAAAGAAGAACAGGAGACCTTGGCACACCGTGATTTGGAAAAGAAAGAAATGGGGTGTGGGAGCAAATCACTTAGGTGGCCGTCAGAAACTCCGGACAGACTGTGTGTCTGTCTGACACCAGGAAATGTCGTGACTCTACGTGGCTTAACCTCTCAAGGCCTTGATTTCCTCATCTAAGAAATGAGAAGTTTCAACCTTCAATTTTCCACCAATTGTATCTTTTAAAAATGATTTTGCTCCTGCATTTAGTGTAAACATTCAAAAATATATCACGGCAAGGGTGACCAAGGATCATAATCGGCCTCGGACCTTTCCGGTGTTAGCTGTGTAAGTTCCATAGGGGCCTCTTGTCTCATTTCCCCCACTGACATGTTTCCAGTCTTCAGGGACACATTAGCTCATCTCTCTTTTCCATGTTACAGCTTCCTTTTGAGGGTACAGCAATCCTGTTCTCCCCGGTAGGAATAAGACTATTCCACACATTCACTAAGCCTCAGAAACAGCTGCAGCTGCTCTCTGTGCTGTGCTTCGCATCATCTGGATATGACAAACTAGACCTGGAGCAGGCTCTCCTGGGGCTAGAATGGACTGGGAAGGAGTAAATAGTCAGATATGCACTGCAATTACTCTTTTAGAACCGGGCAGGTCCAGGGATCTCCTGTACCAGATCATTCAGCCCAACTACTTTCTGACCTTGTGTGTCTCCACCCAGCCTTTCAATTCTAGGTGAGGGGAATCTGATTGGCATAGCTTGAATGGTGATCACCACTGTGGTGAGAGGGGTGAAAGACTGCGGAAGGCCAAAGGGGAATCACATGGTGTGTGTTGGGTCAGGGCACAGTTACTTCAACCAGAAGCTAATATCAAAATCACAGTGGGTAGGGTGATTACTTTTCTTTTAAGAGAGAGAGATGGGGTCTTGCTCTTGCTCAGGCTGGTCTCAAACTCCCCAGCTCAAGCAACCCACCTGCCTCAGCCACCAGATTACAAGTGTGAGCCACTGCACCGGTCATGGGTTGAAGTGTTTTTAAGTGTCACGTTCATATGATGCCCCACTACCCATCCTGGGATTCTTTCTGTGGCATGGAAGAAGAGAAAAAGCATGGCTCACAGGGACCCTCTGAGTCACTCCTGGGCCCCTGCTGTTAGCTATGAACCACGCTTTAGAGGGAGAAAACCCTCCTCACTTCCTTCCTGGATTGGTACCTTGATTTTGGTTGGAAAAACAAAAGAGAAAAGACTTCTTTGTGAATGTTGGAAAAAAACATACATAGCTCATTCCTTACTTAAGACAGAGGTTGAGAAAGAGAACAGTTAAGATGCCAAGGGATTTGGGGAGAAGAGAAAACTTCCCGTGTGGCTGTGTGTAATTTCAATGTTAACGACTGTTTGTAGTTTGTATGAAGTTTTTGTTTTTTTCTGAGTTGGTGTTTCTTGTTTTTATTTGTAAGATGTCTTTGTCTTTTCTGGAAATATATTTTTCCTAGCTTATTTTTAAACTTTATTTCATAGCATTTTTTTCTGTATAGAACTTACATCTTTTCTAGCCAGATAGATCTGCCAGTCTTTTACAGTTTCTAGATTTTGTGTAATGAGTACAGTATTCTTACCTCCCTATCCGATTTCAACTAATTTCTTTAGAACAGTTAGAATGGGAAGGTATAAGGAATAAAGTAAAGTTTTAAGATCTTATTTTATTTTGCCTTGGTCTGGCTGAGAAGGTTATGTTTGGCCTCACTGATTTTAAATGGCCTTTTCTCTTCCATCGATGTGTCTAGCATTGCACCAACTGACATGTTATCATGTGGTAGGCAAATCTTTCTTTACTAGAAAGATTTTCATTATTTCATACCTTTAGTTTTTTCCAAGCACTCCTTATGGGAAGAAAAAACTCTCATTAATTGATCTTGAAAGTAAAGTCAAATTATGATACATTTAGTAGGAAATTGACATCTTTATTATATTGAATTCTCTTAAGAATATGATGTGCATCTATCCAAATATTACAGATGGCCACTAATTAATCATTATAACCATATAATATATCTATTATTTAAGCAGAAAAAGTGCACTGTGGTAGTGAAATACCCTTACATGTGTCATGTATGCCTCCCCCTCCCAGGCCGCACCCTCCCCTTTCTAGCCTCCTGCATCTCCAAGTGTGCCCCAGGACAAAGGACTAGTACATATTCATTTGCTGCAATTTCTGCTTTCTGAGTAATTCAAACCCAACAGGGAAATGGATAAAGAACTTGAAAGAGCACTTCACAGAAACCTCAAATTATCAGTAAACTAATTAGCTACCCAAACTCAATACACAATAGTAGGTACTAAGCCTCCTATCGTATCAGGAATATGCTACCTAAAAATCACCTTCAAGTCCTATTGTAAAGCTACCAGATGGCAAACATCAACAACTGTGAGTAATAAGGTGAGAATTCTCCCTTCCCTTGCCGCTAGCGCTGTAAACTGATACAACTGCTTGAGAAAACAGCATTACTCCAAAAAGTGAAAAATATCCATATCTCATAACCATGCAATCCCACTGGTAGCTTTATGTATATAAAAGACACATGCCCTTGTGCTTTGGGTGATATGCTCAGAATGTTCACAGCAGCATTATTGGCAATAGCAAAGAATTGAAGTCGTCTACATGTTCATCAGCAGTAGAATGGATAAGCAAATAATGGTGTATTCATAAAATTAAATACTACACAGCAATGAAAATGAATGGCAGCCACATTTTGTGTCATTTTCTATATGTATATTACATTTCACAACTTTTACTGAATAAATGAAAGTATGCAACCCACCGCCGCCCTCCCCAAGAATCTCATCAGATGCAAGGCATCTGCCCCATCACTTTCTTCACACATGAAGACAGGCTTTTCAGTCTCCTCTAGAACATAATGAAAGCGCAATTCCCTGGGTAGTACATGCATGGTTTAAGGAAATGTACACTGCTATGAGTTAATAAAAATAAAATAAAATTAATAAATAAATAAAAGAAAGGAAATAGGAAACGTCTCAAATGCCTAAAAAAAATATATTCTCAGCTAACTAATTTTCCAGATTTGGGGCACACAATATGCTGTGAGCATGACTGCTCCATTTCAGGGAGGAGGTCTGAAGCCAGGTCAATCATTGGTTGTATTGTTCCACTCTGTGAGTCCAACAAAGGCCTGAGAAACATCTCTGGGAGTTCAAAGACCTGCCTCCTCTAGAGGCAGTTTGGCATCTTGGACCTCTTTTGTCTGGTTACATTTATCTGTGACTTCGGCAGCATAAAACAAATCAAAGTATTTTTCCACATCCGATATACATGAGTAAAAGTCATACAAGTTATCTTGGTTGAGATTCTTTTTTGCAAGCAACAGGAGTTGCCTCTGATTTATAAAGCAGAAAAGGAGTTTATGAAAACAATTTTGGCCCTCTCACAGAATTCCTGGGAGAATGGAGAGCCACATCCAAGCTCCGCTTCCAAGAGCAATGCCTCCACCCCACAGCAGAACTGGCCTGGGGAAGAGGGAAGGACGGCTGGTCCTGCCACTCATCAGTGCCACCTCTGGGACAGAAGCTTAGGCTCATGACTATGACCACCCCAAAGGCAGGAGGCCTCTGCTGCCACCCTAGTGGAGGCCACATGCCACTTTCTTCTGAAGTTGCTCACTCCCAAACCAAGGGCCTATGTGGGTATGTTTCACTAGTAGAACCCAGTAGGCTGTGGTTACACAGTGCACTGGCTAGCTACAAAAGAAGCTAACAATGAATTTTCTGAGTTATACCAATATGCTGGGCAGCCAAAAATCATTAATGAAGAACTAGTCTACTTCAGCTGGTGCATCCATGCTCTTTTGCTTATGAAACTTTCTGTCTGGTATAACTTATGGAATAACAAAAATTCAGTTACTGCCAATTTCTAACTACATGATTGATGATATTTTTAACTCTCTAGAATAAGCATGAAATCTCACCATCTGTTTTGCTCTTTTGTCCCTTGTGGGCAGTAAATTTCACAAAGTCCCCATGATTCAGAGGAGACAGAGGTGGGGCCTTTTTCTGGTTCTGTGTGCATATTTTATATCCATTTTCCATATCTCTTGGAGGGGATTTGGTAACCAAAAATGTCCAATTCAACTCCTTAGGGAAAGTGACTGTGATACAAGAGCCTCAAGGTGGTGATTATAGAACCCTAAACTCTCTAGGTCAGGTGGTGATTATAGAACCCTAAACTCTCTAGGTCAGGACTGGATGAGAATGGTCACGGGCGAGATTGAATGCCAACTGTTATGGCTAGCAGCCAGGCAGCGCCTCACACGCTGTTGTGTTTTGAAGCACATTGGAGAGGGATTTAAGAGTGTGAAAGGCAGACTCCCTGCTTTCTATTCTGCTTAGTAATTTGATACATTTGCTTTCTACACTAGTACCTTCAGCGTCCAAAGATGCCATCTCTGCACATTTAAAATCTATTTCTACATAGGAATTTAAGATATTTGATGAGAATGAGGGAAAAGTGGCAGAGGGAAGTGAAGGGAAGCTGCAAGAATTTTTTTTTCTTACTTAAAACAATTTAAAGCAATTTTTCTCATTTTTGGTGTCTTGTTACTATTGTCATTACTATTTTACCTTAGCAAATAGCTCAGAGGTTATCATCCATGTAAGTTTTTCAAATGGTTTTTATGATAGGGCTTCAGATACATGGAGAAATTTTACTTTTTTTCCTGTTTTTACCTTTCAAAGCACTTAATGCAAAAGCTTTGAATTTTATGGGCTCCTTCTATTCTATGGGGTCAGATTTATGGGGATGGCTGGATCAAGGCTAGCTTAAAACAGGGAGTTGCAGGTGGATTAGGCTTCAGATGCAGACCATGGCACCTAAAACTGATGGGATTAGCCTAGGGAAGGACAGGATTGAACTCAAGAGAAAAGCTAACAGACAGCATTGTAAGAGAACGTATGCTATCTTGCTGCTTGTTTTCCTAAGAGAATCTCCCTCTGTCCTCCTTTGAGAACGTTGGGATGGAATGTTAGTGCTTATCGAAAGTCACAGGGAAGTACAGAGCTGTGTTTAAGATATCAGCATCCTAAAAAAATATGTGGAGTCCTTTGGGCTCCAGACAGAAATGAAAAAAAATGTGTTGGTTAAAAAGTTCATGCACACAATAGGAGCTGGAAGCAGATAGAAGCTTCTGTTCTAGAAACTTTTAAGAGGAATCAGCTACCAAATGAACCAGTAAGGTGATGACTGGAACCTAAAGAGATTCCAAAGTTGTATCCTATAATATATGGGGATTTAATATAGGATAAAATGACCATTCCAATTTACTAAGATAGGATGGACATTTTAGTTAATTCAGTTAGGCCAATGGCCTATCTATCTGGAAGAAAACAAAAGCAGAACCTTTTCTAACACCTTTGGTAAACTGAAATAGATGGATTAAAGGTCTTGTAATTTTATATAAAATATAAGAAGAAAGCATAGGTGACTAGGTACATAATTTAAGTGTAGGTAAAGAATGTCTTCTTAAGGAACATAAAACCCCCAGATATCACAAATGAAAAAGTTGAATAATGTACATCAAAATGAAAAACTGTAGAGCAAAGATGCCATAAACAAAATTAAATCAAATGTTAGCCTGGGAGAAATTATTTTCCACCCATGTGGTCAATATCCCTAATATATTAAAAGCTACAATGTATTGATAAGTAAAATACAAAAATGAGAAAAAGATGTGTAACACAAATAATGACTAAATAGATGAAAAAACATTTTCAACCTCACTGTAGTTTGAGAAATTTAAAAAAAAAAAAAAAAGAGGCAGTTTTTCACTAAGGTTTTTTTAAGTTGTAGGTTTTTTAAAACTGTATTTAATGTATAGTCATATTTTTTAAGAAAGATGGAAGGAATGAGGGAAGGAAAAGAAAGGGAAGGGAAGAGAAAGGAAGGAGGAAGAAGGAAAAAAAAGGAGGAGGACAGGAAGGAAGGACATACACTATGCATATGTATGTTTTGAGGGATTCACACAAAAGTGTTAAATTAATATCTCAGGGTCAGGAGAAACTGAGACAAAACAGCAAAATTTTAATTTTCTCTTCCTACATCTCTATAGTGTTTTAATTCTAATGAAGTTTACTTTTCTGATTTAAACATACAACAATAAAGCACTATATAGGAGACATTGGTGGAGGCTGGTCTTAGACCTTCCAAATGATGTTGGACATGTTGCTGCAACTCTCTGAGCCTTGGTGTCTTCATTGGTAAAATAGGATTGTGCATGTCCCATGAATTGTCATGGGGTCGGTGGCCCCTTACCTTTAAGCCCAGTCCCTTCATGATCCTGTGGAAGGACCTTCTCTGACACTCATGGTGACCTAGGGTGCCATGAATGTCTGCCAACTGCACCGTATGGAGAAAGTCAAACCTTTGAGAGGATAATATGTTAACAATTAAGAGAATCTGGAGAATCATGCGGAGGTAGAAGAGGAGGAGGATAAGAGTGATCTGGAATTCAGATCTCAGAAAATGAAGTCATCAGAAGCCTCACAGGACCCAAGATCTTTGAACATCTTGGTCAGTGCTTTCTCCAATAGAACGATTGCATGGCATAATTTATTCTTAAAAAAGAAAAATAATTACAAATGAAATTATCTTGATTTTGTTTTCTGCTTGTCACACAGAAATTCTTGTTGAATGACTAAATACTTCATTTAAAATTTCCTGGATAGCTCTTTAGAGAGATGTTTATCATCCAGCTCATACTCCCTAAAGTTTAAGACAACAAGGAAATGATTTATAAAATATTCAAAGAATTTCTGTAATAGCCTTGTTGTGTTACAGCCACAATTCAGGTCCATTTCTCTGAGTAGTGTACCCTGTACTTGAAAAGAATTTGAACAGCACTTTGTCTACTCTGTAGAGGCAATATCAGGCAAGGGTTAAATGCTAATTAGGAAACAGGATCTCTGATTTTATCCTAAATTGGTCATTCATTAAACTGTGGACATTGGACCAGTGACTCTCTCCAGGTCTTTGTTTCCCCTTCTGGTAAATAAGGCAATTCTACAATCTGGGATTTAGATAATTATTTTCCACTTTAACATGATAATAGAAGGTGACTGAGAGTGGACTTTGCTTTTAAATTGATTGTCTAGAATTTGTTTCACTTTGTGTTTCTGGGACAGCTTGTAATTTCTACATATCATAGTTCAACTTTGATATGACTGAAATGTAATTATGAATTGTATGTGTTAGAAAATTGTTGCTTTGGATGTGAAATTAAACTAATTATACTAATAATTGGCATTTACTGTTGTTTTATTAGGAATAACGAATCATGAGACTAGCTAGAACAGGCTCTGAGCTATGCAGAATTTCTAACTGACAAACTATAACCTTCAATCTAAAATCCCTCACCCACTGTGACCTGCCAACCAGCTGACTCTGCCCAATGGGCCAAATCCAACATGCCACCTGTTTTTGTAAATAAAGTTGTATTGGAACACAGCCATACTCATCTATAGCTGCTTTCATGCTACAACAGCACACTGGAGTAATTGCGACAAACACTACATGGCCCACTAAGTCTAAAATAGAGAACATCTTCCCTTTACAAGAAAAAATGTGCTAACCCTTGCACTGTTGTATCTCTCACCTTTGGAAGGCTTTACTCTATTGGGGAAAGTTTGTTTCCATTGGGCTAACATTTAAGGCCTCTCTTGCTTAACCAAGTGACTTTTCATTTTTCTCTTCGTCAAAGACTTCAACAAAGCTACCCTAGTTTCTTTCTACTGCTTGAAGATGAACTATGCTACTCATTCAATATACACTTCACATAGTGGCCCTAATTACTATAGGGTAGTTTTCTAAATGCTTGCTCCTCAAAGTGTGGTTCATGAAATCCCAGCATTGACATACTTGGGAGTTTACTAAATTGCACAATCTAAGGCCTCAACACAGATCAACTGAATCAGAATCTGTATTTTAACAAGATGCTCAGATAAGTTGAAGCACTGCTCTAGAGCAGTGCTGTCCAACAGAACATTTTGTGATGATAGAAATGTTCTCTACTTGAAATGTCCAGGAGAATAGCCAATAGCCATGTGTAACTACTGAGAGCTTGTACTGTACCTAGTGAAACTGATGTGATTTAAGTAGTCACATTTCACTGGTAGGAGTCACAGTGAAGAATGCAGTTCTAGACAGTGCTCTCAGAAAAGGATCCCAGGTAGGATGCATGTAGCTCCCTCCCAGAAGCCACCAAGGTCACCTGGAATATTTCAACATTGGCCTGAGTCCTTATCAGACATCTAACAAGGTCTACAACAGTAGTTCTCAACCTTCCTAATGTTGCGACCCTTTAATACAGTTCCTATGGGTCATGACCCACAAGTTGAGAACCACTGGTCTATAGGAATGGTGTGATATGTTTGGAGTACTAACTGTATCCTCAAGGGACATTCCATAGACACTAACTATAAGTAGGAATTTAAGGGCCATCTCCTCTCAAAGCACTTGTTGGTCCCAGGTAGCAGATGAGACACAGATCTAAGAAGTCACCCCAGAGGAGTGGTGGGGAGAAGCAATACCTCCATCAAGCCAGCATATCCAACTGAGAGCCTGTCCACAGGCAAAGTCCTATAGATGCAGACTCAGGCCTGACTGTCCCTCTACTCTAATCACAGGGTCTTATGGACCAGAAGGTTCCCAGCGCAAGGACCCTTAGAGGTAATTTTTTCAAATAAAGGATTGATGCTACTAAGGTCTTCAAAAAGTAAGGAGCATACATAAGAGTATGCATGGAGTCAGTCAAATGAAGTTTGAACCTGGACCATCTTTTCACAGTTTCATGGGTGTGGTATTTTTTATCCCAATTCAGAGTGGGGCAGTGTCTATTGTGGCTTAGAGTTTATATCTCTCTGAGACTGGGTCCTTGCTCAGTGCCTCATACCCTAGATTCATGGTCTGAGAGGTGCTACTGGAAAAAGCTAAGGAAGCCCTGAGGTGCCTACTGTCACCTTCTTCACCTCAAACTCAGTTTTTAAGAAGGGCTCTTTCTATTACAAGCCCAATGTATTCGTTTCCTAGGGCTGCTATAACTAACTGCCACAAACTTTTTAGTTTAAAATAACAGAAATTTACGTTGTCACAGTGCTGGAGGTTAGAAATCTGAAATCCAAGTGTCTATAAGGCCACACTTCCTTCAACGCTTCTAGGAGTGAATCTTCCCTTGTTTCTTTGAGTTTTGTGGTGGGTGGGAGGGTGGCTGCTGGCATCCCTTGGCTTGTAGCAGCATAACTCTCATCTCTGCCTCTGTCTTGATACTGTCTTCTTCCCTTTGTATCTTTCCTTTCCTATCTCTTAAAGAACATCTATGGTCACTGGATTTATATCTCACCTTGAAATAGGATGATCTCATATTTAGATACTTACATTACATTTCATTATATCAGCAAAGGCCCTATTTCCAAACAAGATCACTTCACAGGTCCTAGAGCTCAAGACTTAGACATATTATGATGAGGCCAGTATTTCACTCACTACCACTTTTTTCCAGAAAACCCCACTACCTTCTTTTCTGCAGGTTTCAGCCCCTTTCTCACCTGTTTTTCTCTTGCCTGTTTCTCAAACACATTGCAGGGGCTCTACAGAGCTTAGTTTCTAGGTCAAGGAAGGAGGAGCCAACTGAAAAATACCTTTGAATGGCAATACTTCATAGTGGCTGAATACCCTGGAGGCATGGAAATCTTTGAGGGTGTTGTCCCTCTTTGCCCCTACCTTCCAGCCTTTTTCTTCCACCATGGTATGTAGAAAGGACATCCTCTTCCGTTGCCCTAGCAGCATAATTCCAGTCCTACAGTCTGCACTCCTCAAGAGAACATCTAAAGAATGCCTCATATTCATCAAAGTATTACATACTCTCCTACCCACATTCATACCATTGAGACTGATTTCCCAGCCCTTAGAGAAAGGGTAGGTCCAGGTGCCAGGTGTGTAACTTATGATCAGGCCAGTCCTAGACACATGCCCTGGGGAAATACCTGCATCTAGGTTAAGCCAATCAGACTCCTCTCAAGAGCATATGCATGAAGAAACCCAGAGATTAAGCAGGTTAAATGGGCACAAACAGGCCCTGCGGCCAGCTGTGAGGGTGCACACTCTGAATTAGTGGCAAAGTTGGGCTGAGAGACACATTAGGCTGTATGCAAGCACAGAAAGCCTGATTGGAATGGAGCAGATGTGCAGGGATCTGTAGACACGAGAGACCACTTGGTCTGAGAACACAAGAGCAGGAGAGAAAGATAAAAGACACACCTAATAACTTCCCGCTGTCCTCAAGGCCTGGCTGTACCTCCTATACTTTATTTCTGAAGGTGTCTATAATTTTTTCCATAAACCTCCTTTAACTCTAACAAGCCTGAGTGAGTTTCTATTCTTTGAAACCAATGAACCAAGACTATTCCTAGTTTAAATCAGTTACCCTATGAAGACCAACCCAATGGAAAAAGTATCTGACTAGAAACAGGCATTCAGTACTTTACTGTTGACAGAATAAACAAACAACAAAAAAGAATACAACCCCAGTGAGCAAACTGTTCTGGGGCCAGGAATTTTTTCCATTGTAATTTAACAAGTTGGCATCAAGATTTGTAAATTGATTGCTTGCAAGTTTTGTCAATACAAGCCATTCCTTTCCCTCAACAACCTGATCATTTGTGGATGAGTTAATAAAGTCATCTTCCTGAATCCTAGATTTGAGGTGACAGCCACAACAATCACAAGGACTTGATTAAGCATCTTGGCGGCCCTACACATTCTTACTACATCTGCTGCTGGTGGCTCTGCCAAAGAGAGCAAAGGAAAAGGGGAGGAAGGGAGAGGCAAGGAGAACTTGAGCTTGGATGAAACTGACCTATCTCAAGTCCAGATTTAGATTTGTACATTTGGTTAATTACTCACATTTTTGAGGGTACATTATCAAGATGCTCATGATGATATTGTGCCTATGCAATAACATCTTCTTCTTCCCTCCTACACAAATGAGGAGCACAGATATTCAAAGGAAATACCCAACTACAGTGGTAATGATTGATATATAGCAGTTAATGTCATCCATTGTTTATCAAAGAGATTGAATGTCAGAAAAAAATGATTTGAAAATCTTGTTTTCTGGCTTGTCTCGCTCACCCTCTGTGGTCAGGATGCCAGCCACATACACCGGGGCTGGTGGGTTCAAACCCAGCCCGGGCCTGCTAAACAACAATGTGACAAACACAACAAAAAAAATAACTGGGCAGTGTGGCAGGCACCTGTCGTCCCAGCTACTTGGGAGGCTGAGGCAAGAGAATCACTTAGGCCTAAGAGTTTGAGGTTTCTGTGGGCTGTGACACCACGGAACTCTACCGAGGGTGACATAGTGAAACTCTATCTCGAAAAAAGAAAAGAAAAAAGAAAAAAAAATCTTGTTTTCTATAATGTTAAAATTTGTGTGCAATATAGATCTCTGAAATGTCATCTTTTCATGCCCCATTTCCAAAGTTCATGCACTGGGCAGAGGGGGTGGTTAGGGATTTATATTTCAGTGCCAGCTTTATCAATGCAACATTATATAACCAGGTAAGATTCATTAAGCTCTCTATTTTGCCAAACCTATAAAACTTCAGTGAATATGCTAGGACTATTTTTTCATTCCAAAGCTTAAATAAATCTTCTATTTTTAGTCTAACTGCTATAATTGAATTTTCTCTTCCGTTTCTCTCTTAATAGTTATGTTGTATCTTTCCATAGAAATTCTCTCCTCTCACCAGAAGTCTTAAAACATGAATTGGTGGGGAAATCATAGACTTAACAATCCTAAAGACACAGGTTCAAAGGTTAGCTTTAAACTGACTACCAGTTTCTTGATAATGATTACAGTGGCAAAGCCTATTTATCTATGTTATCCAAAGGACTGAAAAAAATAGCATTTATCTGTGGTTCTCAACCTGAGGCTCACATTATAACTACCTGGTAACCTTTTAAAAATCAGGAATGTTGAGGTGCTGATCTAGCCCAATTGACCCGGACTGTGTGGGAGTGGAAACTTGGCACCACAGATTTGCTAAATGGGTTAAATTTTGCAAATGCTCAGCACTCAGCACACAGCAAGAGCAAGTGCCAGTCTTTAAGCCCACTGTTCACCTGACATTTTTAGGAGGAAAAGAAGTGTATGTGTGTGCGCATGTGTGTGTGTTAGGTGTCAGTTCATCATCTGATCTATAATCTACCAGAGCCTGGAGACTAATACAGTTATGAGTAGCTGATCCCATCCGTGTATTCTGCTACCAGGATCATATCAAGTAGTAATTTCAATTTGCACTAAATATAATCAATGATGTAATTTGTTGTTCCAGTTTAATTCTCTGAAAATAACATCAGGAAAGTGGGACTTCATGATGTATTCCCTATCCAAAAATATGAGCTAGGATTAAAGCTCTAGAGATGCTTTCCTCTCAGGGAAGTCATGGGACATACTCCTTTCCTAAACATGGGCCTTTCTTAAAACACCATGGTGGCCAGTTTAAAATCTCAGCACTATGAACATAGGTGGATTTCTCATTCTGTTAATTATGTTGCAAATAGTTGGAGCTATCAAATGAAAGTTTGGTTCTGTTTTCATATTACAAACCAGCAGATAAACTTACCATGGACTAGAGGCCAGTTATCCATAGGCTTTTGTGTAGTAACTCATAGACACAACTTTAGCCTGGGTTTATGGTTTCTCTGAACCTTAGGAACCTCTGGTTCAGTAAGTTGCCCCTAATAAATAAATAACTTACACAAAAGGGAACTGAATTGTGAGCTTTGATGAAGATGCTCTTCCCCTAATTATAGAAAGAAATTAAAATTTAATCACTGTTAGAAATCTGTGTTAAAATGTGTTTTTCTGTCTTTCTCTTTTTCTCTCTCTCTAGGTCGCCCTCCCCTTTTTACCAAGTAGATAGCTTTTCCTTTTCAACACCCTTGGGGAAAAAGGAAAAGCACAGTTAGTGTCTTCAGGAATATTGAGTTTCTGCCTATGTTTTTGCAGCAGGCTAATTTCAAGAGCAAAACACAGGCTTAAAGCTCACCCATGTCCTGCACACCAGATGTGATTCACAAAATGTTACTTTTTTTTAATCTTGAAATTTCTTAAATGAAATGCAAAAGCTAAAATGAAGTTATTGCTAGTAATAACAGTTAATCAGTAGATATAAATATAGGATCATTTCATTCGAGCGAAGAAACAGTGTCATAAAAAAATTTATTCAAACCACTCCAGGGAAATAAAATGCCAGAGTT
This sequence comes from Otolemur garnettii, assembly GCF_000181295.1. NCBI lineage: Eukaryota > Metazoa > Chordata > Mammalia > Primates > Galagidae > Otolemur > Otolemur garnettii. Next base: position 41,645,769 of record NW_003852397.1, on the reverse strand, counting down.
TGAATTCCCTAAAACAAATAGTCTTATAATTTCAGTTGCTAGGGTAAGACTGTGTTTATATAGTCTTTCATTATCACAAAGCACTTTGCAAATTATTTTCCAGCCTTTTTAGTGAATGGATTTGATTAAAAACTCACTGTAAGGACAAACACTCCTTATTATTCTCACATTTATTTACTGAAAGGTGTTACCAGCAAATTACCTAATCGAAATTCTTGTTTCTCCATAAACATTGCCCGTGCTTTGACCTTTGTCCCAGTGGTTGTAAAACAATTCCACTCTCATGAGTAGTATATTAATTGTGAAAAAAGGAAGGAAGGAAGAGAACAAAAAGAAAGAAAAAACAATGCTGAATTTTCTCAGTAACCTCTTTCAGTCTAAACTTGCTGACTCATCCCTACCCTTGGAATCTATTCAATGGACTTTTTATCAGTTTTTTTAATTTTATCATCCAGCCTGAAATGTTAAACTTTTTTTTCAAACAACATCAATTTTCCCTTACTTCTTTATCCATGTAACCTTTTCCTTTTTAGTCTCTACCTGACATTATCTCTCAGTCTTTTATATCATCTTTATCTTACTGGCATGACGTTAGCTGCCATTTTCCTGGTTTTATTCAAGATCTTCCATTTCTAAGACTTTTAGCCCCATTATTTAACTATGACCAAGTGAGATTATCGGTGGATAATCAAACACAGAGTAAAGGGAGTCAAGTTGACAATGGCCTATTAGCCTTAGTGATGAGAATCTGAGTTCACAGGGCCAAGGCCTTGATATCAAAATATTTAATCCCATGACAACTTGCAGTCATTTCTAATATATCTTATATTCCTATGGGGTGAAAAATCTCAGTATTTTAAACCAAAAAAGCAACATTTATAAAAAAAAATGTAATGTATGCTTATAAAAGTCAAGCCCTGGGCCAAGGGGGTAAGGAAACAGTAGTGAATAAGAAAGACTCAGGAGACTACTCCCTGATTCTTACATGAATATAACAACTACATGTAAGAGATAGACTTTAATAAATAGCAACCAGTCACCACTTAATTTTCCAGTTATGGGTAAAACTATGTAAGAGACAAGGTTTTGTAAGAGTATATGAGGACTGCAGAGGATGGTCTTCTGTGGGAAACAAGGAAAGTTGCTCTAAATGGACATATAAAGAATCCATAGTTACTGGCCAGGTAGGAGGGAGAAGAGAATGTTTCAACTCAGGCAACAGCGTACTCCAAGATTCTGAAGCTGGCTGGACTTTAGTAAATGAGAAAAAGCTAGTGTGGATTAAGCAAAGAAATCAAAGTAAGGAAAACTCAAAGATGAAGGCAAATGGAGAGACAGGCAGGGCTCAAAAGTGGCAGGTCCTATGGTGGGCAGTCCATGAAAGATGTTAGGCATAATAATATTGATTTGCATTTTAAGATCACTCTAGTTGCACTGGGGAGAATGGACTGGAGGGGTTAGGAAAAGGCTAGAAGGAAGGAGGCCAGTTCCAGGCAGAAGATTATGATGAATGGGACCAGGGTGGCATCTGTGAAAACAGGGAGAAATAGAAGGATTTGAGATATATTTAAAAAATGGTATCCTAAGAAGCAAATGTTTAGTTCTACTGATTTTATTTCCTAAATATATCCCAATTCTGTATTATAAACTCTAAATATTTTCATTAACGTGTTTATATGTGTAAGTGTTAGATCCTGGAATCAATTTGGTAGTTATTCCACTTTATTCCAAGCCATAGCCACCAGCTCCAATATCAGCTCAGGACTTCCAACTTAAGAAGTCTATTAGTCACTGGAGAGCCCTGACCCACAGATGGCTAGACACTGGATGGAAAACCACACCCAATACCATCATTAACCCTGGAAAAAATAACTTGCAGCATATATTCTATTGACTACAGTACTATTACACTTGTAGAGAAGGGACAACCAGCATACATAAATATAAAGAAATATTCTTATCTAACATGGTTGGAAATTAAGTGCTCTATTTTATCAAATATGGATTAGCAGCTCTCCAAAAATGAGTAAATTACAAAATTTTGGAATTTAGGTGCTCCTGGGACTTAGAAGAACACAATACTACCTAGTTCATTGGACAATTACTTTCAAACTCTATGAATATCATTTGTTGCATCTGTAACATGGAGATAATATGACCTATTATCACAGAAAAACTTTGTTAACTTAAATAATATACATTACACTAAAACTTCTTTTAAAACTTCAACCATATAGGGGATATAATGAAACTGTAGCTTAGGGCCAGGCACAGTGGCTTATTCCTGTAATCATAGTACTCTGGGAACCGAAATGGAGGATTGCTTGAGCTCAGGAGTTCAAGACCAGCCTAAGCAAGAGTGAGACCTTGACTCTACTAAAATAGAAAAAAATAGCCAGGCATTGTGGCTTGTGCCTGTAATCTTAGCTACTTGGTAGCCTGAGGCATGAGGATCGCTTGAGTCAAGGATTTTGAGTTTCTAGGAGCTAAGCACCATGACGCTCTAACCTGGGCCAACAGAATGAGACTCAATCTAAGTAAAAAAAAAAAAAAAAGAGAGAGAGAGAGAGAGAAGAAAAAGAAATTGTAGTTAAGATTTTTATCCTGAAAATTGTCACTGTGGATATTAATTATTATTAATACCTAATAATTTTTCAATTTGGCTAAGAGTTTCAGTTGACTATATTGGATAACCCAACCTTTATACTAGATATGTTTTTAACCCAGACTATGGTATTTGGGAATGATTAACTTGGGGAAAATTACAGATGTGGCTATTTAAATCCAAGTTTGTAGTACATTATCATGTGTTCTGGTACACTCCCACACTCTCCTAAAGAATCCCTGAAATTCTGATTTCCATCTTTGCAATTTTAGGCAATATCAAAACTACTAAATGTTACCAATTTATAGAGCTTGTGTAATGCTAAAAAGTTTCTGCTAAAAATTAGGCTACTAAACATGTTCTTCTTAAAAGATATAACAGGTCTTGGGCAGTGTCTGTGGCTCAAAAGAGTAGGGTACCGGCCCCATATGCCAGAGGTGGTAAGTTCAAACCCAGCCCTGGCCAAAAAAAAAAAGCAAATATTGAGGATTAATTATAGGATACATGGCCCTTTACCATTTAAAAGAGCTAGATTGTTGGATAAGGAGAGAGGAATTGTAAACCAACTTCATTGGAGAAGTTGTATTGTCTGAGATTGAGCAGAAATGCAATGGGCCTGGCACATCAGGGGGCTAAGCTTCACCTCTGAGCAGGCTTGAAAGGAAGTGGGAGAAAAAGAGAAGCCCTTTGAAGACTCTGTGTTCTGGGATTTCTGATTACTCCATTTCTAGAGCTTCTGATTATCATTACCATCTTGTCTCCTTGTATCTGGACAATTACAATGTGAAAAAATTAAAAAGCAATGAACTCTGGTCAACTGGCAGAAATTACTAAGAAAGATTTTGGTTGGTAGATCATAAAAATCTTTAACAATTGCTAGAGACTTCTAATCAGAAAAAGAGATGCACCTTGTCATACAGAAGGATGCATGCCTTATTCCTGTAAGAGCTAAGCAGAAGCAAAAATGACCCTCTGGCCCAAGTTATTATATGAAATCTTTGTACTTTGTGTCTATAATTTGTGCTATAATATAGTTATGCCGTCAGGGATTGTAAAAGTCTATGGAATTCCCTGCCTTTCTATGTAATGACCAAAACTATTGCCTAGGCATCTTGACTTTTGGGCATGTAAATTTCAGGGGTACCAATGCAACTTTTTACACAGATAGATTGTGTGTTGGTGAAGTCTAGGATTTTAGTGTGATCATCAACTATATAATATATAATGTACCTACTAAGGATTTCCCCTTCCCTCACTCCTCTTCCATCCTCCTACCCTTTTAAGTCTCTCTTGTCTATTATTTCACACTCATGGCCAGGTGTACAAATTACTTAGCTCCCACTTGAAAGTGAGAACCTGTAATATTTGACTTTCTGGCTTTGGGTTATTTCAATGAAGATGATGGCCTCCAGTTCCATCCCTCTTGCTGCAAAAAACATAACTTTAGAGAGTGATTTTATTCTTTTTACGGCTGAATTGTATTCCCGTGTGTGTGTGTGTGTGTGTGTGTGTGTCACTTTTTCTATCAATCATCCACTGATGGACACTTAAGTAGATTCAATATCTTTTCTATTGTGAATAGTGCTGTAATATATATTTTTGTTATATGTGTGTGTATCTTCTGGATATGATTTCTTTTCCCTTGGGTAGATATCCAGTAGTGATACTACTGGATTGAATATTAGTTTTATCTTTTGTTCACTAAGAAATCTCCTTATTACTTTCCATAGAGGTTGTACTAATTTACTTCCCCCCTCTGGCAATGTGTAAGTGTTCTCTTTTCTCTACATTGTTGCCATCATCTATTATTATTTGACTTTTTAATAAAAGCCATTCTGACAGGCATAATGATGTCTCATTTTGGCTTTAATTTGCATTTCCCTGGTGTTGAGTGATGTTAAGCACCTTTTCATATGTTTGGTGGCTATTTGTGTGTCTTCTTTTGGAAAATGTCTGTTCATATCTTTTGCCCACTTTTTGATGGGGTTTTGGGAGGGTTTATTGTTGAGTTGTTTGAGTTCCTTGTAGATTCTAAATATTAGTCCTTTGTCAGATAGATAGTTTGCAAATATTTTCTCCCATTCTGAGAGTTGTTGGTTCCCTTATTGATTATTTCTTTTGCTGTGTGGAAGCTTTTTAAAGTCTCATTTGTCTATTCTATTTTTGTTGTTGTCTTTGCTTTTGAGCACTTAGTCATGAATTCTTTGCCTAGGTCAATGTCCAGACGAGTTATTCCTAGGTTTTCTCCTAGTATTTTTATAGTTTCAGGTCTTAAATTCAAGTCTTTAATCCAACTTGTGTTGAATTTTGCATATGGTAAGAGGTAGGGGTCCAGTTTCATTCTTCTACATATAGTGATCCAATTTCCCAACCAGTGTTTTTGAATAGGATATACTTTTGCCAGTGTATGTTTGTGTTGACTTTTTCAAAGACCAGTTGACTGCATGTATGTGGCTGTATTTCTAGTTTCTCTATTCTGTTCCACTAATCTATGTATGTATTTTTATACCAGTATCATATTTTGGTTACTTTAGCCTTGTAGTATAATTTGAAGTCAGGTAATGTGCTGACTCCAGCTTTGTTCTTTTTTGCTTTGGATTGGTTTGGTTACTATGGCTTTTTTTGGGGGGGGGGGGAGGTTCTTTATGAATTTTAGGATTGTCTTTTCTAATTCAGTAAAAAATGTTGCTGATATTTTGATAGGAATTTCATTGAATCTGTAAGTTGATTTTTATATCGATGGCTCTTTACATTTTTCTGTTTCATTCCTTGATGTCAGCTTGTCAGCTATTAGATCTCACTTGCTTCCCACTCATTCTCAACTTGCTGTTTCTAATTGTCTGTGGGCTGCAAAAGCATACGGCCAGGCTTAAGAGAATTGTGTGCAAACAAAGTAAATAAGCTCGATAAGGGATATCCCTTCTTGTATTAAGAGAATTTGGACTTTATGGCACCTACCTGGCTGCTCAGGGTTCTTTTCTATTTGCTCTCTAATTCTTGGAAATGTGTCAAATAGGCAAGGTAAATAGCCAAAGAAGACAATATTATTGTTATAACAACCACAGAGAAGTGGTACTTGAAGCTGCTGTATGCATTCTCACAGTACTAGTAGTTTAATACATGAAACACAGATCACTGGGTGTCAATTCAGATTCTATTACTAGTAGCTGGCAATCAAAAGGTAAGATTCTTAACCTCTGGAGCCTTATTCTTCTCATCTGTAAGAATAGATAATAACAATTAGTTTGTGGGATTGTTTAAACTAAATGATGAACCAGTATTTGTGGTTCACTTGGCATGTTTACATACCGAGTAATTTTTAGATTTTTTTTCCTTATTTAACTCTATCTTTTCTTCAACTCTTGACACTACATCATACAAAGGACAGAAATAAACTGAAGTACTTGCAGAAGAATACAAAATCATGTCCCATGGGCAATAATTCAAAGACCTGGATATATTTGCTCTGAATAAGCAAAGACTCGGCAATGAGCTACCATCCTCAAAGGTTTGAAGGAGAGACTGATGGCATAACAGTCAACTTATTTGATCAGAAAAGGAATTCTTCCTTTTTGTTTTTGGATTTTATTCTGAGCTGTCCATTCTTGCTACTAACACTTCATGCCAGGTGGCCATTATCTCTCATCTGGGCCACTGCAGCCACCTCCATGCTGGTCTCTCTGACTCTGCTCTTTCCTTACCCAGCCTCCAGTCCATTCTGCACACAAAATAGCCTTTGGAAACTCAACACTGGCCATGCTCTTCTTCTGTTCAATATTCATTAGGCCACCTTTGACAAAACCATGCTCATTGGCACTTGAAGTTATTTGTGTCTATTATTCAGCCTCATTTCCTATCATTTCCAAGAATCTACTCCCACAGGCTACCTCCCACATCTACATGTACCTCATATCCAGCAAAACCAAACCATGTAAATTTCCTTGGAGATCCTTGTGTGTCTCACTGTCATTACATCTAGCTACCTGGAACATCCTCTGACTTGCCCATGGGGTGAAATGCTTAAAATTAAATCATCCTCTCTAGGAAGGCTTCCTATTCTCTCCTCTGCCCCACCTTTTACCCATGGAATTAATCACTCCTTCTGTCCTACTTCTATACCTCTATTTTTAATAATGTATTATATTTATACATACCTCTTTATAGGGTGTGCTGCATTTGTATATAATACTTTATTATATATATAATGTATATAATATATTATGATAAAGGGAGTATATTATAATATTATAATGTCAATATGATACATTAATATAAGGGGAGTATATTATGACGTAAATATACTCCCCTTCTTGACCATAAGCTTTCTTACCATGCATATTTTAACCACATCTCTAGTTCCCGGTTCAGCACCAGGGCTACACCATGTGAACACTATAGCACTTAAAAATGTTAAGCATAGGGCGGCCCCTGTAGTTCAAAGGAGTAGGGCGCCAGCCCCATATGCTGGGCCAAATCCAGCTCCAGCCAAAAACTGAAAAATGAAAAATATTACATGCATGTCAAGCTGCCAAGTGGATGCTCAGCAGTAGAATCCATTATTAAGCTGCCTTCTGTCTTGGAGATTCGCTAACTTCAGATTATTACATTATTGTTTTAAGATACCTTAATTTAAAAGACTGAGCCACTGAATTCATTTAATTTGGAAATGCTACCATAAAATGGAAAGACTAGATCAGATTAAGCTTCTCAAATTTAACATGAACCAGAGTCACTTAGGAAATCTTATTAGAATGTAGATTCTGATTCAGTAGGTCTGAGTTGGGCCTAAGATTCTACATTCCTCACCAGCTCCCAAATGCTGCTTGTCCACAGACTATATCTTGAGGGGCAAGGACGTATAGATTAGGTAATTGAGTGTTAGGTTTAAGATAAAACTGAAGCATAAAATCTACATGTCAACATTTTAAAACCTAAGTCAAAACAACAACGGCAAAATCAGTCCAATTACAACAGTGATGGAAAAGTGGAAGCTTCTTTCCAAAAATTGGACTTAAATGTAACATTTCAGAAATCCATCTATGGAGTAAAGCCCAAAATTCAAAATACGTATGATTTGGAAACTTGTTGAAATGCACTTTGATTAATTAGATGAATTCTTTTCTGGGAGTTGGCTGACTATATGTAGAGGTGGCAGTTCAAAGAGACTAATAAGCTCAGAAAAATGTTACTAAATGATAATTTTAAACCATTAAAGTTCCCTTTGATTTGACTGGAAAAGAAGTGAAATACTTGTTTTTTTAAAAAGAAATAGAACGGCTGCTCCTCCAGAGGTTTCTATGGTTTCCTTTAATACTTCTGCCATTAATAAATACATAAAAATGAGTTTTGAAACACAATGGACACTAATTAGGAGGAGAGTAACAAAGGTTCAAATAATTTAAAAACTGAGAAATTATTTCATGCTCCTTGAGGCAATGACTCATAAACAGAAAAGCTGTACAAAACTATTATTCACTCATGTCACTGGCATGGAACTGATAAAGAAGCAGTTCTAGATCTTCTGACTTGGAAAATTCTTGGCTAATTATAAAGAGGTAAAGAGCTATGGGCTAGGGAATATGCAACTTTATGAGGCTAGAAAAACAGTAGAGCTGATAAAACCATTCAGAGAGCAATGGTTATGATATTCCTTTTATCAGTCCCATTTCTATTGAACTCTCTTAGTAAACACCTTGCAAATATAAAGGCTTTTGTTTAGTCAGTAATACCCAGCCACAAACAAGAACATTTGGGTCAACAGATGGAGGGACGTGCTGTAATAACCCAAGAACACCACCAATGCTTTATGGGAAAACGTCACGTGCTGCCATCTTTCATCAGTAGCAAATGTGACATACTTCATCAAAAGACATGCATTTTGCACATTGCAAAATTGAGAGTTTTAAGAAGATGCTAGTGTTAGTCTGTTGTTGCACAGATCAAGTGATTCCACAACCTGTTCTCTACTCAGGAAGAATGTGTCTGTTTACTCGACGGAGTCCTGTATGTTTTCTCACCATGGTTTACTGACATCCACAAACACATTCGCTACAGGATTCTAAAGAAAAGTCCCTCCCCTGCTGGAGCTGAGCTGTGCTCTATACATCTACAATGAATCCCGTCTTGTCAATGCCAAGTGTGATCCTGATCCAAGTTTCTGTCATCTTCTCTGCAAATCCTTCCAAACCCAGGACCAGGAAACAATGATTATTTTTAAAGAGACTGAATTTACTTAATAGCATCTTGACAGATTAAAAAACCAAGACTGTTTCCTTAAACCACATGAGATTTGAACTGAAGATATCACAAAAATATATCATCACTGATTGTGGAAAAAAATAGGAAAAAAGAACATTTCTCCCAATACAAATGCAATTAGTCTTTATGACTTTTCTGTATCATCTAAGTCAGGAAACTGGAACTTCTTTCCTCAGAGATTTGCTTCTGGAGGAAAAGTCCATCAAAATAGTGAAAATACGAGCCCTGCTCCTGCCCTCTAAAGTGTTATGTTTACACATGTCATATTATTTCCAGTAGAAAACGTGGACGCATTTCACTCTTTGTAAACAATTTTTTTCTCTGTTTTCTTTTTCTCATTTTACTGCAGAGGGATTAACATGAGTCTTTGTCACTTCCAGGAATAAGCATTGGTGTCGATGTTTATAAGCTTAGTCAACTAATGAGATCAATGCCATAACTTCAGTCCTAGATTTGAGCTGTATAGTCGAAATCCTTTTGTCATATTTGCACACCAAACCTATGGTTTTTAAATTTAGCTGCATGTAAGCATCACTGGACCATTCTTCAAAACTGCTTTGAGTTAGTTTGGGCTAGCCTGATGAATCTGCCTTTTAAATCTTAACCCCATGTGGTGTGAAAGCAAGCAGTTTGGAACCTCAGTTTGGGCCATTCTTCAAACTCATTGGTCCGGCCAAAATCACACATGTTGGATACCCAAATGACTGAGTAAGACAGCAAATGCAGGTAAGAGCAAAGCCGTGGCCCACTGAACAAAAAGCTTAAAGAATGTTCATCACGGAATTCAAATAACACGTAGGACAAGTCATGGGGGGAAATAGCTGTTACTCATTCAGATGATGAAGTATGTACCTACTCAGAAATGAGTAATGCCTTCTTCTTACCCAGTTCTTTGCCTTGAAGACTTTCCTAATAAAAGAACACAGAGAGAGTGCGCTCAGTTTTGCTCAGAATTGCTGCAATTGGTTTAAGCTTTACACATCAACAGTTCTGAGAACTGTTGGACTGGAAGTATAAATAGAAAGCAATCACAGAAGCAGTATATCAAAAGAACCAAAGCAAGGGTACTTTCAAATTATTTAAAACAATTTATTATCTTGGAGTAGGAGAAAAATGGGCGGCAGGCAGAGAATCAGACCTGCTCTGCTGACTTCTATCCTAGCTGCAACAATCAAAGGAAGTGTCTGGATTTCCGGGTGTTCTTCAGAAATTTTAGTCTTATTAAATGGAGAAGAGTTGAATGCAGGAAGTTGATACGCACCTATCTTTTCCATCTGTTATTTTATCAATGCAGCTTCTTCTTTTTTTTTTTTTTAAGAATAAGAATTAGCCATCATTACTGTTTCTGGGAGTAGTGACAGCTTATAGGTAGGAGTGTAAGAGTTGGGTTAGGGAACAAGAGGGAGTGAAGGTGGGAAGGGGGATACAGGAGGAGCTAAAGTGAGTGTAAGGCAACCAGTGGGTGATGTACTAATATTAATTGCTATAGTGCAAGACATAGGGTGGATCGGAAGAGACTCAAAGATTCAAATATCCAGACAGGATAACTCAGTTTACATGTAAAGGAGAATTTCTTTAGTTGAAAATAGATGTTCTTCCTACTTCAGAAATATACCTCTGTGGGTAAACTTTCCCCATAGAAAAAATCCTGTAGTGAGATGTAGAATTTAAATATAACGTTATAGTCATGTCTTATAAGTCACTAACAGTTTCCATATTAGAAAATCGAAACAGTTTTCTATGGTTCGCCTAACACTGTTCCTTCACTACCAACAGCATTTTCAAAGTCAGGTTGATGATAGTAATAATCTTACTATTTTAATAACAACTCTTAAAAAATAGCTAAAAATGTCCACTGGAGAGGCATTAATTACAATCAGAAGGAAGGACTCTATATCTAGTTATCATTTTTAGATTTTATTTCTTCCATAATTAGCTTTGTAACGATAGCCCAGGGAATAAATTCTTGGAGCTTATTCCTTCCTTCTTTCCTTAATTTCTCCCTTTCTTCTTTTCTGCCTTTCTTCCATTTTCCTCCCTCCTTTCCTTCTCTGCTTTATTTATTTTACTCATTTAGATTTGCTTTATAGAATTTCTTATACTTGCTTTTAAAAATCACTCCAGAGTTTGGGTTTCCAATTTCAATCTGGGTTCAGAATGAGAATGACTCCAGTCTTCCAGCCCTCTCCAAAGGCTCCTTACTGATTGCACTGGAGCTGCCTGTTGGCAATAGGCGTGCATGTGGTGCTAAAGGGAGGATGGGGGCTGCTCTGCTGGTGACCACCCAGAGTTTTCTATAGACAGACTTTCGGATAGGCCTTTCTCTTGCTGCTGCAATGCTAAGCCTGTGTTACCAAACTATCTGCCAGGGCAGGTTTGGGGCTGTGACAGATAGAATGGGGAGATAAGTCCAACAAAAAGGCTCAAATAACCCTAATCACACTTGAGAGTCCCCCAGAGAATGCAATAGAGGGAAGAAATCAGATATCAGAACCCCTGAGTGGAAATTTCCCAAAGCACTCAACTGACTGCTAACTGCTTGGTTCAAATGGAAATTCCCAGAGACCCCGAGGAGCTTGGTAGAGGGCTGTATTAATTGGAAGGCTGGGTTTTCGAAGAATTGTTTATTGTATCATAAAAGGCAGATCTTGGTAATCTTCATAACCTCCTGCAAATCTAGAAGGTTTACAAGCTCCTGTGACATGATTATTCCAAGGTCCCACTGGTACCCAGACGTAAAGCAGTTTCAATTAACCAGAATGTGTAGAGAGTTAGTTATTCTGCTTTATTTAATTTTTTTGGATATAAAACCTTCATTTTGTTTCAATTCTTACTTAAATTTTTTTCATTTATTTTTACCTTACAAAAAAAGTCTAAAAAGCGGATACATTTTATTCATTATTTGAGCCATTTCAGCATTTAAAATGGAGCATTTTAACTATATTTTTCACTGTATGCTATTTTTGATGCAATAAAGAGAAGGCAGAGAGAATGTTAAATTATGAATGGATGCCACTGATGTCAGCTTATTGTCTGGTGTTTTTGTTCTTTCCTTAAAATTTCTGCACTCATTGAGGACTGAGGGTAGTAAGGTTATGACGAGTTGAGACATTGTTGTGGTAAATTTATCCTATATTTATTTGCCCTCACTTATAAATTTCTTTAGCTGTGAGTTTCTTCAAAACTCTTTTAAGCATTTTCCCATTTTGCCTTGGTTCATCATTCTAGTTCTATTATGAAGGACTTCAAAGGCAAGGCACTTGAATTCCATACAGCAAATATCTCCAGAACGTCTGGTTGCCAGGTCCCTGACTTCAGCTCTTTTTTCAACTTTCCCATGTTATAGTGCTTAATCCCTAAAGAATCACCCAATACCCATTCCTGAGTTTGGTGGACACACAAGTGGACTGTTGGGACCGTCACTGTGTCATCAGTGACTTGCCACTTTGTGTCTCCTTCATTTGCAGTTCTCATGAAAAGCTCCCCAAGTCCAAATATTCCCCACGCTGCTACCCTTTCACCCCTCAGCTAGTGGGATTATTCTTTTCTTTTCTTACGTTCTGTAGCAGTTAGGATGCCCTGACATAATGGTCAACCCCAGGAGAATCTGTCTACTATCCACAGTCAAGCCTGGCAACACACACTTCAAAGGAAGAGACATTTCAGTCCCTTGTATAACTTCCTGTGGTGCAAGAATGGGTGACTATACTAATACCAAGTCTCATTTTCTTAACTATTTTAAGAAACAGAGAGAAAGGCGCCCCTCCACCCTTGTTCTTTAATACCAGTGTTAAAACTATGAGCATAATGTCTGGACAAGTTGACCTAGGAAATTCACAGAGCATGACAAGTTTCCTTACTCTGCTTCATTATGATATAAATCATTTGAGAAGGGACATTCAGAGTCTTTTAGAAGTCCTTTTTAGGAAGAAGGGTCATAAAATATTAATTCTGGTTCTCTGTTCTAGGAGAAAGAAGAATAACCATATGGGCCAGGTTATAAAGCCTCTATGCCCACAGAGGGTCTTGTCAAGAGTTTTCACAGCGGCAAATTAGCCATTTGCAACTTGAAGCACTTCCGTCTAGAAATTAGGTATAAATTACACTCTTTTCAGGTAGGAATCCCTTCCCAGAATTTCATGAGAAATCATTTTCCAAAGCCTAAATTCTAAGAAAAATCAGTCAGTAAATTGAAAGCTAGGGAAAAAATTATAATTTTCCTGCAAAAATTAAACCTTAGCAATCAATCTAGTAACTTACTGGTTCTAAGGAATCCACAGATGTCAACTCAAAAGCAAGAAAAGTGAAAGCAGACACATGAAATCAAAGGTTAAGGCCAACATTTCTGGGCACCAGGAGAGGACTCTACAGTTAGTCTGATCAGTTACTCTCACTTGCAGCTGTTGCTACATTGTTGTGTTCAGAGCTCACACACACAATGTACATTGTACAAATCCTATGACAGGTTTGCCAGTGATCATCAAGTTTGAGAAACCAACTAGGTCTTGGACTGGCAGTTTAGACATATGATTTGGCATAGTGACATTAACCTTACTAGGGGATAGAAATATAATATTACATAATTTGAATACTACCAAATAATGTTCACTACCATTTCCCAGTGTTTAAATATCCAATGCCGGGTATATCTTTTAGTAAATACAGTACTTAATATTTCTTATTTATTAATCAAATATTTCTCAATGGCCATAATCGTGAGTTTTGAAGGATATGAAGAATGTTAGGCATATAAGAAGAATAATTTATAATTTTGGAAATTGCCAAGAATTCTCATTTTGTCTTCCTGGGTCCCAAATGTCTAAATGCCTCAGAACTTGAAAACACCAGTAGTTGTATCTCTATGCATAGCAAATAGACATTGGCAGTACTGTCTTTCCAGCAGCCCTGCCTTGTCCAGGGTCCCATGCCCTTCTCCCTCTCCATTACACGGCCATAACGGGAGCTGCCACACATGACTGGTCCATAGCTTACTGCTAATGAGTTCTTCTCTGAGCTTTTTCAGGTTGGAATTTGGAAAAATAGTCTATGTTCTCCTGATGGCAGATGCTGTGAGATGTGAACAGTACAAAGAAACAGAGGAGGAACATAGAGAAAGAGGAGGATGTTCAAGTACAAAGTTCCTGCTGTCCACAAATCCACCTACACCACACTCTCTTCTCTTCTGTTGATTGTTTTCAGCCACTATCACGGTTTTCTCCTTTTTGCTTAAGTAGTACAGGCTGGGTTCTGGCTTTTTACAACCAAATGAGGTCAACATAATTAATAAAAATGGTAGTTAAAATATTTGACCTCTGATAATAAAAGTAACAATTCACAATGACTAATAATAATAGTAAGAATGAAGACATAAAAATGGAAATGACCAAGGTAGCTATGACACAGTAAGTGTCCAGCATTTTAGAGTTAATTCAATTATCAGAACTCAGAACAGTAGGGAAAGCTACAAATCCCCAAAGCACCCTATGTGTTTTTTTTTTCCTTTCTTTTTTCTTTGTTTCCTTTCTTTTAATACTTTATCCTGCTTCCCTATTCAAATGTGTGTGTCACTCACAGCCTTTAAGCCATGTTAAGAATAGGTTAAGGCTCGGCGCCTGTGGCTCAAGCGGCTAAGGCGCCAGCCACATACACCTAAGGTGGTGGGTTCGAATCCCCAGCCCGGGCCCGCCAAACAACAATGATGGCTGCAACCAAAAAATGGCCAGGCGTTGTGGCAGGCACCTGTGGTCCCAGCTACTTGGGAGGCTGAGGCAGGAGACTCGCTTGAGCCCAGGAGTTAGAGGTTGCTGTGAGCGTGATGCCATGTGCCATGGCACTCTACCCAGGGGGATAGCTTGAGGCTCCGTCTCAAAAAAAAAAAAGAATAGGAGTTAAGTTTATATCTCTCACCACCATATTCCCAGTATTCAGCACAGAGCTATACATACAGAGGTTCTCCATAAATATTTCTAGAATGAGAACTAGTAAACATATGGACAGAGGTAGGAACACTGTGGGTTTATGGACAGGGAAGGAGTGGGAATTGGACCTAGGACTTGACCTAGGTACCTTGATTAGAAAGAGGAAGAGAGAATGTCTATGGATTGGGCAAAACTGAGGAAAACTCTGAGACAATATTATCTTCCTGACACTAAAGGGGTCTTTGGAGGGAGAGATAAGAATTGCCCAGACACCATCTCTTCACAAATCTGAAGCAGCCCTGCCTGGAGTCAGGCCCCCACACCGGTTCAATAGGACGCAGCAGAGCCAGCCTGAGGAGCCTGAGTAGCTATTCCCTAACTCCAGCTCCAAGCCACCCTGTGCTAAATTGAACCAGCAATGAACAGAATTATGAAGCTTTATAAAAGGTTTACCTTACATTCATTGGAAATTAGAAGCCACAAGAGGGCAGAATGAATGCTAAGGTTGATATATGTTGTCTGTCCTGTTCTAACTGCCATTAGTGGTGAGGTTGTGATGGTAGGTAAAAACATTACTGAAATTTTAAGTTTGGGGATTTCATCTCTAAAGAATTTCTTTTTTCATGTGCCAAACATCTCTAGACTGGAGAGTCAATAGCAGCTTCAGCTGGCTGGAGATGAAGGAGCATGGGTCTATAAGGCTGACACCTAAGGGGAGGCCAGCTCTCTAGAGCTTAGTGAGTGACACTCTACAGAGTTTGTATTTTATCCTCTGGGCCATTATTACTCAAAGCATAGTCCCTGGGCAAAGCTTAGTGAATGACACTCTACAGAGTTTGTATCTTATCCTCCGGGCCATTACTACTCAAAGCATAGTCCCCGGGCAAAGCATCATCATCACCTGCTGGAAATGCAGATCCTGGGCCAAGTGCACTGGCTCACACTTACACTCTCCTAGCACTCTGCGAGGCTGAGG
Organism: Otolemur garnettii; assembly: GCF_000181295.1. Classification (NCBI taxonomy): domain Eukaryota; kingdom Metazoa; phylum Chordata; class Mammalia; order Primates; family Galagidae; genus Otolemur; species Otolemur garnettii. Next base: position 41,630,012 of record NW_003852397.1, on the reverse strand, counting down.
CAGGAGGATTGTTTGAGGCCAGAAGTCAGGACTAGCTTGAACAAGAGTGAGACCCAATCTCTACAAAAAATAGAAAAATAAGCTGGGCATGTAGTCACAGCTACTTAGGAGACTGAGGCAGGAAGAGCACTTGAACCCAGGAGCCTATGGTTATAGTGAGCTATGATGATGCCACTGGACTCTATAGTCTGGGTAACAGAGTGAGAGTATGTCTCAAAAAAAAAAAAAAAAAAAAGTACAAAATCTAGGGCTCCAGATCTATTGAATCAGAATCTGAACTTTATCAACTTGTCCAGATTATTTGAATATGCATTAAACTTGAAGAAGCAATGGTCTAGGCAATGGAGAGTCATTTAAATTTCATATGGCGAAGTATCATGATCAAATTTGTATTTTGGAAATGTAATGTAGAGGACAGGATAAGTAACTAGGTTTGAGACTGAGACCAGTTACAAGAATATGACAACAGTTTAGGCATGAACTAATGTGGACACTAATATCAAAATAAGATTATTTAAAAAGAGGCAGCAGCATCTAGAATTCAGATATATTTAAAGTACAGAAACAGGGCTGAGAGCGGTGGCTCATGCCTATAATCCTAGCACTCGTGGAGGTTGAGGCAGGTGGATTCCTGAGGTCACAGGTTTAAGACCAGTCTGAGCAACAGCAAGACTCCATCTCTAAAAATAGCCGAGTGTTGTGGCAGGGGCCTGCAGTCCCAGCTACTTGGGATGCTGAGGCAAGAGAATCGTTTGAGCCCAAGAGTTTGAGGTTGCTATGAGCTGTGATAACATGGTACTCTACTGAGGGCAACAAAGTGAGACTCTGTTTCAAAAAAAAGGAAAAAATAGAATCGACAAGACTTGGTGATTAATTAGATAATGAAGCTTAGAGATGAGAAAGGAGGAAGGTAAGGTAGGTGCCTGGGTCGTCTGCCAGGTAAGCTGATGTGGCAAGTGATAATACAACTCTCTTTAACATCAAGAATACAGAAAGAAAAACAAGTGTAGAAAGGAGGAATTATCATTTTAGCTTTTGACAAGTTGACACGTCAGGTGTGTCTAGAAAGCAGGTAGAAAGAAGTACTGGTTGGAAAATCTCAAAGCATCATTGTGAGAATTCAGTAAGGCCCTATAGCAAAAAGTTATGGTAAATCATAAAATACTACAAATACATAAATTATCATTTTAAAAATCTTACAGGCTTTTTCTGTTCTACATTTTTCTTTCATATTCTTATTTTGCTGAAGAAAAGAAAACTTAACAGACATCATTGTTGTCTTTTAAAATTCTAATTTGGAGGGGCGGCACCTGTAGCTCAAAGGAGCTCGGCACCAGCCCCATTTACCGGAGGTAGTGGGTTCAAACCCAGCTCTGGCCAAAAACTGCAAAATAATAATAAAATAAAATTCGAATTTGAATTAGACACGGAATTCTGGAAAACAGACATGAAGCTGGAAAACCAGTGATAAAGGAAGGAATAAAGACTCCTAAAAGATAGAGAATAATTTTCAAATGGTTGTTTCAGTGGTGATTGAAACAAGTGTGCACATATTCAGAAGTCACCAATACTGTGTAATATACCAACGCTATTCGGTAGGGTAGCCACTAGCTACATGTGCCTATTGAGCTCTTCAAATGTCACTAGTCCAACTGAAATGTAAGTGAAAATACACACAAAATTCCAAGGACCTAGTTTGAAAAAAGAATGTAAAGTATCTCGTTAATTTTTATGTTGATTACATTGTTGGGTATTTGGGGTTAATTAAAATATATTATTTAGATGGATTTCACCTGTTGCTTTCCCATATGCGGCTGGCATCCATGCCTCACATGACATTTCTTTATTACAGTGAGAGAAAGAGCATGCCTATGAAACTGGCTATTATTGAGTCCCCAGGGTTCTACCATCTCTCTTTGCACATGCCTTTCCCTATATCATGTGGACCAACACCTCAGCAGCTTCCCATTCCATCTCCATTTCCCTCTCTATTGCTTTCCACCAGAAAGTAAAGTGCAGGTAACAGAAAGAGATGTTCTCTGACTTGCCAAGTTCTCTTGGATAGACCTTCTGCCCTCTTCTAGCACAGTATGTCCCTTGATTTGTCTATCGCTACAAATGACCTCTTGGAATTGGGTCCAGTGATTAGAGTTGGGGTTAGATTATGTTGAGTGTTCCTCAATATAAGGTAACCCCATATCCTTCTTTTGATGAAAAATGGGGGTCTAGAAATACTAGGAAGCACACCTAAAATTATATTTTTTCTGCTAATCAGCACTTTCTTTACAGATGTAGGCCTAGTTGACCCGAAACAGAGTTTTATCTTCAAAGATAAAAAGTACCACAAACTGGATAGCTAAAATTCCAAACTCTGGGTGTCAGTAAAGCTGTGTAAAATATATAAGGGAGAATGCTTCCTGACTTCCTCTGTCCTCTGGCGGTTAACTGGAAATTGTTGGCATTTGGCTACAAGACTTCAATCTCACCTCTATCATCACTTGATGACCACCTTTCATGTGTCTGTGTCTCTGTCCTAATTTCCTTTCTTTATGGGAACATCAGTTATATTGGAGCTCATGCTACTGTAGTAGGACCTTGTCTTGACTCATTACAGCTGCAATAACAATCTTCTTTTCAAATAAAGTCATATTCTGAGGTACTAGGGGTTAGAACTTGAACATATCTTTGGGAGACACAATTCAATCATAATATAGGATATTCCTTCTCTGAATACACATCATATTTGAAGAAGTTGTTTACAGAAGACTTTGGGCAAAAGTCTTAGACAAGATGGCTGAAAGCCATTTATCCATGGTTCCTCTTGGGCCAGTAAAATTATGAGCCCTAAAAATAGTACAGTAGCAACCAAAGAAAATTTTAAAGGGTAGTAAGAGAAAGGCAAACTGTTTTGAAACCTCAGAATTAGAGGAAAAACACAGCAGCAGAATATCTTACCTCCCTTACCCAACAGAAAAGGGTGACTCAGACTCAACATTTTTTAATCCCAAACTAGCAACAGAAGGCAGTCTGAGTAGGTTCATTCTTTCTGCAGATTGAACAGACCCTCTGACAATATCAGATAAGCCTCTTCTTCACTGGAAGAAGGAATTGGTTAGACACCCCACTAAATGGCCAGAAGTATACCTCTTGTCCACTGTGTCTGAGACTCCCCTTGCCCAACAAAAATAGTGAGAGGGCCCCAGTATCACCAAATAAGAGGGATGTCACTACAAGAATACTGGGCAGAAGTCCCCTTGCCTCCACAGGCCAGAAAGTCCCCCCTACTGCTTAGCAATAAAGGAGTGGCCATTAGGGGAGATCTCACCACAACAAGCTCCCAGCCTGAGAAATGCTCTCAATGTCCCACAGTGGTGTGCCTATCACTGTAAGAGCTGGCCAGGGAAGACTCTGTATCTTCACAAGCCTTAGACTCACTTCCCTCACCAAAAGATACCTGTGTCCCAGTGTGGAGAAGCCTCTCTAACTCCTTAGGTAGCATCAGCAGTGGCCAATGGAAGTCCCAGGGGTACCAGATAAACCCAAGCAGAACAAAATAATATCATGAAGACTTCAAAAGTTAAACTGTCATTAAAACCACAGTCCACAAAGTATCCCAGGATCTGCACATAAACATAAACAGAGTGGCCACATGCTAAAATAAAATATTTAAGTAGGATCCAGAATCTCTTTACATAATAGCTAAAAAGCATATGATACAATTAAAAATCACTTGTCATACCAAGTACCAAAAGAAATTACCATTTTGAGCATAAAAGACAATCAACTCTGAGGTAAATTAGATGTTGGCATTAACTGAGAAGGATTTTAGGCCAGCTAAAATAAAAATGTTTCTATAATCAAGTACAAATTTCCTTGAAGTAAATGAACAAATATAGAAAATGTCAGCAAAGAAAGAGAAGTTATTTTAAAAGTACCAAGTGGAAACAATAGAACTAAAAAATACAGTAACAGAAATTAGAAAATCACTAAACGAGCTTAATAGAGTGGAGACCATAGGAAATATAATTAGTGAATCTGAAGACAGACAAGTGAGAAAATTGAAAGAAAAACAGGAACAGAACTCTAGGAATCTATAGGACAGTAAGAAAAGACCCAACATTTATGCCATCTGAGTTATAGAAGAAAAAAAGAGATTGAGACCAAAAGAATATTTAAAGAGATAATGCTGAAATAGTTCCAAATTTCATGAAAACTGTAAACCTACAGATTCCAGAATCTGCATAAATCCTAAATAAGATAAATCCAAAGAAATCTTTGCCCAGGCACTTGAAAATTAAACTTCTGAAAACTAAAGACAAATATCTTAAAAGTTGTTGTTAGCAGATCTACCTTTAAAGATTGACAAAAGGAAGTACCTCAAACACAAATAAAATGGTAAAATAAAGGGACCTGGAGTGTAAGAAAGGAAGAAAGAACTGTGGAAATAACAGAAATATAAGTATGTATAATAGACTATCATTTTCCTCCTGCTTTCTATCAATCACATTTGATGATGGAAACAAAATATATAAACCATCTGATATGTGATACAATATTATATAGAAGGGAGTAAGAGAAAGAAATACAAAAAAAGTGAGGTCTCCACACTTTGCTAAAGTGGTATCATTGGTAGACTATGGTAAGTCATATGCATATAGTGGATATCCAGAGCAACCACTCTGAAAACCAGACAGAGAGATATACTCGAAAACACTACGAGTAAACCAAAATGGAACTCTAGAAATGTTCAAGTAACCTACAGAATGCCAAGAAAAGAGAACATGGGAATGAGAATCAAAAGAAATCAAAAAAGAAAATAAATGCAATAGCAGACTTAAGTCAGGTAATCAATAATTACCTGAAATGTAAATGATTCAAATGCATCAATCACAAGTGACCTGAATAGACATTTGTCAAAAGAAGACATACAAATGTCCAACAGATGTAAAAAAAAAAAAAAAAAGCTAACATCACTAATCATTAGGAAAATGCAAATGAAAACCACAATGAGATATCATCTCATACACGTTAGGATGGCTATTATCAAAAAGATGAAAGTAAACAAGTGTTGGCAAGAATATGGAGAAAAGACAAACTTTGTGCACTGTTGATTAGAATGCAAATCTGTACAGTCATTATGGAAAACAATATGGAGGTTCCTCAAAAAACTCAGAGTACAATTACCATGTAAGTTAGCAATTCCATTTCTGGCTATTTACCCCAAAGGTTTGAAATCAGTATGTCAAAAAGATTTTTTACACTACTGTGTTCATTTCAGCATTATTCATAATAGCTAAATTATAGATTCAGCCTAAATGTCCATCAACAGATGAACAGATAAAGAAAGTGGGACATACACACACACATAATGGAATACTCTTCAGTCTTAAAAAAGAAAGAAATTTTGTCATTTGTAACTATATAGATGAAACTGGAGAACGTCATGCTAAGCAAAATAAGCCAGGCACAGAAAGACAACTAATGCACGTTTTCACTTACATGGGAAATCTAAAACAATTGAACTCAGAAGAAGAGAGTAGAATAGTAGTTACCAGAGGCTAGGGGCAGGGGATAATGAGGTGATAATGATCAAAGCATACAAATCCCCAATTGGGAAAAATAGAAGATTTTACTTTGAGATATATTGCACAGTATGGTAAAGTGAACATTTCAAAATTACTGAGAGCAAATTTCAAATGTTCTCACTGCAAAAAATAAGTAGTTGAGGTGATTGATATGTTAGTTCACTGATTCAATTATTCTACATCATATTCATAAATCAGAATATCACTTTGTAACCCATAAATATATAAAATGATAATCTGCCTATTGATAACTAAAAATTAAGTAAATACATACGCTAATCAAAAAAAGAGATATTGCAGAGTGAATATCTGTAAAAGAAAATTGACACAACTACATGCTATTTACAAGAAACTCACTTCAGATTCAACATAGGAAAGCTAAATGTATAAAATGGGAAAAGATGTGCCAGGTAAGCATTAATATAAGCAACAAGATAAGAGAAGGAGTGATTTTATACATATAATAAAATTGTACAGATCTAAATACATATACAATATATATTTGGACTTGTAATCCAAATATATAGAGAAGGGGTGATTTTATACATATAATAAAATTGTACAGATCTAAATACATATACAATATATATTTGGACTTGGATTACAAGTCCAACTGGGGAAATATTAATAAGGTAGGCAAATTGTATCAATGTCAAAATCTCAGGTGTGATATTGAACTACAATTTAGCAAAATATTTTTACTAGAGGAAAGTAGGCAAACAATATGTGGGATTACTATTATTTTGTATAACTGCATAAAAATTCTACAATTATCTCAATAAAAATTTCAGTTAGAAAAAAGTATGCCCCCAAACCAAACAAACCTGCAAAACTGAAATGAATATTCTCACTCAATTTTAAAATTCAATAGCAAGCTAACAAGAATACAAGTAATATTTACTTTCCCTCTTTATTTAAAAGTTATACAATCATATTAATTATTTAACATGTATTTATTACCTGTATGGACTATAAGAAAACATTTTTAAGATCAAGCATTTTTATAATTAACCCATGAAGAAAATAACAATGACATCATAAAGTAAAAATATTTTCATTTGGTAAGTCATAGCAATATTAAAAAGAAACAGAAAAAAAAGATTGAAAGAGAGATTGAGGGTTTCTCAAATTATTTTTAGCACCTGTAATCCTGTTTTAGAGAAGGTAGGTCAAAATCCTTACTTATATCAACACACAGCATTAGATGTAGAACCTATGTTTAATTCTTTGCTTCTGTGTAATGCACTTTAATGTATAATGTCTTATACAAGTAAAGATGTCAATCTTTTTTTCTGGAATAATTCATTTTAAATTAATGGGAAACTAGGACTGAATATTGGTGCTTAATCTATTCTATATGGTAAGTTGTTTAATCTGTAATATCACTTTTTGAATTTTATCTCCTTAAATTATGTTAGCCTATTCAAATTATCATATTAACATAAAAGTGTAACTATAAATACTCAAAGGATGTGAGCAAAATAAATCCTGAGGAAAATGTGTGCTGTCATTGCTAATGAAAGAGTCAGCCTTTTGAAAATATCATTGCATCTATATACGAATGAGATACAATGAATAAGGGAAGAACACCCAAAATGACTTACTAGAAGACCAAACTGCAGCCCTCTGTGTACAGTTAAGTCAGTGATTCCCATGTCCTCCCCTACAGAGCCTAACAGGCCCAGGGGCTGAGCTGAAACCAGCTTGAAAGACACTGAATAAGAATGTATGGCAGAAAGATGAAGAATTTGCACTTAATTTTTTTTCTTCAGTTAATCATGGTGTACAAGGTCTACTAACAAAATTTGTGGAATCAATGTATTAAAATCATGGCCAGAAAACTTTTTTTCTGAAAAGGTCAAATAGTTTATTTTTTAGCCTTTGTGGGCTATATGATCTTTTTTTCAACTTTTCAGCTTTGCTTTGAGTGAAGGCAGCAGTAAACATGTAAACAAATAGTTGTAGCTGAGTTCCAATTACACTACTTACAGACACTGAATTTGAATTCTGTATAACTTTCACATGTCTTAAAAGAGTCTTCACCATTTTTTTTACTACTTGAAAATGAAAAATCTATGCTCAGTTGTCAGGCTGAACGAAAATAGGTGGTGGGCAGGATTAGTCCTGTAGTGCTGGTTTGCTGGTCCCTCTGTTAAATTATTAATCACATTAATAGTTCCTTCATGGCTATTGACCATACAGTTGACCCTTGAACAATGTGGGGGTTAGGGGTGTTGACCACTATGCAGTCACAAATCTATATATAACTTTTAATTCTCCCAAAACTTACCTACTAATAGCAGACTGTTGACTGAAGCCTTGACAACATGAACAGGAAACACACATTTTGTAGTGTAGATGTATTATATACTGTATTATTTTTTAAAAAAACTTTTTTGTTTTTGTTTCTGAGTATTTTTTAATTTTTTCAAATAAATATGAGGGTACAATATTTAGGTTGCCTTGTTCTCACCTCCAGTGTTAAGTTCCATGTATAAAAGAGCCCCTCACCCAGGGGGCTCACCCTCCCAATGTGGTCATTAGGTGAGATCCCACCTCATGCCCTCCCTCCTTCTGCCAAATGTCCTTACCCCCTCCCCTCCAGGTTCCCTCAGCCCCCAAACTGGACTATATTAGTGTTTTGTTGTTCTTATAAGCATATAATTGTTTATATATTGATTTCATATTAGTGTAGAGTACATTGGATATTTATTTTTCCATTCTTGTGATACTTCACTAAGAAGAATGTATTTCTCCTCCATCCTGGTAAATGTAAATGATGCAAAGTCTCCATCCTTTTTAATGGTTGAATAATATTCCATGGTATACATATAACACAGTTTGCTGATCCATTCGTGGGTTTATAGGCATTTTAGGTGCTTCCATGACTTGGCAATTATGAACTGAGCTGCAATAAACATTCTAGTGCAGATGTCTTTGTGGTAAAATGATTTTTGTTCTTCTGGGTAGATACTAGTAATGGGATTGCAGGGTCAAATGGAAGGTCTACTTTTAGATTTTTGAGGATTCTCCATACTTCTCTCCAAAAAGGCTGTATTAGTTTGCAATCCCATCAGCAATGTAAACGTGTTCCCTTCTCCCTACATCCACACCAGCTTCTGGTGTTTTAGAACTTTGTGATGTGAACTAATCTTGCTGGGGTTAGGTGATGTCTTAGAGTGGTTTTAATTTTCATTTCTCTGATGATTAAAACAATGAGCATTTTATGAGCATTTTTTCATGACATTGACAGAAGTTGATTCTTGTTGGATAAAAGATTTAAATTTAAGACACGAAACAATAAAAATTCTACAAGAGAGTGTGGAGAAAACACTTGAAGATACTGACCTGGGAAAAAACTTCATGAGGAAGACCCTCCTAGCAATTGCAGCAACACCAAAAATAATTGGGATATGATCAAGCTAAAAAGATTTTGCACAGCTAAAACTTCGGATGACAGACAAATGGCCAAAAAACACATGAAAAAATGCTTATTGTCTTTAATCATCAGAGAAATATATACTGTATTCTTATCATAAAGTATGCTAAAGAAAAGAAAATGTTAAAATCATAAGATAAAATACATCTATTATTCTTTAAATGGAAGTGGATCATCAATTGTAAAAGGTCTTTGTCCTCAAGTTGAATAGTCTGAGGAAGAGGAACAGATGGTCTTGCTATCTCAGGTGGTGAAGGCAGAAGTAAATCTGAGTATAAGTGGGCCAGCACAGATCAAACTTGTGTTGTTCAAGACTAGACTATACTTTATTTTATGTTTCAGATCCACTGAAAAGATGTTAACATCAATTAGTTTCTTTAAATTGTTTGAGTTAATATTATTTTAATAGCTCAAAATCCCATGTAATTTGAAAGTGGAATGTGGGAAAAAATGAGATTAATCTGTCTTCATAAGTAGCATATCATATCAAGGCACTATCTGAATTTGTGGTTGACAAATAAGTGATGTTTTGTACTTAAGTTCATCAATTTTGGCAACATCAGTGAAAAATTATTTTTTAATTCTATCTAGTTCTCCATTATATTTGCAGAATTCTAATTGCTACATGATGAACGACGGTCCATTTAATGTAACTGAAATGATGTTGGTTTAATTTGAGTAGCTTTTTAATTAAAGTAAACCAACATGTGCTGCTTCATTGCCTAACACAATAAATTAGTGACAAGAATAATGCATGAATATGAAAATATGTATAATCTGAGGATAATGACTCAAGATCCTTCTATATATTTTTTCTCTTTAGTGAAGTTCAAAGGAGGTTTTTAGTTGTTCTATAGGACCTCAAATTAGGGCTTCTGCTGCCTTTCTCATTATGCTACATAGTAAAATGAACTTGATAATTTATTTTATTGTGAAAGAAGGGTCCAAGTCACCAAATGCTATATAGTCTACACAATTAAGCTGTTCAGATAAATTTAAAAAAAAAAAACAAACATGTAAGTAGGGGACTTAAAAATCAATGAAGAGCTATTTGGTTTTCTGTAAATAGAATTTATATTACTAGATCCCAAAACTCATTCAACAAGCACTATTGAAGCCTACTATGATTCAAACTGGGCTGTCACACCAAATAACATAGATAGGCCTGCCCTCACAGAACTTCCAGTCTAGTGGAAAGAACCAGATAAAAAACAAGCAAGCAATTAAATATATAGTTTTTCATGTGGTGATAAATATTAGGAAGATAACCAGAGGAAGGAACTATGGTATGGAGATGGCTATCATTTTATATAGGTGGTCAAAAAATAGACTTTGTGATGGTGACATGTGAACATAAAGAATAAAGGAAGTATAGGAGCAAGCATGTGGATACCTGGGGGAAGAGCCTTCTCAGATAGAGAGAACAGCAAGTGCAAAGGCCTGATCATGAGAGCTTCACAACATTCCAGGAATAGCAAAGAGGCCAGTGAAGATGGAGAAGAGTGAGCAGGAGAGTTACTACATAAGGTAAGGTATTTTTCTGTCTTACTCACTGCTATCTCCTCTGCATGTGAGACAGTATCTAACAGATAGTAAACATCAAATAAATATTTGCTGAATGAATAAATGTGTAAGGACACAGAGAAAGAAAGGGATGCAGACCACATGGAGCCTCACTAGTCACTGTAAAAACTTTGGATTTTTAATGAGTAAGAACAACTATAGGTTGCAGGATCATATGGTAGCTCTATTTTTAATTCCTTTGTGAATTCCTTCTTTAGTTTCTTTGTGCTGTTTTCCATAATGTCTGTTCCGATCTACATTCCCACCAACTGTATACAAGAGTTCCCTTTTCTCCATACCCTTGCCAACATTCTTCTTTTTATTTTTTAATAATTGCCATCCTAAAACATGTGAGGTTGTACCTTATAGAGTATTGATTTGCATTTCCCTGGTGATTAGATATTGAGGCTCTTTTTGTATACCTATGAATTGGCACATTTATGTCTTCTTTGGAGAAATTTCAATTCAGAACTTTGGCCCATTTTTTAATCAAGTTATTTGTTTTTCCATTATTGAGTTGTATGAGTGCTTTATAAATTTTGGATATTAACCATAGGTATGTATATATATGGTTTGCAAATATTTTTTCCTAATCTGTAGGCTACTTCATTATGATTCTTTCCTTTGCTATGCAGAGGCTTTTTAGTTTGATGTGGTCCCCTTAATTTTTGCTTTAATGGCCTGAGCTTTTGGTATATCAAAAAAATTATTGCAAAGACCAATGTCTAGGAGTTCTTCTCTTATGTTCTCTTCTAGGACTCTTGCAGTTTCTGATATTATATTTAGATCCTTAACTCTTTAGTTGATTTTCATGTTTGGTAAAAAGTAAGGATCCAATTTCAGTCTTTTGCATGTAGAAATACAGTTTCCTTAGCACCATTTATTGAGGAGACTATCCTTTCCCCATTGTGTATTCTTGGTGCCCTTGTTAAAAATCAGTTAACTGTGTACGTTTGAATTTATTTCTGGGATTTCTATTCTGTCACACTGATCTATGTGCCTGTTTTGATGGCAGTACCATACTGCTTTGATTACTATAGCTTAGTAATATAATTTTAGATCCAGAAATGTGATGCATCCAACTTTGTTTTTCTTTTTTTCTTTCTCAGAATTGCTTTAGATATTTGGAGTATTCAAAGGGTCTATACAAATTTTAGAACCTTTGTTTCCATTTCAGTGAAGAATGCCATTGGGATTTTAATAGAGATTATATTGAACCTGTGTATTGCTTTGGGTAACATGAATATTTTTAAAATATTAGTTCTTCTAATTCATGAGCACATTGATATCTTTTCATTTATTTGTGTCTTCTTTAGTTTCTTTCATATAGTTTTCAGTGTACATATGATCCCAAATTTATCATGATACAATTTACAATTTTTCAACTTTGCAATAGTGCAAAGCCATTGCAATTTCAATGTAATATGCAAAATTCAATAAATTACATCTCATTATAAAATAGACTTTGTGTTAAATTAACCTACAGTTAGAAAAAATGATTTAAGTGTTCTGAAAACATTCAAGGTAAGCTGGTCTCAGCTATGATATTCAGTAGGTTAGGGGTACTAAACACATTTTCATCTTATGGTATTTTCAATTTATAATGGGATTTCTGGATATAACTCCTTCATAAGTTGAGGAGCACCAATACAAATTTGTCAATTTCTTTTTTTTTTATTAAATGATAGCTGTATACATTAATGCAAACGTGGGGTACAGTGTAGTGTTTTCATATACATTTTGAAATACTTTCATCAAGCTGGTTCACATAAATTTCATGTCATTTGCATAGTCATTGTGTCAAAACATTTACATTCTAGTTCTAGAAAAGTTCACTTGTACCCTTGTTAGACAGATATATAGGTGATCTTTCCGGTCACCCTTTCACCACCCAGCTGCCCTTCTCCCCTCCCCTTTCCCACCCCCTCCCCATATTCTTGAGCTAGAATTAAGATGTATCTTTCATTTGAGAACTATAAATTAGTTTCATAAAAGGGCTGTGTACATTGGATTCTTCGTTAAATTTATTCCTAGGTAATTTTTGATGCTGTTGTAAGTGAGATTTCCTTGATTTCTTTTTCAGTTAGGTAGTTATTTGAATATAAAAGTGCCACAGAAAGAAATTTAAAAAAGAACTACTATATAATCCTGCAATCCCTCTTCTGAACATATACTCAAAGGAAATGAAATCACCTCTTCACAAAGATATCTGCACTACCATGTTCATTGCAATAATATGCACAACAGCCAAAATATGGAAACAACCTAAGTGAACATCAATGGAATAATGGATAAAGAAACTGTGGTACATATTTACAATGGAATATTATTCTACCTTAAAAAATATCTTGCTATTGCCATGAAGTAAATAAACCTAGAGGACATAATGCTAAGTAACATAAGCCAAATGCAGAATGAAAATATTTCATGATCTAATTTATATGCAGAACCTAAAATATTCAAATATATAGAGATAGAGATCAAAATAGTGCTTTCCAGGAGTAGGGGGAAGGAAATGGAGAGATGCAGCTTAGTGGATATAAATTATCAAAGATATAGCATGAATAAATCAGATCTGATGTAAAACATGAGGACTATACTTAATAAAGTGTATTGTGTACTGAACTCATACTAAATCGATTTCAGTTATTCTTGCCACAGAAACAAAAATATGGGTAACAATATGAGATGATGGATATGTACATTTGCTTCACTAATCTTTTTACTATCTACATGTATACCATAACATCATATTATGTACTTTAATTATACTCAATAAAGTTTTATGTTTTAAAAAGGAACAGCCATTAAAGGGTTCCAACAAGAGAAGTGTAATGATCTGCCTTAAATTTTAAAGGCAGACTAGATTTAGAATAGATTAGACTGCAGGGAGGAAGGACTAAAGCAGGGAGGGCAGGAAGAAGGTTATTTTAACAATAAACTGATTGCATCAGACAGTAGGATCTGCAGTTCTGCATAACTATTATTTAAGATCTGGAGCACAGTGACTTATAAAACTGGAGGGATGTTACACATTAAGCTTGGTAATGAAAGCTACATGGTCATGAAATGGAACAAGCGAAATATTCCAGTGAGGTCTTCATGGAGGCAGGGTGCAGTTGATAATCTGAGCTTCAACATTGCAAACTTAAATTCTTTCATCAATTCACACATGATAATCAGGCTCTTAAAATGAACTCAGGCCAACAAAAGCTCCACAGAGAAGTCTGTAGTCCTATCTCAGACAACCAATACAGGTCATTGGCATCAACAAAGCCTAATTAAGGACTGAGATAATCAAGTAGTTTCCAAGGTGCCAATTTATATGGGCTACAAAAGCATCACTGGAATTATATAAAATTGAAATAATCATTTTTTTTTAAAGACTCCTCTCTGAGAGACTAGTCTCTAAAGATAACTCTCCAATGAACAATGTATGCGGGACTTACTTGTGTGTATTCATCTGCAGTCTCTTTGAGTCTACAGTGGGTATGTGATTCACTTCTTACCAGTAAAATGAGGTGGAAGTGATTCTGTTTGACTTCAGAAGCCAGGTCAGAAGAAGATGTACAGTTTCTACCTTGTTCTCTTGGAATGTTTGCTTTGTGAGAGCCATTGCCTGTGTAAAAGTTCACTACCCTGCTGTAGAGACCACCCTGGGGGCTCTGAAGATGCAGGGAGAAAAAGAAAGCACAGGGAAGCCTGGCTTTGCAGCCATTCTGTAAGGTACCAGGCATATGGGGACCCTGTAGACCAGACTCGCTACTAACTGAATACCACTGAATGGCTCTAGTCAAGAGTTACCCTGCCAAATTCTGCCTAAATTACCCATCCACATGGCAATGAAAACTAAAACAAAATTGTTATTTTAAGCTACTATATTTTGAGTGGCATAAGTTAGTTCATCATACCAACTAACCAGAACAAAAGTTTTATGTGGTTGGTAGGAATGATTTATAACCCACTTAGAGATAAGACACCTATGAGGTATAATCATGGGCATAATTGCTGAGGATCATTAAACCAACTTCCAGTGAAAGGGGTAGGTACAGTTCCATACAGGTGGTGGGTGCATGTTTGGAGCCAGGCTTTTTAATTGCTTGGGGCAGCAAAGGACAGGAGACATTGCCACTGTGACCTTCCTCCATCCTTCTCCATAGCACAGGATACTCACATGTATAGTTTTGTGGGTCTAACCTGGGGCACTGGTAACTGCTTCTTTTTTAGGACATCCATTCAAAGGAAAAAAAATATCACACACAATGCTGCTCTGTGAACGCTGGATTAACATATAGCAGATATCTGTATTGGAATGACTCCTCCATTGTGTACTTGAGAAAGAAACTCGTTGTTTGATATAGACACTAGATGATTAAAATTCCTGGAAGCACAAAATTTCAACTTCATTTTATACAAGTAACCTATACTCTGTGGTTCTTATCAGTTTAGGATGGAAAAATATTCATCCATGGCTATGGATCACCCTGTTTCCAAAAGCTATATGTACATCTATTCTCAATTTAGGACAAATAAGACTTAGAATGTCATGTGGCCTTCATTATCTAAATTTCAAGTATAGACATGTTTTATGATTTTCTAAGTCCCCTCTAAGACCCTTCTCAAGAAAATTAGTTAGGTTTAGTTTTTTTCATTTACAGGGTTTAGTATATAAATAGATTATTAGTATCATTTGACTTGAAAAAAATACTGCAATAGGACACATATGTACAACCAGAAGAAAATCTCATTTAGTCTTGGTATAATTTACAAGGAAAATAACACCCAACAACAGCTAACTTTTAAGGAACATTCATTTATTGTAAGCACTATGCTGCATAAGTCTTATAAATATCACATGAATCTTATACTGTTCATATTACTGATTTAAATTTTTCTATAGTAGAAAACTTAGGCTTAAAAAGTTGTCCATATGCACTTAAAGTTAAGTAATAGCGCCTAACTCCTAAATCTATGTTCTTAAAATATTAGATTCTAGCTTCCAAGATCTGGAAGCAAGAATATACAAAAATAAGCTTTGGCCCTTAAGAAGGTGCATAAGGTGAACTTTTTTCAGTTTAGAACTTCATCTTGGTCTTCAGTATGTAAAAGATAGAACATATTTGTATCACTTGTTTATTATGAACACTAGAAAGCTGTAGAAATATTAATATAGCACTAAAGTACCATATTTTATATCATATAATTTAAAAGAATTGCTATTAATTAAAACCACAAAATCGTTGAACCGCAGGAAAGTATTTAACTAAGTTGTTATACTCTTGGGAATCAATATAAAAAAATAAAATCTTAAAGACATTTGAACTCATTTCAACATCATATGCAATTTTGACATACTTCTCTTCATTTATTTCTCCTCTAGGATTTTCACAATATTGATGACATACTCATAAAAAAGGAAAAATAGTCATAATTGTAAATATGGATCTTATTTAAACACTAATAAAAATTCCAATTCTAACACTCAGCATTTGGTGGATTTGTGTGTGTGTATGTGCACAGACATAGATGTGTGGCCAAAAGACATAAATGTATTTAATGTAAAAACTGGTGATGTTTGGTGTTTTCACTTGAAAGGGTGTTGACCTAGCCTCTTGGCTTTCCAACTAAAATATGTGTGAAGTTCCAGAGATCTGGAAAAGCTTATAACAATGTTGAAAGTGAATACAATTTATCTAAGGCCAGCATTTGAAATGAGTTTCTAACTATATGGCGGATAGAACTAGTTGGAGAAATACCAGATGGCCCCCTGATGCCTTGCCCTATGAGGGATAGCATCCATTCCTGTTTAAAAGAATGGAAAAAATAGAGTATGATTCTTCATTCGTTTTCCATTTTCCTCCACAGATCTGTAACAATAAGCAAAATGAGTGACATTCTCCTGCACAATTCTGCTTGTCTGGCTTTCCAAAGGGATACCAGCATCTCTACGATCATATTGGAGCTATAAATACCAGAATATAATATGATAGGGACCAGAGAGCTATTCAGCATAGTAGAGAATTGTGCTAGCTGGAAAGTGGTGACTTTTGTCCCTAGTTCCCAGAAACAAAGGGCTCTGAGAGTAAGATCCTGGCAACAGGGGTCGCCTTTTGTCACCGTCTATCACTTTAGCCCTTCAGAGAACCAGGCAGGGATGGCAAGAATAGATCCCATCTCAGTGCTCTTTGTGAATCCCTATTATGTTAGGAATTGTAAAAATTTAATGAATAGCTGGGTGAAGTGGCACACACCTATAATCCCAGCTACTTGAGAAAGCCGGAAGAATGCTTGAGCCCAGGAGTTCAAGGATAGAGTGCATTGTCATTGTATCTGTGAATAGCCACTGCCCTTCAGCCTGGGCAAGATAGTGAGAGTCTGTCCCTAAATGGAATTAATTGAATACTTAAAAATTTAATAAATAACGTTAAAGAAGATAGAGTAAAAAAGGAGAATGTCTATGTTCATAAATAAAAAGACCTGATAGTATCAAGATGCCAGTTTAAGGCATTCAAAAAAAAAGAAACCTGTTGCTTTTACACAGTTTGACAAGCCTTTTCTAAAACAGAAAAGGCAGAGCAAGGGACCCAGGTACTCACAAGGAATACTCAGGAGAATTTTCCCTATATGATATTAAGATTTTTTTTCATACCAGTGAAGAAAATCTAGGTATTTGGTGCAAAGAGACAAATAGATTTGAATAGGGAGCCCAGAACCAGTACCCCAGAGATGTGAAAACTAGTTATAGAAGTGAGCTGAACTTCCGACTCGTGGGGAAAAAAGAAATGGTTGACTCCAGAAATAAAAATAAAATAAAATTGGTTCTTATCTTACACCATATAGAAAAATCAATTCCAGATGGAAGAGTGTATAAAGGCAAACTTTAAAAAAAAAAAACCCTTAGAATAAACATAGAAGAGTACTATGACAGCAATATTAACAAAATGGAAAATGAAGAGAAGAATGCCTGAGTAGCAATGTTAATATCAAACAAGACAGAAATCAAAGCAACAATACATGTTGGAACAAAAAAAGCGTCATCCAAAGATACAGCGATCATGCATATACACACCTAAGAATAGGTACCAAAAGAATGTAGAGGAACAATTGAGAAAGCTGTAGTAACACATAGATATGTCAACAATTGGAATTAAGGATTTCAATAAGTCTCTCTCAGAGACAAATTAAGTATAGCAAAAGTGAAAAAACTCAAGCATTTTACAAGGGTACATGTTAAATCTACCAAAGGTAGAATATAAATATCTTAACACAGTAACTAAGAAAATGCAGTGAAGGCTATGTTAACCAGTTTGATGAAAGTATTTCAAACTGTATATAAAACCAGCACATTGTACCCTATAATTGCATTAATGTACACAGCTATGATTTAATTAAAAAAAATTTTAAAAACTAACATATATATCTTCATGGAAGTTGATACCCAACACATATTTCCTGAAACAGAGAACATTCACAAAAATTGTATAGCATTCTATAATTATACTATAATCTCAATACATTAAAAAATTGATAGCATATCTACTTTATTATCTGACCACTAAGAAAAAAATTAGTCAATTAATAAATAAAAGCTTTGTATGTATAGAAACTAAATACTTAATAAATAACCCCTCTACTAAGGGAGAAAAAATCTTAATGGAAACCTAAAAATACTAAGAGGTTAAAAAACTGTGAAAGTATTTTATCAAAAATTTCAGGCCACAGATAGAGTGAATTTCAGAAAATAAAGCAGAAAATAAAAAATAATGGGGGGAAAATGAATAATGAAGGAGATTGGGGAAAAGAACAATTGAGCAAATCCAAAGAAATTAGAAGGAAGGTAATAAAAAAGAGAAGTGAAATAATTAAAGGAATAAACACACAGAAATAGAAAAGATTAATAAAACCAAGTTAGAATTTTGAAAACTTTAATAAGAAGGCAAAGGATAATTAAGTACCCTTTCCCCTACTGAATGTGCTTTTAATACAAGTTATTTAAGTAGATGACAGAGATGATAAAGGATAAATAGACGGATAGAACAAAATCTATGAGCTAATGTAATAAAAAATGTTGTAAGAGAAAAAAAATCTTGAATAAGCAGGGTTCATGCCAGTGATGCAAGCAATCTATTCATGCAACATACCACATCGAGGAATCAAAAGAAGAAAAGAATATGATTATTTATACATATGCTAAAAAAGTCATAAAAGATTTATTACTCATTTTTAGGCACAACCTTTCAGAAAACTAGAAATAGAAATTTCCAAAATTTACAAACATCCATATATCTTAAAACCATATTAAACATTATACCAAGTGGAAAAAGTATGGACACATTCCAATTTAAATTATGATTTAAAAAAGAACGCCATTATCACCACTGCCATTGAACATAGGACTTCAAGGTCTTTTCCAAGTATATGCAAAGCTAAAGAAATAAAGGTATAAGTATTTTTTCTAGATATGATTATCTACATTGAAGATATAAAACAATAAACAAACATTAATAAAAGATTTAAATTTAACAGTACAGCCAGGTTGGCAGATATAAAATGTACATAAGCAATAACCAAATAGATAAGATGTAGTATATTATTATATTATTTAGATAATGTAAGGAAAAATAAGATGATACTCAAAGTAACAATTAGAAAATACAAAGTATCCATCAGGGTAAAATAGGAAAATATGAACCATTTGTAGTTTTATAAATGGGGTGATCTAAGCTGGGAACGGTTGTTGAAGGTGCCAGAAGAGATAAGCAGAAAGACAATACAGTGAGCCAACCCAGAGATCTGTAGCAGAAAGAACCCATTCCCACTCCTAAGTGGGAAAAGGCTGTACAGCCTGAGCCCGGGGAAAGAATCATCGGCAGTAGCTAGAGCCCTGGTGTAGCTGTCTAGTTAGTGCGAGTACTGCAGAGGGGACAGACAAGGAGAGGAAGGGCACTGTGGCTTCTCCCTTGCTCCCACTCTCCATACTCCCACCAGTGCTTCCAACTGACCCAAGAAAGCAAGAGGCCAGGGAAGCACAGTTTTCATAGGCAGCCCCTGCCAGACAGAGCAGGAGAGGGCAGGGGTGAGACAGGAGAGAGGGGCTGACCCATTTTCCCTCAGTCCCTCACTGGTGGACCATGGGTTTGACATTAAGCCTAGGATTGCAGATCCTGTCCAGCAGACCCACTTGCACAGCTCTTGTCTCCAAGTTTTCTCTGATGGGTCCTTTAGTCAATGTAGGAACCATCTAGGCGTCCAGCTATTGCTAGTACCTTGATGCTTCATGCTCCATTTTATTTCTCTTAACCTTGCCCACAAATCTATAAACAGTCTGTCCCTTCATGAAACTCTTCCACTGAATCTTTTGGAGGTGCCGTTTGTTTTCTGCTGGGATTCAGTCTTATAAACTCCAAATAGGAAATATTAATTAATACATACAATACAAACTGGAACATCCTTGAATCATGATCACGGATCATGTTTTATACAGGAGTTATCTTTTTTTATCAGAAAAAAGATCTACCCATCTACCCTATATTATCCATGAGAGGATTCTTTTCAAAAACGCAAATAAAATACAGCCCATTTAAAATGCAGCTGTCTTTTTTAAACTTTTTCCTCCAGTTAGGAAAGCACTTCAGCACCATTTTGACACTTGTGTTTCCTTAAGCAGTATTGAAAGCAACAATTTTTTTTTTTCAAAGAGCCCTTTGTAGAACATATTGCACCAACTGCTTCCAATCACTGGATTCCAATTACTGTCAAACAAGAATTCGGTTGAATTTCTCTGTTTTCCTTTTTTTATCTTCTTGATTTTGAATATTTAAAAATGAATAATTTAGAACCCAAATTGTCATCTACAAATTTACCGTTCCTTTGGTGGATAGCTGTGGCTAAGCCAAATAAATGGCTTAAAGGCATTTAGGATAGTCGCAATTTCTGAACACATTCCTTACAAACAGTACAAAGACTTACATGCTCATTTTCTAGAAGATGAGAGGGTGAATTAAAGCATTTCCATGTACAGGGAAATTATCTAAGTCTACCACGACTAATGCCATATGTCACTTTTAGGATTAGGGTTGAACACCTAGTCTTGAAATCCTTCCAGGTCCAAACCTCTGTTCTCAAGACTCTTACACCAACCTACTCAGGCCCCTTGTCCAAAACATTTTTCCTACCTATGTCATTGGCTAAAAAGATGCTGTGAGATTGACCATAGTTTAGAAAAATAAAAAGAATGTAATAGAGTTTACAATAGAGATTGTTTACGTTCAGGTTACTTTTGGTAGAAATTTCACTGTCTCTTCTTGGTAGGAGTTCAAGCCCCCGGTGTCATAAAATGGATGGCAAAGGTCTCTAAATCTCTGCTGAGTCTATTTCTTTTCCTAATGGAATGCTGTCCAGGGTCTTTTTCAGTGAAAACAAATGAGTCAATGATTAATTTTTTAAAAAGATAAGGCAGAAATGTTCATTGAATGTTTAAAAATGTCTAAACACAAGGCCCCTCTCTTCATCCCAAGTTTTGTTTACACTGTAGAGTTTGATTTGTATGATGGCAGTTTCTGGATAGAGCTGGAAATGAAAAGAAAAAAATCTGTGAAAGACAAAAACTAACTCTGCAAGCTCCTGTTTACCATTAGGACAAAGGATTTTAATCAAGAGCTTGCCCAGTGATGTTTCACCATTTTTACTCCAAGAAGGACACTAAGAATTTAATTCTGAGTTGAGACGATTCTTCCAAATGGCTATGCTAGTTACAGGGGAAAGGAGGAATTTAGGGTTACTTTCCACTTTGTTCAGAATTTATGGTTTTTCATGTGTTTAAAATATCCTATTAAACACTGAGAAAACCAGGAAGCCAATGTTTGAGGAAAGGTATCTTGATGAACTGTGCAGCATCTGCTGACATTTGCAAGGAGCGCAGTGGTTTCAAAGTGAGTCTTACAAATTTGGCTCCATCTGTACACGTAACCTAATTTTTCTTTGAGTCCATTATTCCTGACAAATACCCATCTATTTTAGAAAAATATTTTCGAAAGTGGATTTTACATATATCTTTAAAACTGTTAATTTCAGGAAGCTATTGCTGAGGATTTCTCAGCACACACAAAAAAAAAAAAATCAGGAAAAGATAATTTCTTATTCACCTGAACAAATATCCTCCTGGATATTTCGAGAAGTAGCTAAGTTCACAGTCATAAGCTTCTGTTGCTAAGAATCAATCCACAAGCTGAGACAAATGTTCCTACCTGCTTTCTTTGCTCCTATCTGCTTTTCTTTCCCTGAAAACACCTGAAGAGAAAAAGTTGGGTCTGTTAAAAACCTTAATAATTTCTGATGGGTAACAAATTTTATCATTTCCACATGTTTTTAAGTGACATGAGTGGAAAATAAAGTAATTAAACCTGCAACTAGTAACTTCCACTCTAGAATGTTGCTAGTGAAAAAGTGGGAGATAGGTGAAGGAAGAACCCAAAGAGGTAAACACAGCCATTAAAAATGATACAGCTGTATAATTTTAATTTTTGGAGAAGCAAAGTTGGGCATGACTTAGGCTTAGAGCAGGATTCTTCACAGATCTATTGACGTTGGGGCTGGATAATTCTTGGGTACGGGTGTCTGCCTTGTGCACAGTAGGACGCTGAGCAGTGTCTCTGGCAACTGCATATGCTCCCAACAGTTGTGACAACCAAAAATATCTCTGGACATTGTCAAACATCCTCTGAGAAGTCAAGTCACCCCTGATTGAGAATCACCGGCTTAGAGAAAGGAATATTTCCTTACAGAAGGGTAGAAGTGAGTTCAAGAAATTGACCATAGAAAAAAGGTAAATGATGGAGCAGGGTTCAAAATAGAGAGATGGGATCAAAGGCACCTATGTGGGGAACACATCTGGGCAGGTTAAGAAAGAGAAGAGATAAGGTGATGAATCTCATTATTAGGGAAAAGTACAGAGGGGCCCCAGGTGGGAATTAGGAGTTGAAATTGAAAGATTGAAATGTCTCCTGCTGGAGATTAAGTGGGCAGTGAACTAAGTATTAAATGAATCATGGCTATATGTACAAAAGTCAACCAAAAAATTCATAAGACTTCCTCCTGGAATATTAAGCCAACTGTAATTATTATATGACCTCCTGTAGGAAAATTTAGTTTCCAGAAGTGACAACTGAAAGAACTGAGTTGGGGGTTCACCGACAGTTGGAATTAGCAAAGCCCACAAGCTAGAAAGTCAAAGTAGGGACTATTTCTGAGATGCTGTTAAGAATAATGACTTGCTGAAGTGGGAAATATCAGAGGTGAGGTTTTTAATGAGAAAGAAGAACAGGTTCTGTAACAGGAGGAACATGAAGAGAAATAAATGGACATCATGGTCCAAAAGTAGAATTTAAAAGCAAGAAATTATCCCCATCTGGGGATGAAGAGCCTAAAGAATTTGCTGAAAAATGAAGAGGGGGAAACAACTGTAGAGTCAATGTACCACAAAAAGTTGCGAACACAGACCCTAAAATAACCAAAGAAAATGTTAGAAAAAGTGTAGTAATACACAGCAAGAGAGCCAAAATATAAATGATCTTAATAAAAATATCTTTAAATTCAAAAAACTTTTAGATCATTAACTGTGTTGGTTTTTAAAAGAAAGAACTTCATAATCCATCATCTGTATCCAAAAATACCAAATCAAAATGTTCTATAAAGTGCCTGCAAAATAAATTACTCAAACTTTAAATATACTTAACAATTTTTCTTCAAATTTGGCTTCCTTTTCATTTCTCATTAAGAGCCGAAATCCTGCCAATGGTGAAAATGTATAGTGTTACCTATTTTTAGTTAAAGCACAGTTTAAATACATTTTCATGGTTTTATTTTTTTCTTATTTCCCATGTAAAAAGAGTTTAGGTAACCTATTAAAGGTTTCCCCAAATAGGCTCAAATTTGTTTTCAACCAAGGAAAAGTTAACTTCACCGTCACTCTTTGGTTAATAAAGAAAAAAAGTTTTTGCAGTTTTCTGAGTCCTTTCATCAGACATGAGGTATATATATATATGGGGGGTAGTATTTAAATTACTTCTCTAAATTTATTTCTTTACATTTAGGTTAAATTACTTTGCTTTTAAACTACTTTTCATGCAGCATTTTAAGACTACAGTTCAGGTGAGATTGAGCTATAAAGTGGAAGAAAGGATCAACTTCTTAAACTAGGCATGTAGGAAGAAGCAGGTGTGTTATTTCTTTTCTTTTTTTTTTTTTTTTATTGAATGGTAACTGTATACATTGATGCACTTTGGGGGTACAGTGTGGTGTTTTCATAGAAAATCCAAGACACTTCCATCAAACTGGTTAACATAGCCTTCATGTAACTTTCTTAGTTATTATGTCAAAACATTCA
>NW_003852397.1:41557872-41602418 GCF_000181295.1 Otolemur garnettii | reverse complement strand
ATTGCCCTTAACAAATATAAAGTGGCCATCTTTATCTTTGGTTACTTTTGTTGGTTTAAAACCTATTGTATCTGCGAATAAAATTGCAACACCTGCTTTTTTCTGCTTTCCATTAGCCTGGAATATAGATGACCATCCCTTCAACCTAAGTCTATATTTGTCTTTTAAGGTAAGGTGAGATTCCTGTAGGTGTGTTATTTCTGTTTTCAATTTTTACTTTCTATAATTTATATTATTAAAACAAAATAGACTGAATATGCTCCTCTAGGCTCCACGTTCTCCTCTTGGTATCTTGATTCTTCCTTTCACCCTCCTATCAGTCTCCTACCTTAAGAGTCATCACATTAAAAGGCTTTTCCCATCCTTTACATTTCTTCAATTTTGGTAAATACCAATCAACCACCAATAAAATTAAAGAAGTCATTATAAAGTCCAACTCTTGATTTAGTCAAAGTACAGAAACAAAAGCAGATCATCTAAACTGACTTGCAATGTTTACTAAAGCTAAACGTATGTCCATGATAAGATACAGAGGTTTCACTTAAAGGCATATGTTCATGGTAATGATAATATAAACTAGAGTACTGATTACCTCTAGAAGGAAGAATGTTGACCAAGAAGGTGCACAGGAGAAACCTCAAAGGTGCTGGAAAGATCTGCATTTTGATTTGGATAGTTGTTACATAAGCATTTGCATATGAAAATTTTTTCTGTACACTTAATATTAGCTCACATTGTGCTCTTTACAGTTTGTGTGTCATAACTCAAAACATTTTTTAAAAGTATATTTATTAGCACTCTCTTGATCATCTCTCAGGGGTGTCCAACCTATAGCCCACAGGCCACATGCAGATTAATTCAGGTCTGTTTTGATCATCGTTGGTATTGGGTAACACAAAAGGTACCTGTGGACCTGTTCTTTTGCTCACCAGCTTTTGGTAATGTTTGTGTATTTAATGTGTGGCCCAAGACAACTCTCATTTTTCCAGTATGTGGCAGAAAAGAAAAAAGGTTGTACATCTTTGAAGCAAAATAATGGATTAGTACTTAAGAGGGCAAGCTTTTGAAACAAAAAACCTTTATTCCAACGTTGGTTTTCCCATTCCCTGGCTAGAAGATTTGGGGTAAGTTATTTAACATGTGTGATTCTCTCAGCATTAAAATGACAACGATGATGATATCTGCCGGAAAGTTGTTTTGGAAGAGAATGTGTGTGAAAGCATTTTGTAAACTGCAAATGTTAGCGCCTGTATTATAACTGAATAGAGAATGCAAAATTCACGTATTTGTCAAGTTAAGCTGTTTGAGATTTTCTAGAATTTTCTTAATTTCTATTTCAAGTACAATAACTCTTACATTATGCTTTGTGCTAAAGTGGTTGGACTATAGGAAAGAATATAAAGGAAATTATCCAATTCAATACATGGCTGCTATCTCTCATGCCATTTTCTGCTATAATTCCCAACAAAGACCTCATCATCAAGACCTATAGGAGAACTTTCTATATTTTGGTATCACCTAAATCTCTGGAGTTTTTTTTTTAAATGTATGAACATTGATAGTGTTTTTATCTTTCATATACCTATGAAAATGCAGAGGCAAGTCTGTGGCCTGTGCTGGGCAAGGAATAGCTCTTCCCTCCATGTGCCTTGTTCATTGTGATCACTCTTGGCTTTGTTCTACTTTCCTACACGTCTTCTCGCTCTGCTTCCATTCTACGACTCACTTTGATTTGTCTTACCAATTATGCATATTTATCTAGGAAATCTGCCTCAAAGCATCTTTGGAAAGAGAGGCTATTGTGAAAAAACAATAGTGACACCAAAACCACCTGGGTGAGTAGGAATCACACCTAGTATAGAAGTCAAGAGCATGCAGCACACAAGAAGTTCCACAGATCTAGACACAGGTACGTATGCCACAGAATTCCCTGAAGGCGCTCTTATCATGCCCTTCACAGTCATCTTACCAGCAGGAGTCACTGGCTAGAGCAGGATCCTCCGAGGGACAAGGACTTGGGTCTACATTGTGCACTTCTCTAATCCTGGCAGCAAGAACAGTACCTGCCTCATGGAAATACCTAATTCAAGTTTGCTGAATTGATTAGCTCCGCATATAAAATGTAGTTTTGCACTTCCTCAGAGCCGTGGCTACAATTACTCCAAAACCTTTCAAACTGCCATGAAAATGTAAGGTATATAAGCATGGTTTGTGTGAGAGGCTGAACAAAGTGAAATGTACCCTGCTGATACTGAGCAAACTAGTTCATACTTTGGATTTTTTACTGGAGTTTTTTTTTTAAAAGAGAGAATAAAATGGTCTAATCTGAAATGGAATTTGCCACCTGAAACCCTGTTACTCTAAATTCTACATATAAGATGCTCCATAGTGCTTGCCGTATACAATTGCACACAAACTGTAGGTCCACCCTGTATAAGCAAACTGTGTTACTATAAAGTAACATGTAACTTAGTTTCTTGTAAGTCATTTATTTAAAATATCAAGCCAGTGATCTTGCTATTTCAATTTCATATGAAATACACATTTGATATTTTAAGGAAAAGATGATAAAGGAGGCTTTTTAAAAGGCACATAAGAAAGGGCAAAAGCAGAGACGAAAGAACACAACAAAAATATTGTAAGCTAAAAAGCAGGCTGATGAGCGATCATCAGCATAGCAGGCCCAATTTTTCAGCGAGCCCCAAGGATACGGAGCATCTTCTATACCATGGAATTCTCAGCAGACTCAGAGACTGTCAACAACAGGCACTTTGGGGATAAAGTAAAGGAAGTAGGGACTTAAAATTAAAACAATTGAGTAAAAGCATTGTAAGAAGCAGTTTCTCTCTCAGAACCTCTCCACTTCTCTATGCCACTGAGTGAAAGTTCTTACTTCACCCTAGCAAGAGATTATAAGTTTACTCGCTGGAAAGCATAAATGGACTGCCTGAGTTCATAGTGGAAAGTATAATTTTATTCAATGAACACATGCTCACTGAATGCTAAAATTTCCAATGCTCAGAACATCGGCAGGAAGGCGTCTACCCTGCAAGCAGAAGGCTGGAAAACTCTTCTCAGAGGAATCCAACCAGCTCAAAAGGAAAGATAGAAAATACTGACAATGGGTCATCCCAACAAACCACCAAGCAGATTCTCCTATACGGAAATTAAACGTTAACCGACCTCACCCTCACTCCAAGAGGTTGTAGTCAGCTTTTAGCATATCAAAAAGCAATTGACTTTTGTATATTGACTCTGTAACCTGTGAACTCTCTAAAATTAACAATTGTTAATAGTAGGTTTTTGAAGATTCCTTAGAATATTCTATAACAGTGGTTCCCAACCTTCCTAATGCCACGACCCTTTAATACAGTTGCTCACGTTGTGGTGACCCCAACCATAAAATTATTTTCATTGCTACTTTCATGAAGTACAGACACTGGTTGTAAGTCAAAACACATGCTTGCAACTACCAAAGAACGTATTTACACATTTCTCTGCTCAGTACGCTGAAGTTTCCCTACAGAGGGGGAGCACTTAGGAATTAAGTGAAGAGTGATACCAATCATTAAAGGCTTTGAGAGAATTGAGTTTCCTTCACTGCATGGATCCACACACATATTTAAACTGTAGTGTGTGACCTGTAAGTCAGGAAGTACCTTGATGAAGGCTGGGGTGCTATTTGGTAATGTTTTATGGCTTTGTACTCTTATTTATTTGAGGAAAGCTCCTTCCTGAAAATTTTGAGTCAGAAATTACTGACTCAAAAAGGTAACGAAATTTTCTTCTCTGAAACTGCTTAAGAAAAGGGCAGATAAATCATCCCTCTAGAACAGTTTTTTTTCAACCTTCTTCTATCTCACGGTACACTTGTACCTAGAGTTAAACTTCTTGAACCTATAGTTAAACTTCCATGGCACACTTAAATTATGTTGATCAAAAAAAAAAAAAGTAGAATACAAAATATGCTTACTGTGCTTTGAGCTTTTTTGAAAATAATTTAATTGATGATCTTTAAAAACTTTTGCAGCACACCTAAGACCCTCTCATGGCATACCAATTGAAAATCATTGCTCTAGAACAGCCGTTCTCAACTTGTGGGTCGTGACCTCTTTGGGGGTTGAATGACCCTTTCACAGGGTCACCTAAATACATCCCGCATATCAGACATTTACATTACAATTCATAACAGTAGCAAAATTATAGTTATGAAGTAGCAACAAAAATAATTTTATGATTAGGGGTCACCATAACATGAGGAATTGTATTAAAGTGTCATAGCATTAAGAAGGTTGAGAACCACTGTTCTACACAATCAATCATATCATCTCTGAATAGCGATAGTTTTATTTTCCTTCCAAACTTCAGTTCTTTCTTTCTTTTCTTGCCTAATTGCAAAGGCCACGCTCTTAGTCCAGTGTTGAATGTAAGTGGTGAGAGTCATCCTTACTTTGCTCTTGACCTCAACAAGTATTTAATTATCAAAATTAATATGCCAGCTATAGGATTTTCATATACAGACATTTTCAGATTGAGGAAATTCCCATTGTTTCTAATATGATGAATTATCTTACCATAAATGGATATCAAATTTTTTCATATATTTTCCTATATATATTGAAATGATCACTTTTCTCCTTTATTCTGTTAATGTGGTGAATTACACTTATTTGATTTTCAAATGTTAAATCAACTTTGCATTCCTAGAACCTATTGCAAATGTTAAACCAACTTTGCTAACATTTATTAATCATTAAGAATCTTTGGGTCCATGTTCGTGAAGGATACTGATAAATATGTATGTATGCTTTTATCTTCGTTTTTCAAGTTGATATTTTATACGCTTCTATCTAAAGCAAGATTTCAGTGTGATATTGACCTCATAAATCCTCTACTTACTAAAATATTTTGTATAATGATGGTATGACTTCTTTTTTAAATGTTCAGTAGAAATCACTAAATAAACCATCTGGGCCTTGAGTTTCCAAATCAGCTTTTTAGTTGGCTACTCTTAAATATAGACATATGGACATCCAAGAATCACCTCAATCTGAACTTTAGAATCAACTGGCAAGCCTTGAAGAACCATGCCTCAATAGCAGAGGTTTGAATTTGATTGTTGTGAGGGGCCTAAGCACTAGCATTTTTTTAATGTTTCAAGTTCATTGAGGGTACAAAGAATTAAATTACACTGTTTGTGTTTAAGAAAAATCCTCTTATAATTGTGTCCTTCCCCTAAGAGGTGTGCCATACACTGTAACCACCATCTGCCCCCTTTCTCCCTTCTCTCTGCTCCCTCGTTCCCCCACCTCCCACTTGAATTGATTTGAGTTTTTGACTTATGTGGCTATGTATTAGATTGTCTACTGGCTTCATATTAGAATCAAGTACATTGAATTCTTGCTTCTCCATTCTTGTGATACTTTAAGAAAAAGAATGTGTTCCACCCCAATCCAGGTTAATAGAACAGATGTTAAGTCTCCATCTTTTTATGGCTGCATAGCATTCCATGACATGCATGTATCACAGCTTGTTAATCCATTCCTGGGTTGGTGGGAATTTAGGTTCTTTCCACATTTTGGAGATTATAAATTGAGCTGTGATAAACAGTCTGGTGCAAATTTCCTTATGAAAAAATGATTTTTTTTCCCCTCTGGTTAGAGGCCTTGTAATGGAATTGCAGGGTCAAAGCACTAGCATATTTAAAAACTCCCTGGGTGATTCTGCTTATACTTTGTATTAAAAACCTCTGCTGTAATATGAAAGCTAGAGACAAAATCTACCAGAAAAGATTAAATTTAAACTGGAAGAAACAGAGACCGTGTAAGAAAATGACAACTCTAAGAACTTAGTGCTGATAATCATCAGAGACACGAGAGAAGATATCGAGACCGTGAAACAGAGAAAAAGATGCTATGAGCAAGGAACTTTCAGAGGCATCAGGAATGGCATGCATTGTTTACAAAGAGGTGATGCCAGGTAGATCAGATCTCAGATTCAGAAGGTAACAGAACTGATTTAAAACACCGGATCTCCACATTTTACTGGCTTAGTGACTTGGGCTATTTATGGAAGTTAACCGGGACTCTGTTTTCTCAACTAGAAAACAGGAATAATGATAGCATTGACCTCATGGGTTTGCTGGGAATATCAAATGGGATAATACTTGTAGTTAGGAGAGTGCCTGGTTCACTGAATTAATCCGTGAAGCAGACACTCTAGTTGAAACTCTTGTTCACAGTTAGCTGCGTCAAGTAGGAAGAATGCACCAGGCAGCATTAAATTAAACAAGCTCTCTAAGCTAAACAAGCTTTCTAACCAGTGAAATTACTATTCAAATCTAAAAAGCAAATGATCCAGTAGTTGATGTAGAAGGGTGGGATGAGGAAACAGGATATAAATATAAATTATTTTAATGTGGTGATGATTCACTTTTAAAATGTGTCCTCATTTATGAAAATTAGCTTGGAAGTTGCTTGCTCACACTTCCTCAGTATTTGACACGAGTTCAAATTTGCCACAGAACCCTGGACACTTGACAGCATCTGTGAAGCAAATCATGGAACAAACTAGAAGAACGGCTCTGCAGATGACCTACTCACTATACCTCTTCTGGAGCTTTGTTCTAGTGTCATTTTTAGGACCCTGCAATTTGGTGACATTCACGTTTTAGAGTAGAACAAATAACAATTATCTATGATTCTCCGCTGAAGATACTATTTATTCAGTCTTCTGAAGGCTAGAAGGAGGATTAAATAAAGTAATGCCTGGAAAGCACATTGTTTGGCACATACCCTTAATAAATGTTAATTGGCACAGTCATCACTGTTATGGTGCAGGATAGGACTAGCTAATGATGAACTTGAAAATTCTCACAGGCAACGTGAGAATGTTAGCCTGAGATAGCTCTGTATCCCTCCCTCTCCCAAAATCCACTTAGAATAGTTACTTCAGATTTGACAGTTGTTGTTTTCAGACATATTTTATTTGTAAAATATCTATAGTGTTCATTAGCACTAAAGGCACAGAATCATTCGATCAATACCATTCATTGCTTACGAAGTTTTACATTGTAGAGTACAATGTGAAAATAGCTATTGTTTAAGACTTATTTAGAGTAACAGAACAAGACAATTCTTAACTTTGACTTAAATGACAAGATGCTGTTTCCTCTGTAATTTTTATGCTTTTGAATATGAGACATGAGGAAAATGATATTCTCCGAGGTAGGACTAAGTCCAATTAGTAAAATCATCTCACTTAAAATAGTCTTTGTCAGAAGTATATGTATTACTTTTATCCCTTCATGGGGGCTGTGAGTCAAAGGAGAGATCAATACAACTCCATACACCCCAGAAGAACCTAAAAATTATGTATTTCTTAGCTTTCAATACACTTCATCTAGAATTTCCAGGCCTCAAATTAATAGCACTTCCATGTTCCAAAATTATCTTTCTAGCAATTGACAATAAAGGAAAACATTAAAATTCCTTAAAAATACTAGCAGCAAATAGCCCACTTTTCATACTCTAACTATGACTAGGAAAAATACATAAAACTCTAGAAATTGTCCATTTAAAATAATCTCTGCTGGCAGTCAAATAAAATCACCCCTCATAAAAGAACATACTCTTAAAGTTCCAGTTAGTGTCATTTGCCAAAAGTGGCACCACTAAAGCAATAACATCTTTAAATGGGAAAACATAATCGGTGAGGTCCTTAACGCACCAGGCATCTGGGCAAGTGCAGGAAATCGTCTTTTATTTTTGTATTTGGGGGAGCAACTAGCCTAGTTTTAAAAAGAAGAAAATAACATCAGCAATGTAGCAATCATCTTAACATTAAGTAAAAGGCCAGAAAAATCGTCTTCATATTCAATAATACTAGGTATCTCTTTTTAAGGCAATTCAAATGAAAAATACAATTGTGTGTGTTCTCACACCAAGACTTCTCATTTTGAGATTGCATTTCTACATAGAAAATGGCTCTTGGATGATGCTTAGATTCCTCTCTGTACAGAGGGAGGACGGTTAATCTTTAGCTTCAAAATTTCCCATTAATGGGCCTCCCTCAGAGCCTTGTGGGCAAAA
Organism: Otolemur garnettii; assembly: GCF_000181295.1. NCBI lineage: Eukaryota > Metazoa > Chordata > Mammalia > Primates > Galagidae > Otolemur > Otolemur garnettii. The sequence goes on along the minus strand of NW_003852397.1, from coordinate 41,594,328 downwards.
CAATTTCAGCACTGGCTCCCACAATACATATGCCCACCAAGAGCCTAAATTGCCCAAAGAACTAGGAGTATCCCGTTGAGACTTTCATATTAGAAAAGTTTGGAGACCATTCTTTTCACCTGCATATTAGATATTCAGGCTGAATGTATAAAAATGCATATAAATAATTTTATCTCTTCTACTCCTAGGGTACTTTATTTTTTCTGTACTTTCTAATATAATCTCTAAGAGCTTTTACCAAAATTAATCCATAAAATGGATTACACACATTGATGATGCCCAAAGACTGCCAGTCACATTCCCTCCTAAGTAGGGAATGAAGACCAAATTTACAACCATAACCACGATATCCTTTGCTTCAATTACTTTGCTCACTGTTGCCGTTTTTTCTTGGAAAACTAGTCAGTAGATGATTTATCCATTTAGTCAGTAACGTCCAAACATCCACGTTCTTTCCATTGTCAGGAAGAAAAATCTTGGAAAACTCAGAAAGGGCTTATTGCTTTAAATACTGGTGGTTTATGGAAAGGGGTGCAAATAATCTTGTAAATTGATTCTTAATAAGTGGTTCCCTTAAGGAATGATTTCCTGTTTTGCTATATAAATAAATGGCAACTACATTTCATGTGAGTATGGTCAACAAAGCAAAGATTCCTTAGTGGGAGAAATTATATTTTAATTCTTCCACATTTGACATTCATTGACACCACCGTGGATTACCAAACTGAAAATCTGATTTCCAAAAATAGCCTTAGAGAAAGAAGAGTGAAGATTTATTTTTAGAGAGGCCAGGCCCTACTCTTACACGAATAGGTCAGCTGGCCTGAAAAACAGCCAACTCCAGTTGTATAAGGAAAACTGACCCTGGCTCTGAAGACTCACTTGGAGACGTCCAACAAGATTTCATCACCGCTTGGACTACGGTATTTATATGGGATGGGTGAGTTTAATAAGCTGTTTCACCAGCTTCTTAACTTTCACTGCAAATATTTCTCCAGAAGCCAAGCCCTCCAATCCCGCTCATTTTGTGGGCTTGAAGTATTAATTACAGTTTAGATTCTACAAAAACAAGTAAAAAGAGCTGTGAGCTTCTAGGCCTGTTGGTTCCTACATTGCTTAGACGTAACTCTGCTTTTTTGTTGTTGTTATTTACTCTGTTTCGGCCTCAGTTAGCAGGAAGCGCAACATTTTAGAGAGTTGAAATAACCTACAGGTCTTTCACAAGCACTAATTATTTCAAGGGCCATTTATCTCATTTGACGAAATATACGGCTAGCTTAGGTTTAAAATCAACAACAAAGGAGAACTATTCAACTCCATGTATGAAACAAGTTGGGTTCCAATCTCTATTTAAAAGTGACTTATGTCTGGGTGGTGCCTGTGGCTCAAGGAGTCGGGCGCCGGCCCCATATACCAGGAGTGGTGGGATCAAAGCCAGCCCCGGTCATAAACTGCAATAAATAAATAAATAAATAAAAATAAAAGAGATTATGTCAAATAATTTTTGTGATTTAACATTTTTATATGAAATATTTATTCCTCATATTAAAAGAAACAGTAACAAGAAATCTTACCATATTCTACCAACCAGAAAAAGAAAGGTCTTGTTCTGAACCTTTACTGGGTCTTATACCGTAATCACTGTGCACTCACCATGTGCTCGCTACTTAATATTTAACAAAGAGTTTTTTGTGTATCTCTGAAGTCCACACATTTGTCGGATTTATAGGCAATAAGAAATTTTGTTAACAGATCACAATTAACTAATATCAATGTTTAGATATTTTTCATGACTTTTAAAATATATACATTATGATTATGCACTGTATTAGTTTCTTAAGGCTGCCATAACGAAGCACCACAAACTAGGATGGCGTAAAACAATAGACATTCAGTCTATCTTAATTTTGGAGGCTAGAAGTCTGAAGTCAAACTGCTGGCAGGGCCATGCTCCCTCTGAACCCTGCGGGGGAGAATCTGCCCCTGCTTCTTCTAGCCTCAGTAACCCAGGCCTTGGTTTCTGGCATCATAATCCCACCCCACATAGCCCCATCCCTCTGTGTCACTTCTATTTGTATAAGAGCACCAACCGTTTGGGGTTCAAGGACCACCTTACTCCCATATGACCTCTGCCTTAACTAATTAAATCTGTAACAATAAAATTTTCAAGTAAGTTCCCATTCTGAGGTTCTGGGAGGGATATGAAATTGGGGACAGGGGCCTTGTGCCACCTAATGCATGTACCCTGAGCCCTTGTTTATGGGTCTGCAAGTGTGCTCAGTTTTTTCATGGGACAGGAAAATAAAATGCTCCACGTTTTCAAAATATATGATTTTGAAATATATGATTTTGAATGCATGTATACAAATATACATGCATTTTGTCCTATTTCTTCAATGTATAATTTCTGTAAGAAAAAAATCTGCTTTTCGTATTTCTCTTAAAATCCTGATTCTCCCACGGGTACAAAATTCAACTACTATCTACTTTATATTTAAAGGAATAAAAAGGTTTTCTGTCCTCTAATCAATCCTCCTTCTTACCAGAGACAACAAATTTCCCCCCAGATTCCTACCTATGACAAGAGCTTGTGATGGAATAAAAAGCTTTATAGTCCTCAAAGTGTGCGGAGAAAACCCCACATGCCAAAAGAGAAGGGAAGCTTACATACCAAAAATAAACTAAAATTTGTATCTCACTCTTGCCCTCATTCAATATTCAGCAAGTATTTACTGAGCTTTAGGAAACCCCAACATACTCTTGATAGGACTATCATGGGAACATCTTAAATGTAAGAAGAGACCATAAGTCTCCTCAGTGTCAAAAGAGCCTGAAAAGCCAAGGTGCCAAAGAGGATCAGCTCTGCAAACCTCATGTCAAAGATGGGGATCTCCCTACAGTCCACTTCCTAAAGAGGAGTGAACACTGGACACCCTATTCCTTTCTCCTCAACTCATCTCCCATCAACACTTACGTGTTTTCGAGTGTCTTAAAACGGCAAAAGACACTGTGTGAGGGGAAGCAAGAGTGTGTGAAAGTTGTCAGAATCAAAATGGAGTCACTAATGTGAAGAAAACCCTGTCAAATAAAGCCAGGGAAGACTGTGAAGAGAGGGTTATGCTTGTATGCCTGCTAACAAAAACTACCGGAAAAGACTGCAGTGCCCACAACCTTGCACAAAGCCCATGCAGCCTAACACAAAAAGTACTCCTACCAGAGCATCTAGCCAGCGATTGCCTGGTATCACCCTTGTTGATCACCTAGCTATGGAAAATCATTTCAAATCAATGATGGCGTCGTCCTCATTTTTTCCTTTAAAATCTTTGTATTCTTGTACCTCCCTGAATATGCTTATAGTTAATTATGGCATGTGTGTTCCCATTGCAATATTGTATTCCCAAATAAGTATCTTTTCTTTTAGAGAGTCTCCCTCTGCTTTTTATGTAGTTGACAAGCAACACCATATTTATTCTGAAGATTAAAATTGCTATTAAAATGATCACAATTTGCTTTTATAGCAAACTTTCTGGAATCTTAAAAGGTAAGTGTTCCAGAAAGAAAAATAAGATGCATGGATTGGCTAGATGAGGTAACCAGGGGCTATAGGTGCTAGCACTCAGGCATCCAGAAATGATAGATTGGGGAAGACACCCTTATCATCCTCAAAGATCCTTAGAAAACTATATGCACTTTGGTGTGAGATGAATTCAAGCCTAAGGATTTTATTCTGCACACTTGCCAATCACTAACAGAAATGCTTTCCAGACCTAAGACGGAATATGCTTTTCTAATTATGCAATCTTCACATGTTAGAGCTAGAACAATGGGACGACAATTTTAAAAAATCCTGAAGCTCAGGCCAATTAAATAATTATCTCCAGGGGTGGAACCTAGGCATTAACACTTTTTAAAACTTTCCAAGTGATTCCAATAATAGTAAAGTTTGAAAACCATTGAATTGTGTGATACTCTGCAGATTACTGCAGGCATGAGATTTGGAGACTCACAGCCTTAGTTCAAGATTGTTCTACAATTTGCTAAGGATATGATTTCAAGCAAGTCACTTAATGTCTCTGAGCCACGTCTATTAAATAAGGTGCAAACCCCTTATTATTCTTCACTCTCTAAAGTCTTCCTTTTATCAATAAAATACATTATATAAAGGTTAATTAGCTCTTGATAAAGGGCATTCTAGAATTATTGGCACTATTTATTAAACATCATTTAACATCGAACCTAATTTCCATCTCCAATAAGTCTGTGAGTTAGAAGAAATATGAAAGTATATGTCCCAAAATGTTAACAGTGGTTATCACTGGGTGTAAGAATGGGTAATCCCCTCCCCTTTCTCCCTCTCTTCTGAAGAAGGAATACAATCTAAGTATCAAGCTGCTCCCATTTCTCTAGTTCCAAGCTATGTCAACCACGAGTAAACAAGAAAACCCAGTTCTGTCACACTGTGAAACCCCTCTATAAATCATTAACTTCTTGCTTAATCCGCCTCAACAGGTAAGACAACATGGCTTTGTTAGACAAGAAACAAGTCTGCACCATCTCCACGTACACAGACTCACTTTTGCATAGCTCAAACTTCTCTCCCCCTGTCTTCTTGTCTGTGTGGCTTAGCCCTCTCTCTCGAGGTGGAGCTGGCAAGACCACACGTCTCACTCAATCCATTTGTGTGTGCTTATTTCACTACAATATCCCAAACACAGTTCCCTGGCCCCTTCTCCTTTCTCATGTAGAAGCAGCCGAGATTGACGCACATCCCAGTCAGTCCTGCCTTGACCCTGCGGTGTTGGTTTGCCTCATAGCAGCTTTGCACTTTCTCTTTTTAGCATAATTCCTTTAAGACTCTTCACAGAGTCTTGGGTTTCTAATTGATCAGAGTCAACAGCCTTCACTTGTGTGATTTCTAAAATTCCTCATCTAAAAACTGACAAGATGCTTCTATGATATTATTCACATAGTTCACAAATATTGATTGCAAATCTACTGTGCAATATGCAGATACCAAAAAATATTGTTCCAGCTCGGATGAGTAAAGCAGACATTAAGTAAATAAAGACATAAATAAGTGCGTAGTATGTAATCATTTATTATGGTAGGTGTTAAAAAGGAAAAATAGCATAACTTAGAGAGAATAAGGAGGTTGGGGCTCCAATTATCTGGAGTGATAAGGGAAGACTTCCTAAGGGGGTAAAATCCTTGAATTGAGTCCTGGTAGATGAATAGAAGCTTATAAGGCAAGAAAATGTTTTAGTCAGGAGAATGATATGATATAATCCATACTTTCAAAACCAAAACTTTGATTTTTATGTGGAGCATGTTTTACTAACTGCTCAAATGGCTCAGCATGGCAGTAACATTGAGTGGACAGAAATGAAAGAAAAAAGCATAAGTTATTTTTCTTCAACAATATTCTGCTGTTTCTCTAAACCAGGGATCAGCAAACTACACTTATCCCTTGAACAACATCAGTTTGAACTGTGCAGGTCCACTTATATGCTGATTTTTTTTCTTTTTACAAAACATTCAAAACTAGCTCATATACCAACTTCTTGTGTTTGTAGTTCTGCAGGGGTCTGGCTGCTGTTGCTACTACTACAGGACTTGGAAATGCACAGATTTGAGTATATGTGGGTTGTCCTGGAGCCAGTTCCCTCATCTTGCATCTACCCAGGGTGATTCTAGCCAGCAGACTAAATTCAGCCCACTGCCGACTCTTTGACAATAAAGCTTTATTAAGGGGAAAAAAAGCCCCACACCCATTTGTTATAGTGTCCACCACAGCTTTTACTCAACAAGAGCAGAGTCGGGTAGTTGTTACAGAAACTGTGGCCCCCGAAGCCAAAAATATTTACTATCTGGGTTTTCAAATGAAGTATTTGCAACAGCTTTTAGAGAGACCTTGACACCAGATTTCCTCTTCTTTTTCTATTACGCGGTCAGGTCACGTGCCCAGCCCTCATTGCAATGGTGGCTGGGAAAGGAAGCACCAGACTTCCAACCTCTGTAGAAGAGGCTCGGGAAGAGCTATTGAGTGATTCATTGAACCATTTCTCACAGATGTGCCAAAGTTAAGAAAAATGGTGATTCTATTGTCTTAAATCTTAATCTGACTCCCAATTTCTCTGTTGTATAAAAGGATGATGATATTTGCTTCTTATGGTTGCAAAGAGGATTAAATAAGATACAGATATTAAATGTGTTAATTACATAAAGTGCCTGGACTTAGTGTGTTCTGTAACTACAGCTCCCTTTCCTTCCTCTGAACGCCTCTTACATTTCAGCGTTGTGCTTGTCTGTCACCTCAACTTGTCCTTGCTCACAGTAGGCACTTGTTCAGAAATGTAGAATAAAAGAACAAACATTCCCATTCTTCTACGGCACAAGGCCTTGGTTGTTGGTGCATACTTACAGGATTGATTGTTTAATTCTGGTTGGCTGGTAAGTACAGAAGTATCTTACTGTTGCAAAAATGTCGCAACAAAGTTTTTAACAAAGGTTGAAAGGTTTTTAAAGGTTCTTCTCCTGGAGAAGACTGAGTTCGGGAAAATCTCAGCCTTCTTTTTAGTAGTAGTAACAATGGCTAAGCAGAAGGAAAGACCAGGGACCTTGTCTCAGATATAGTCCACTTTCTAGTGGCCAGGACCCCATCACCTTCCCAAATGAGCAGGCCTGCTCCTAAGACTGAGGTGCCCCAGCACCTGGGAGTCAGGGGATCCCTCTGTGCAGCCATATGTTAAACATACAACAGGTCATAAACCCTCCTGACCAAGTCAAAGAAGCCACAGCTCTTGAGACTCTGAAGAGGAAGAAAGAGGGCTCAGCCATACCCTAAGATGATCTCCCAGAATCTATTTCCCAGACCCCTTTATGACTTCTACCTCTCAAATCATGTTTGTAACAGTGAAGTATGACATCAGAACACATCTGTTCATAAAATTGTCTTGGCAGTGAAAATGTTAGTTGAGAACCATACACTCCTGGCTTTTATCAAAAGGCCGACAGATTGCTAATTACCAATATTTGTGCCTGAAATGAAGCCTATCTATGTTCTACCAATTAGATGTTTTTTCTTAAAAAAAAAAAAAAAACTATATCATTACAAAATCTTCATTTAGGTCTTTGTGACAGGAAAGTATATGCTTTTTAAAAATTTTTTTTTAAAAAAACCTCACATAGAACAATATAAACCCAAAGTCAAGCTTACTATTTATCATTGCAAAGCAGAGATGAGGACAAGATGATTAAACATCATCACTGAAAATAGGATTTTGATTCACATACAATTTCTTTAAATGTTTGCCCCTGAACGTGATTGTGTTATTCTGACATTGAAAAATGTCACAGCCATCACATATGTGTCACGTCTGGTGCTTCCTGGAAATAAGATGCGGAGTACAAGGAATAATGTGCTCACAGCGAATTCACAGGATCAGAGAAGAACGGTCTCTTTGGAGAAACAGCAACTAAAACCTATAGGATGTGATTGCCTACAAAACATAACCAACATCATCCAGAAAATAGCTCTTGGCAGTTGTGAAGATCTGAAAATACCAGGTCGCAGGCTTGGCCTTTTCCCAGTTGTTTTCAAAGGCAACTAAAGGCCTCTAGGACCCTGAGCAAGGTCAGTGACCAGGGCTGCACTTCACCAACTTCCAAAGACGGGGCACTGTCCGAATGAGAGAGCAAGATAAGGCCTACCACTTTACAAGGAACTGGCAAAATAGATTTTGGCACAGCTGCCGGAGAACTTGGCCCTCCAAGAACAAAAGAGCCAGGCCTCTTTTTGTTTTCCCTTCTCAGTAAGTAAAGTGAACATTCAACTTCAAGTTATGCAGACTATGTCCCCTTTATTTTGGAGGGGTTAATGTCACCTTTCCATCACTGGTATTGCTTTAAAAAAAAAAAAAAAGTAGAAGCAAATATAGGATGCAGCAGTGAATAGACGGCCTACCATCAGAATTCTACAAAGCCCAGAAATAACTATTTCCCTGATATTTTGGACCAAAACGCAGGTCTTTTTTAGTTGGGGGAGGGGGGTATTGCTGAGTTATTCTTGTCATCTTACTGATTCAGCTGGATCCAGTGTAATAATGAAGTAAATTACTTTCTAATTGGCAATTATGGTCGCCAAAAAAATCCAAAGCAACAGGAAACTGGTCTTCTTAGCCAAGAACACAGGGTCTTTCCCCTTGCTCTGCAGTTCTTTCCCTTTACAAAAAAATTCCCCTGCACCTAATGCTACTTAAGTTACACTTTTCTTTCTCCCGTCACTTCATTTATTATGAAAACCTCTCCCCCCTCCCACCCACTGATAGTTTGGTTCCCTGCTATTCTTTAAGAACTCCTCTCTCAAAAGACACCAATGCTCTGCTAACCCTAAAAGATTCCCATGCAGCATTTCACCCAAAGGATCATCTTTTCTTTCTGGAAGCTTTTGGGGGGGGCATGGGGGTGCTCAAGTCACTATGTCTTCTCACTTTTCTTCCAACTTCCCTGATCATTTCCTCTAGTGTCTTTTGCTGACACTTGAGCTTCTAGTCACATCTGAGGTTTATTTACTCATGCACACCACGTGTAACTATTGAGTGCTGTGTGTGTACTCAGCCCTGTCCTGGAGTTTCTGGCTTAGCTCTGCTTTCTCTCTGCAAGTTCTCCCTGGGCTATTTCATCCACCTTCAAGGGTTTAACCACCAACTCTATCCCTTCCTTCCTTTTCTTTTTCATCTTGCGATTTCCTTAATATAGATCCTTATCATTTCTTTCCTCAACTTTCATAATAGTTGCCTAAATCGTCCTATTGTCAAGTTTTACTAAATACTACTCATCTTATAGAAACTATCTTCTCCCTTCCTTTTCCTTTCTCTCCTTGCTTTATTTTTCTCATTTTTAATAGAAAATGTTTATTTTAAAATTCCCCAAACTTAGAAAACCAGAAAGAGAAAAATCCCTGAGAAGCCCACACCCAGAGTCAACCATTTTACTTTTAGTGAGATTTCTGCTGAAATGTTTCCAGGCCTAAGTTTTTTAAGAAGAGAACTTTTCCAGCCTTCAAAGGTCAGATAAATCCATTCTATTTAAATTTTTCCAAAACATAAAAAGGAAACCCTCGGAATGCCAGCAACATATTGATAAGAAACCTAACATAGATAAATCACCAGAAGGAAACATTAGATCAATCTCTGTTATGGAAGTTATGCAGAAATACTAAATAAAGTATGAGCAAACATAGTAGAAAAATAAAAGTGGGATAAAAGAGCACAAGAATAATTTGATATTAAAAATGTTATTGATTTAAAATAGCACATTAATGGGGCAAGGAAATTTTCTAATCATTGCTTCAAATGATGCCAAATAAGACCTTTGGTAAAATTCAGATGACATTCCTACCTCAAAAGAAGTCTAAGCGAAGTAGCAGCGAATAATACTTTCTTGACATAATACTAATATTTATCTCAGCATCATGCTTAGTAGAGAAAAATAAGAGAAATTTTCTTTGCTGTCAGGGATGAGAAAAGCAATTCTAGTTTCCCATTGTTCACAAACTACAGAACAATGCATTTAGACAAAAGAAGTATAAGGTATCAGTATAAGAAAGAAGGTGAACTTGTAGTCCTCTGCAGATGACATGCAGGATGCATGAAAATTTTAAGAGTATCAAATGAAGGAAGAGACTTAGAACAATAAGATTTTCTTTAGTACTTTTGCATAATTTTCACAAACAAGACTGATATGTGGTTTCCTTTGGAGGGAATATCTATGAAGCAGTGTTTATTGGCTTTGCAAGTGGAATTTGGTTATTCTTTCTTCCTTTTCCTTTAAAACCATCTAAATAGACTGAATTTATCTGATCTCTGAAGACTGCAAAACTCCCATATTAAAAAAAACACCACCAACAAAAAAGCAAAAAGCCTATGGCTGAAAAGATCCCAGCAGGAGCTCAGTAAAGTCATTTCAAGATAATTATACAAAAATCAATAGCTTTTTTATATCAGCAATAACCAAGTAGACAATATAATGGATTTATAATGGGTTTAAAAGTACTATCTACATATAATAGCAAAAGCCTATGAATAAATTTCAAAAGATATATGTAGAACATATACAGACCCCAGAAAAGGGAACACAGGAAAGCTTCGAGCTCCTACAGAGGGCCATGAAAGTGACAAATAGGGGAAGATAGACCTTGACTGGGGGTAGGAAATGTCGAAAATGTAAAACAATCTCAATAATTAAATCGATCGAATCACTAAAAGAGTATAAATAAAAGAAGCAAGGATTTTTAAAAAGCTGGATAACTCCAAAGTTCCTCTGGAAAAATGAATATATGAAAATAGCTAACAGAAACTTGAAAAGAGAAAAATAATGAGAAAAGACAAGCAGTATCAGCATTTTGACAAATTTTAAATCATTATACTTCAAATAGTGTTACAGTGGTAGAGGAGTGCACAGGTCCACCAATGAGATGGGTGGAATCCAAATAGGTAAGGGGATTTAGTCTATGATAAAATAAAATAAAAAACATTTTTAGTTTTAGCCAATGGATTAAAGATGGATTATTTCATGAAAGACATTTGAAGACTAGAGTAATAAGGGGAAAACTTAGCAGGATCACTACTTAGCTTCTTATAACAAAATTAATTCCAAAATATTGAAATACTTTTTAAAATGAAACTTCAAAATAACTAAAAGAAAACAGATGGAAAACCAGAAGTCACATAGGCAAAGCTTGATCTACTTGATAAACGAATTTATCATTTTTACAGGCAAAAATAGAGTAAGCAAAGTGAAATAATTAACAAGTAAAAGCGCATGTGTGAAAAATTCTACATACACAGTAGAACCACTGAAAGTTAACTACCCAAGGGACTGTAACAATATACAGAGGTGGTCAACATAAGGAATTGGGCCTACCGTACTGCTGCGTACATGTGGTACACGTCCAGTCTGTGAAAACTAGGTCAACTTAAGGTAGTGGTCAGTATAGGGAAGTGGTCAACTATGTAGGTTCTACTGTATTTTGGCCAAGTACCAATCTAATAGAGGAAAAAATGATATTTGTTTTAATTTTAATTCTATAATTGTAAACAAAATGAGTTCTTTACATACGTTTACTGGCAATGTATATTTTTGGTCTCTTCTTATAATCTGACCATTTTTATTTATACTGTGTCTTTGTATTGCTATATAGAAGCTCTTTGAATATTAACTATATTAGCCATTAGTTTATTAGATGTGGTGCACATATTTTCCCAACTTGTTACTTATCTCTCTGTACTGGTTCATAATAGTACAGAAATTTTAAATTTCATATCGTCATATCTTTTTTATGGGTTCTAGATTTCATATCCTCCTTAAGAAGTCATTTTTTTTTCCAATCCAAGTTAATAGTATTATATTCTTACAGCAGATACATAATATACATGTAATATATTTCTGTATTATACATAATACACTTGTAATATATTTCTGTGTTTTTCTGTGTAGGTAAAGAACATTTATTTTCTTTCCAAAGAGACAAATGTCCTTATACAATTTATTAAATAATCTGTCCTTTCCTTATTTGAGGCAATATTTTGATATATTCAATTGGTATACACTCTCAGATCTATATAGGACCTTTTATAATGTTGCCTGAAATTATTTTTCTGTGTTCATGCCAGCATCATAAACTATCTAGTAACTTACTCTTTTCTATGCTATCTGTAAGGGTAATTGCCATACTCAATCTTCTCTTTCAAAACATTGATTCACTGGAATTTTTTTTTTTTTTTTTGTATAGACAGAGTTTCACTTTATCACCCTCGGTAGAGAGCCGTGGCGTCACACAGCTCACAGCAACTTCCAACTCCTGGGCTTAGGCGATTCTCTTGCCTCAGCCTCCCAAGTAGCTGGGACTAGAGGCACCTGTTACAACGCCTGGCTATTTTTTTGTTGCAGTTTGGCAGGGGCTGGGCCTGAACCCACCACCCTCAGTATATGGCGCTGGCATCCTACTCACTGAGCCATGGGCACCACCCACTGGAAATTTTTTCTAAAGATAAATGTTTGGATCAATTTGCCAAGCTTTCCCAAAATCCCATTAGTGTTCTGATGGGAGTTACATTGAATTTAAGAAATTAATTTGAAAAACACTAATGTTGTTCCAACATGGCCTTCCTACCTAATGATGGTGTGCCTATCCACTTACTCAGATCATCTTTTACATCTCTCTGTAACGTTACATAGGCTTTTTTATTTTTCAAAGAGTTCTTGTATCTTTCTAGTTAAATTTATTCTTAGCTATTTGATAGTTTTTATGGTCCATGTGAAAAGAATAATTTTTTTTCACTTTTTAAATATTGATTATGAGTGCAGAAGGAAGCCATTGGTTCTCGATATTTAGCTAAGACCCCTTTAGTGAATTGTCTATTCTTTGTAATACATTTTTTTCATTGTAATAAATTATTCTACCACCATCTTGTATTTAAGTAAATCACAAAATTAACCCCTTATATTGAAATATCTGTAACGTCTGTCTTCTGCAATCTCTAGTTTGTCTTTGCATCTGTGAAGAAGCAATGCTAAATAAACATTATTAATTTAATGAGTGATAATTTCTGAATCTACATTCCAGTCCCATCTATGAGCTACAGGTTGAATTTCCAACTGCTCACTGCCCATTGGTTTTCCTGTGGCACCTCAATAATTCAACAGCTCTGACTGGAAATTTCAACTTTTCTTCCTTTTCCCTCCTCTCTCATATCCAGTTATTAATCAAATCCTAAAAATTTTACTTCTGCAGTGTTTTTTATCTCATTTGCATTTAAATTTCTCTTTCAAAAGATCAAGTCTTCCTGATCAAAAACCACTGTTTAAGCAGTGCCTTACTGCCTAGATGATAAAATCTAAACTTAAAATGGCATTCAAGGCTCTCCCCAGGCTGGTTCTACTTACCTTTCCAGTTGCATTCATCTGAGCTCCAACTGCAGAGTGGCTGCTCTCAGGAAAGAGGGGACAAGGAAAGTAGAATAGGCCGAGGGAAGGAACTAAACAAGGATGTCGTCTTGGCTGAAGTCTAGCTTCAGCCTAATTCCAAGGAGCCCTACAAAGTTAATTCCAGCCTGAGGCACAGGAGGCTTTTATAACCCACTGCCTGTCAGTCACAGGCTAAGGCTGAAGATGGGGGTTTAACTTCCTGTTGAGCTGACTGCCATTCAGCTGAGGGCATTCTCTGGAAAAAGACACAGCTGTGCTCTTACCAGCAGCCAACATGCATTGCAGGTGTGGGGAACAGGTGTGTGACATTAAAGTGGATCTGGGCATGGCTTGGGTGTGGCAGCAACATCTCGTACCGTCTCCAGACCTATCTCACCTTCTTGCCCTCAGTTCCAGTCACCCAAGAATACTTGATATTTTCTAAATATGCCCTCTCTATTCATCATTTCTACCTTGTCCAACTACACAAGAACTATTAAACCTTTGATACTTTGATACCATCCAAACCATCCTCTCCCCTGAAAGTTCTGTCTGCCCAATTCAGAACTTACTAACCCTGTGTTTCCCATGGGAGTTTACTTGTACATCTCCTGTGGCATTTATTTTGGTGTGCTTTTGAATGCACTTAAATTTTCACATTTTACCCAGCTCAAAGTGGAAGCTGTTTATTTTATTCTGCCATATGTAACAAATAATTAGAAGCATCTACTTCCCCACAAGTTTATAAATGCCTGTGGGTAAAAAGTTATGTTTTACTCCCTTCGTACCTATCATGAAAGCCAATAAATGTTTGTTGAATTGAGTTGAATAAAGTATAATATAAAAAATTTTAAAAAGCATTTTTTCTCTGCCTGGCCCATCTGGCATGAAAATAAAGAAACAGATTTTTTTTTGTTTGCCAGGCTTCTTTTTATTCCCTTCCTCTTTTCTCTCTTTTGTGATTCCATGAAATGTTCAGTATAACCATTTTGTTCACTCTGCCTAGGTTTTTTATGTAATCACAAATATCATAATTCAATTGACTACCCTCTATTACAGTCTGATCTTTTACATCTTTTAATGGTAATGATCAAGAAATCAGAAGCTCAGTGTTTTGTTTTTAGTTTCACAATCCATTTCCTTTATTATATGTATGTTGAAATCACTTTATCGCTCAGAATATATGTTGTCCACAGATTTGTTAGAAAAACCATCTCTTGTCAAGGACTTCTTATATTAGGCAGTTGATGCTGGCTTTTGATATGGATACAAAAATTAAAACTTCTATGTAAAAAGTAGTCCCATTTATAAAAGAAACAATTGATGCCATTATTTTAAACATACCCATTCTATAGACTTAGAAATATGGAGGTTAAGTTATCATCAAGGTTCATGCCTGTTTAACATCCTTTATTGGTGTCCTATACTCTGAGTCAAAATGCAAACCTTTTAATTTGACAGCATGACCATCCGTGACTTGGCCTCTGCTTTACCAGGCAACATTACATCAGCCGTGGGAAACTATTTATATCTGACAAACTCACTGCAGGCTCTTAATATTTAAAATATTCTGTTTCAAATATTTTGGAAACATGCCAGCACTTTCATACCCTACCCTACTGCCCAGATAACTCCTACTAATCCTGCAGGTTTTAGGCTGAAGCTTCAAAATAGCCCCAGCTTTCTTCAGGGAGGCATTTCCAAACTGCAATGGGGCCAGAAGGGGGTGCCGGGGAGGTGTCCATGGTAAGATGGGGTACAGATCATCAGAGAATGTTAGATGGTGATGGGGGCCGGGAGTGAAGACTAAGCAGAATATGGTAGGTGGTGATCTTGCTGAACTGAAGAAAATTCGACCTCAGGGCTGCGGAGATGCCTGATAGAGCGTTGGAGAGGAAGGAGCTGCACAGAGACTCCCAAAACATTCTCAGGGACTCCCTTTAGTCCTTAATTGAACACTGAGCTGTATGTGTGAGGACAAGGCTCCACGATGCCTGGAAGAAAACAAGAGTCTGAGAATAAGCTGACCAGAGATTCTGGACTGGCACAGGGCACGGTGCTGGGAATCATTGGAGTTCTGACCAGCCAATGACTAGTGGGAAAGTATCAAGGCGGCTACTAGACATGCAGACAGGGTTGCAGAAGGAGGGGAGAGAGGTGACTAAAAACAAAAACTTTTTGAAGAAATAATAGCAGAAATTGTTCCAATTTTGAGGAAAAAAAACAAAACTATCGAAGAAAATCTCAAGTGACTATAAGCAGAAATGTTTTATCAAGAGAAAAAGACTAGGGCATCACCTGTGGCTCAAAGGAGTAGGCACTGGCCCCATATACCAGAGGTGGTGGGTTCAAACCTAGCCCTGGCCAAAAAAAAAAAAAAACCTTCCCCCCCCCCAAAAAAAAGAGAAAAGAAAGAAAGAAAAAAAGACTACATATGGACACATCATTATCTACTGTTAAAACCAATACAGAGAGAAAAAAATTCAAAGATGCCAAAAAAGAAAAAAAATACCCATTACCTACAGGGGAATATGGTAAAAAGTACTATCAACTTCTTACCTGAAACAATGCAAAGCCAGAAGACGATGCTATGAACTATGACATCTGTAAAGGGCTGAAAGGAAAAAGCTGTCACCATGAATTATATATCTAGCAAAAATATCCCTTAAGAATGAAGGCAAACTAAAAATATTCCAAGAAGAGCAGATGCTGAGAGAATTTACCACCATCAGATTTGCTCTACAAGAAATGTTAAAGGAAGATCTTCAGGCTGCAGGAAAATGATCCTGGGTGGGAACTCAAATCCACAGAAGGGAATGAAGGCCCAGAAATATGTGAGGAATGTGACAGCAGGGTGAAGAGGGCCCATGCGGGGGGCGGCTAACATGGGAAATCAGAGTCCAAGAAGAGTGAGGAAGGCATCCACTCAAGGAAAGAGAGAAATGACTGATTCTAGGACTGGGCCAGAAAAAGTGTAAATCTGGAACTTTTGTTGTACCAGAAAGCAAAGAAAGATAAGGACATGTCAAAAGGACTCAGAAGCCAGCTGGAAGGACAGAAAAATAAATTCAAGTAGCAAAATAAATAATGACACTCAATGATTATAACCTATCATTTAAAACTGGGAAATCAGGAATCCATACTGATATAAATAAAAGAATGAATAAATTTAGTTTGTGAGAAGCTTAGTTCGAAGTGCATCTCCATAAAATACTTTTTATTAACTCAGTTCCAAGGTACCTCTCCATAAAATATTTACAAGGGAGAAAAGAATAAGTTTACAGTAGAGAAGCCTGGCAGACAACGCCGTAATCAAGTGGCCAGTGTGGACATCATTAATAATGGGACAAATCGAAATTGTGTGCCACCTATGTGATACAGTAAGGGCAACATCACCTCTGTCACACTGTCACCAAAGATATGGCAAGAGCCATACGATAAAACAGTACAAGGAAATTGGAGAACAATGCTACAAAATGTTGGCCTTTAAACTTCAAAAGCTTCAAGGTCATGGTAATCAAGGAAAGGTACATGAAAACCAAATGTAATACATGATACTAAGAAGGACCCTCTTGCTTTTTATAGAGGATATTGAGACAACTGAAAAAACATGATTGAAGTTTGATGATTAGGTGGCAGTAATACATGAATGTTAATCTCCTGATTTTAATGATGGTATTGTGAGTACATAGGAGAGTGTCCTGGGTCGTAAGATGTGTTCTAATAGAAAGCCTAATTGGGCCAAACTCACTGATCAAAAGGTAAGGACTGTTGGAATAATTAAAAAAGCGATATCCAAATACATGCCATTTACAGAAAATATAGGTCATTGAAATATATTTATAAATTATACATATTTATATTTATGTATAATTCATAAATATATATCTGAAGACCATGTCATCAAATATCACAGTCACTGTCTCCCCCTAGTATAATGTAACTGTCAAGCAGATAAGGTTTTTTGGGGTTTTTTTGTATGTTCTTCTATCTTTCTCAAGTTCCTCAGAACCTAGAACAGAGCTTGACATATAGAAGATGCTTTATTGAATGGAATGATTTAATATTCCTCTTAGACTCAAAGTTCGTGAAGGACAGTGGCCATGTGCCCTGCATCATTTCCCTGTGGCCTGGCAAATAAATGCTGGTGAAATGAATAAAAGCATTAAGTTACTTACCTTGCCATTATGGAATAAGGTTAAATTCACATGAAATTTCTTGCTGTTCTTTTAAGAGAAATTAAAACAAATAAAAAAAATCAAAAAATTATACTATATTTTTTTTTAATTGTATGGCTACTCAACCACGGAAACATACATTTACTAAGTTATCTATTATCTGTTCCCACCTTTATAAAAAGAAAACCTATAAATGGAAACATTTTACTAAGGTTTTTATTTCTACTAGAGTAGATATCCCAGGTATTGATTACCAGATGATCATGATAATGGCCATGAAACTTCATTACCTCTGAAAACGCTGGGCCCAGCAAAACCTCGTTACAGAGGTTTTGAGTTTCTTAGAAGATATACTGATAACATGAATTAAAATATCTTTTTGCGTATACTGTGCCCTGATTTTATTCTTGCCTATATTTCCATGCATGAGAAAAAGAATTCATTTTCCCATTGGGGTCCGATACAGATTAAATCAATTTCATTTTTTTTCTATAGATAAGGAATTATTTTTAAAATTAGAAGTAATCTGAACTTCTTTTAAAAAATCTTTGACTAGCTCTTTCGTGACTACAAAGCTAATATTTGGCTCAAAAATGGTCAACCCATGCTAAGATTTATTAATCCCTTCTTACTTAAAATATTAAAATCACATTATACAGATTGGCATTTTTTAACTTTTTGAATCAGCTTATTACACACATATCAAACAGTGCACAAGAAACCCACCAGTATAACCAGGACCTAAGTCAAGAAATTCATCATCATCAACCCTAAAATTCCTTTTTTTCTACCTCCTCCAACCATTCTGCCTTCCTTCCTCCCCCAAAATATTCCTTCTCCTGACTTCTAACTTGACAGATACATTTTTGCCTGCCTTTGAATTTACAGCATATCATACAGTGTGTACATATTTTATATCTTTTTATAGAGACTAACTTTTCATCTTAAATGAAAATCATGATTATATTTTATTTGTAAAACGTAATAAAAATGTACCCTTGAATTCATTCCCTTTACAAATAATGTAAATTGTAGCAAAATGTAGTTTTACCAAGTGTTGTAAAGTCACTAAAATAGTTCCCTGTTGAGGACAAGAGTTGCCAAGTCAGATTTTTAGTAAATGTACACATTCACCTAGTCCTCAGCTAAGTGATCTGCAATATATTGCTGAGGACTTATTTCCACATGTAAAGCATTCTAAAAATTATTGTAGACACAGCAAATGACCGTTTTTCAAGGCTCTGTATATTTCATTGCTCTTTGGTGTTGGATTTGAGGTGGGTTATTTGTAGGGAGAACTAATGCATCAGTGTATCACTCGAGTAACATACATACTCCATTGGTCTTTCTCTTTCATTAGGCTGTCACTGATACTACAGAGTTTTACAGATTACAGGTTTTGCCTAAAGCTACAGTCAGCTCTCTTACCCAGTAATTGGATAGACAGATTTGGCTCAGCTCAGCAAGTCTGTACTTCTGTATGCAAAAGAAGCCCTGAATTGAAATGGAGCAGGCTTGCCAGGTCAGGATAAACAGAGCTCCGTGGGGAAGTTTAGAAAGTTGCCTTTAAAGAACCCTTTGCTTCCCCTTTCTGTGCATCCAGTGATTGAATTTCAGAGCTTATGGATAGATATGTATCACTGTTTGTTTAAAATGATCACCCCAAATGCTGACTTTATGAATTTCTAAGTTTCAAAATGCTAACTTCATTGAAAGTGTATTTTTTTTAACTTTCTACGTCCAGGTACATAGCAAATGTGAAGCTTTGAAGCTTTTCAGACTCTGAATTTTTGTCTGTGAGTCTGCAGGACATAGGATTACTGTATAAATAAATAAGTATATACGTTCCATGAGCTGATATTTAACTTCAAAAATACCAACATCCAAAGTTAATTTGCCCACAGCAACATTTGCTCTATAAGAAAATTTAAATCCAGAGCATTTTAAGTAATAAATGTATACATCGTGTAAGTGAGCTTATCAAAAAGTACCAATTTCAGTACCTTGTCACTTAGTAAATTTGCTGTCGTTTTGGCCCAAATAGAAGGCTCTCTCAGGCTGCCTCAATTTTCAAAGGAGGGGAAAATTTCAAGTTGCAAAATAAGCTATCTCAGGAAACTTTCCATCTAGCCCCCAGGGCCATAGAAGGAGTGAAAGTGTGGCCTGACACCCTCCTTCCTTTTTGCTTTTTAAGTGGTTGAAGCTAGAATTACTGATTCTCAAATTTAAATACAATTGCTACCTTAGCACACCCGCCAGTCTGTTAGAAGTTGCTCTGCTGGCTCCAAAAAGGGACTAGTGTCTCTCACAGAGTCCAGCATTGTTAAAAACAGAAAGCTTTTGAAAATGGAGATTTTTAAAACAGATTTAAGGTGAGATAATCACCTCCCTCCTCCAGCTCTTCACTAGTCTCCTCTCAGCATCTCCAAATGGAGGTTTGGCAACGGAGAAAAAAATAGTAGTTCTTCCCTTATTTGCAAGAGGGGAAAATACCAATGAGTTGTTGCCTCTGCTTTCCAGGCCAACTCCCTAGCTTAGAGAAGAGTCCCAGACCCACCAGTCAAGCAGCATGTTAAGTGTGCACTCTGCTGTTCAGCTTCATGCAAGTATTTTTAACCTCTTCAAACCTCAGTTCCACCATCTGTAAAATGGAAATGAAGTTTCTTACCTCATAGGGTTGTTGTGAAGACTAAGATTTTAAAAATACATACATATGTGTTTGTGTGTGTATGTGTGTGTGTGTGTGTGTCTAAATATTCAGCTTTTAGCAACATAAGCACTAATAAATATTAGCTACTGTGATGGCATTTGGGACAACAGGATGGCAAGGCCCAGGCTGCTAGCTGTCACCACAGCTCCGTGTCCTCTTCTTCCCTGCCATACGGCTAGGTCATATACCCCAGGCATTCTCACAGGGAGATGGAAGCACATGGCTGGGTTCTAGCCAAGAGAAGGTGAACAAAAGTTATGTGTGCCACTTTGGGCTCAAAGCTTTCAAGATGTTGGTGTCCCCTTGACCCTACTTTTCCCTTTCCACCTAGGTGTTCAAGATGGCAAACTGTTAGAGGAGGAAGGAGCCAGGGATCCTCAGGAGAAACTGAGGTCCTGAAATAGGTATGTGAAGAAGTATACCCACCACCACACTCCAGCCAAGAACAACTTCTGTGGACTGTTCTTTGTGCCTTGATTTATCTTTGGGTCTATTTAAGACTACAGCTACTTTGACCTACCTTGATGAATTAACACAACTAGTAGGGAGCCAGGATTCATATTTAAAACTTTCTTGGTCTGGTGAGTCAGGAATGAAACAAATGAGAAATTTTCAATTGGTTAAAGGTCTAGCTTAGCCTTGCTCTGTCACATCTCCATGTCTCTCTCTCTCGAGCTGAATTTTCTTACAAGACTGTTCACTCTGCATAGCTCCCATACATATGTGCACTCCTTCTGTCTCCTGAACCTGATTTTTATTAACACAGCCAAGAAAGGGTGCCAATTTTCAGGGGGCAGGGGAGAGGGACTGTTTCATTTAAATCCCAAAGGAAAATAAAGGCAAAATAAGGAAAAAAGTTTTCTCATTCTAAGAGCCCCCCAATAAATGTACTCACAGATTTTATTAAGTATGGATGCCATGCACACACTGAACTGATATTCTTTCCTATTTGGTTCCTAGTGGCAAGTGGTGTGTACCGTCTGGTTTCATTCTGTCTGAGAGCTCTGCCCAGAGACAAACACTAGCTCCCCACTAGCGGGGAACCCTTCCTAGTTCCATCTCCTCTTCCTCCTTCCCACTGGTCTGAGCACCCAGGATGTATCTCTACTTTGTAGGATAGGCCTAGTTTAGAGTTTATGTGTGAGTCAATGGTGATTAAATGACGTGAGCCCTGATAAATGATGTGGGCGCCCAGTTCCAGTAATAAGGTTCACCTACTTTCTGAAGTGTTCTATGACTCAGACCTCATTCCTAAGTCAGAGATTGTTCTACATTATCAATAAAATCATACTTCATGAGTAAACACATCTAGTTAAGGAGACTGCTAAATACGGCCTCATAACATGGGTGAGGCACAACTACCCAAGTGTCACAAAGGGGCCCACTTTTCCTTCTCAGCTCCCTCATCAAAATTTCAGGGCTTCTTGGCCGTTAAACAAAAGCTGTCAATGGTGGAAGTGATTGTTCATTTGACTATAGATTAATTCATAACCTGGAGTATCAATCATTTAGCAACCACAGCTTCAAATGAAGGGAAGGCACATGGAGTGCATAATGTATGTGCAGAGTGTTATTGATGAGAACACTAACTCGCATTTCCTTATCAGCATTAAACACCTCGGAATAAAAACAACAGCAAAATCTCAGTTTCCTTACCCAAGGTAGATCCTCCCTTCTTTAGTCTTCCAAACACTAGTTAAGACTTCCCAAAGCAAATGTACATCTGTGCCAGTGATTTGAAGGTAGCAGAGAGGAGTCAGTCAACCCCCACCAGAACATGCAAATTTGAAGGCAATTTTGGATGCAGGATATAACTGCCCAAGACCGGTCTGAAAGCAGGCTTAGGCTTTAGTGCATTCCTAGCAATGACAAACTAAGATCTCAACCCGCTTGGCTAAAAAGAGCAGCATTAAAATGTTCCATTAACATCCAGAAAAGAAAACCCTGAAATTTCATAACCAACAATATGTAGGCAGCCATTATTTCTGAAGTGTAAGCAACCGCATAGTGCTATTTTAATTATGCATCTCAGGGAAACTGTGATTGTGTCTTTGCCAGTATTTTATTAGAATGTCAATTCAATTGAATTACATCCCCTGGGAACGATTAGCATGGATTTTAGTATGGATGTGTGAAAGTGTTGCTGTACCCAGGCCAACTTTTAAAAGTTGTGTGCTAATGAGAGTGAAAATGGAAAGAGAAGTGTGAGATTCTCTGGTCCAAGAAATCCTGCAGCCATTCTTCCCTCCATTCCACTATAATCCTCCCTCCATTTGCGAATGGTACAAACTGAACACAAAGCCTTCCAGACAGCCACACTGCACTTGGAGCATTAGGAGAGGATCAGAGGGATTTAGGATGAGAAAATGGATGTTCAGATATCTGCTCCTTAGCTTTAAACAGGGATGGAATTAAACATGGAAATAGATAGCTAATAGAAATTTCTTTGAGTCAAATTTTTCAATCTCCCCTAAAAGAAACTTTAATATCTGGGGTCACCTATGATAACACCCACCTTTCCACTAAAGAAACAGAGGCAGAAAAACTAGGGTCCCTGACTAACAAGCAGGGGCAGAAAAAGGTCTCAGGAACTTCTTTCAAAGATCAGCAGCCTTTTTATGTTATTATTATAATAGTTTCCAATGCCCAACACTTTCCATTTTGTTTTTTCTTTCTTTCATTCGCTTTTTTTTTTTTTTTTTGAAACTTGTAATTAAGGGAAAATTCTTGAGTATATGATACAGGCGTTGCTCTGACTAAGCAAAAATAGGACCAAGTATAGGAAATGAGTAAAAATGGAAGAGATATATTGGTTGAAAAAAAATTTTTTTTTCAGGGTGAACAATGCTTATAAGTTGCTGGTCTTTGCAAATCAGCTGAGACAAGGTCCTAAGAAGCCTGTGAGCTGCTTCTTTCTGCCGTCTCCTTTCTGTCTAGTCCTTGGTGTTTCCAGAAGTTATCACTGGCTGGCTGCCCAAATGAAAACTAAAATCACTCCAGGAAACTCAAAATAGGATGACCTGCTCCATAGTGACTGAGACATTCAGTGGCTATTAGATGAAGCCTTCACAATGAAAGTCCAGAGCAGAAACAGCTCTCCTGGTCATCGGGCCTGTGTACCTTCCCCTCACACAGATCCCAGCAGAGAGAGGACTTCGGAGCATCGAGAGGTGAGGGGTGGAGAGGAGTTGGGCCAAGGCAAAGAAACTTTCATGTTTCCAGAAAGAAACCCGAGAAGTGCTGCTGTTCCTGACACTCCCTCAGCAGCCTCCCCTTAACACCACCACCCACCGCACATACACCGGGCCTCTTCTGGGAGCCCGACCTCTGTTCCCTCCCGGAGCACAGAGCATGGGCGAATCTGGAGGCGAGAGGGGGCCCTCCCTGGAGCCAGGAGGGCTCTGGCCGCCCGCGGCAGCGCTGGGCAGTGCACAGGCCTAGTGACTGGGTAAATGGTGGGATCTGATCAGTTGAAAATATCAAATCGCCTGCGCCGGTATAGACAGCACTCATGCATTAAATGTCAAGGCCATTAGAGCAAAACTCTGAGCGTCTCCTACCCCGCCTGGCGGGCAAATCTCCCACTCTCTTCCCCCGCCAGGCGCCGGACTCCTGAGTCCCCGAGTCTCTCGACCCGGGTCTCACCCCCTCGCGGCACCCCTCCCGTCCCCCGGGCCCGCCGGCCGCGGCCCGCCCTTCCTCCGCCGCCGGGTCACTCCGGGACAGGCGCGCTGCCCCCGCCCTCCCCGCAGCGGGAGCCCAAGCCTCCGGCGGCCGCGGCCGCTGCGCCGGATTCCAGCGCCGAGTTTTGAACTCCCGTGTCACCCTGGGACCCTGCCCCAGCGTCAGAGTTCCAGACCCGGGCCCCAGCGAGGACCGACCCTAGTGGCCGCAACCACGACGGACCAGGAGCGCCTTGGACTTCTCCAGCGAGGAGGCGCTGGCCTGAGGACTGAAAGTCCAGCAGTTCTCCCCAGCTTTGCACCCTGTGTTTCCCGCACCCCAGGCTGCTCCAACGCGGCCCTGCCCCTGCAGAAGGCTGGGCTGTCCCTCCCGGGTCTCCATGCCATCGTCCTCCGCACCACACTCCGGTGCGCCTTCGCTGGACCAGCCGGCGCGCGGGGCAATCACCGCGGTGGGGGCCAGGCGGGTCTCTGCAAGAGTGAGCGCCCAGCCCCGCATGCCTTTTACTTTTATTTAGGTAAATGTTAGGAGCATCTACACTGTTCTGGGCAAAACCCTATTAAAGGTTTCATGTAAATTTTATTGCAGTACGAGGTATATACATAAAAGGTGCGCCTTGCACAGTCGAATGCGCATTCAGACTGTACACACCCGTGTACCAGACCAAGGAACAAAACATGAATGACCCGCGCTCTCAATACCCTTCTCAGCTCCTCCTGGTCACTCGCCAGCCCATGCACCCAGCAGGGCAACTCTGTCCCACCTTCTAACACCAAGATCAGTTTTTCTTGGTTTTGTACTTTATGTAAATAGAATCGTAGAGAATGAACTCTCTTCTGTCTGGCTCCGTTTCGCTCAGTATCATGTTAGTGAGAGTCACCCTTACTTACACTTGCCTGTGTTGGAGGTGGTTGTTTCTAGTCGCTGTTTCGTATTATTACTTCGTGCGACTGTACCACAATTAGTTTATCCATTCTATTTTGATGGAAATATGGGTTATTACAAAAGTGCTTGTGCGAACATTCTGGCACATGTCTTCTGGTGGACACGTTTGCATTTCTACAAACAAATACTAAGAAATGAAATTGCTGGGTCACAGAAAAGCGCGTGCTCTGCTTTCACACACATGGGCAAGAGATTTCCAAAGTGCTGGTCATGTCTACCTCCGATCTCTTGCTAGCACGGTATGAGAATGCCAGTAGCTCTAAGACTAAGTGTCCACTGAGGATACTTAACCTGGGGAGTTAAGACAATAAGCACATCAGCAAACACCTACACAAGTTGATACCTGGTAGTCGTGAGTGCTGGGAAAACAATAAAAGTGAGCGCTGGGATGGATGAGGGCGCTTAGAATGAGCTGATCAGAATAGGTCTCTACTGCTGGACTTCAAAGGCAAGGAGGAGGTGCTCTGGATGAAGACAGGTCCTAGGCCTCCTTGCCTGTCTTTGCCTCCTGGTTTACCAGGCTGGTCACATTTGGGGAGGACCAGGTTGCAATTTCCCAGGTCTTTACATCAGCAGACTGTTGTTTGGGTAGGAAATTCCCAGGCAAGCCCAGGCCAGAACTCTGACCTCTAGACTCCCAAACACTTCTCTCCTGATATTTCACCCTCAGTTGTATAATTAGTGCACTTTATGCCTGCTCCTCACATCATGCCAAGTACTTTATCAGCTGGACAAATATGTCTGACTTCCTACCATTGATGGGATAGCCTGTTGTTGGACACACAAGGAGTCTGCACCAAGAAAACAGACAACATGGAGACATTAACATGCTTTCTCTGGGCAGTTCAAGCAACCCTCTAGGCCTGTGCTGAGAATTTGTATAGAGTATCCCTGTAATTCCCACAGCAAACTCTCCATGAGGGCATCATTAGTTCCCTTTAACACATAAGGAAACTAAGGCACAGAGAGATTACCTAATGCCGCTGTCCACATTCACCTGGTCACAGAGTTAGCAATTGGGGAAATTCAGATATAAACTCAGAATTCTCTTTGAAACCCAGTATCTCAGGCCAGGTTTCCTAGAGGCCCATGACCAAGATTCCTGCTAAGGTGATTTTTGTGAGGAGTGCTTTTAGGAAAAGACTCGGGGAGAGGCAGAATGAGGCAAGGGGAAAAGATGAGCAAGAATGTAATCTAAACTAGAGACTGACTTTAGTCTTCCCCCCAGGTACATGGGCTGCATCTCAGTTCATCTTATTTTGAAGCACAGGGGAGGCTTTTGCACCCGCTGCCAGCCAGGCTTGGTAGTTATCCAGAGAAGAGGACATCTGTAGAGTCTTAGCAGTGGCACATCATGGAGAGCTAGAGGGTGAGAGACGATGGAAGCACCAGTTCAGCGATGGGGATCCACGTGGGGACCCAGCAGCATCCACCACACCCCGTGGCAGTCTGTCTCTGTTCCAGCTTCACCTGGGATACCCAGGATGCCCAGAATATTTCATGCTTCAAAACATTACAGTCTTCCCACTCCTAGGGCACCAGACTTTCCCTACACCAGTGGTTCCTTAAAGGACACATAGCATAGAATCCAGAGGGCTGGTTAAAACTCAAATTGCTGGGCCCCATGTACCCAGAATTTACAATTCAACAGGGCTAGGTGGGATCTTACATTTGCCTTTCTAACACCCAGTTAATATGATGCTGCTACCACTCTTTGAGATCTACTGCCCTACAGCACCATTTTAGGGCATTATGCCTGTTCTGAACTGTCAATACCTTTCATTTTAACCAGATTCTCTGGGCATTATGTTTCCCCAAATAGTTAATTCTACTAGTGAAATTATGAGAGTCTTTGGCAGATAATTTGGATATGCAAGTCTTCACGGCACACTCTTAATGATCCCAAGGATTCAATTCAACTGAAAAGAAAACTAGGAACTCTGGGTATTAGCATACATTTTGCTATTAGACCCTCCAGATTCTTATTACCTTTACATGTTTCTATTCTCCTGTTTCCTGCTGAAGTGTCCAGAACATTTTATGCTGAAGCTGTCTCATACCTATTCACATGAGTTGATTTGAGCCCATCTCTTCTCAAATAGCATTGAAATCAGTCAAAGTGGGAACATGTACACCAAGGAAATCTGCAAATGCTAAAAAGTAGTGCTTTTTTTTTCTACAGAGCTACTTATTAAACTTTTACTATACACCACTGCATTTCCTTTACCCACACTTAAGCTGTTTGAAACAAGATGAATGAACTCATACCAGTGTATAGTTAACAATAAAATTCAACATTTCTGTGTGCCGAACATGTACCTGTGATACACTGGCACTATGTTGGGTACCTTCACAAATTTTTCTTTTATTCTCAAAATAACTCACTGAGGAGTTTTTATCCTGAGACTGGAGAAGAAAAAACAGATTCTCAGAAGTTAGCTGACTTGCCCAAGTTCACACAGCCAGTTAGAGAGTGCACCTGCTTTCCAGCCTATGTCAACTGACCCCAAAGTCTAGGTTCTTTCTACTTCTACATTCCTACTTTACTTGTAGTTTGAAAGAAGATCAAGTCTTAAATCAAAGAAATGGTCTTTTAATGGAGCAGTTCACAAATGCTTGGTCGCAAGACCTCTTCACACTTTCAAAAAATATTGAGAACCCCAAAGATCTTTGGTTCTGTGGATTATGTCTATCAATAGCATCAATAGTATTGGAAAAGAAATTATCTTAAAATAGCAATGATAAACCATTAACATCAATGTCAAAAATGTATTTTTATTAAAATAACTATATTTTCCAAAACAAAGGACCATTTAGTGAAAAAAAAAAGGTACTGTTTTACATTTTGCAACTTTTTTTTAATGTCTAGTATCTTAGTTTGTTTCCTGCTGCTGTAACAGTACTACATTGTGGACTAGGTAATTTCAAAAGAAAAGAAATGTAATTGGCTTACCATTCTGGAGACTGTAAAGTCCAAGATTGAGGGTTTATATCTGGTGAAGGCCTTCTTGCTGCATTATAACATCATGGAAAGGGGAAGCAAGCACGTGAGACAGTGAGAAAATTGGAAGCCAAACTTTATCTTTTCATCAAGAGCCCACTCCTGAGATAATTATTTACTCCCACAACAAGAGCATTAATCCATTTGTGAAAGGAAAGCCCTCATGACCTAATCAGGACTTAAAGGCCCCACCTCCCAATATCATTACCTTGCAATGTGTGTTTTGGAGAAGACATTCAAACTCTAGCATCTAGCTTAATAGTAAAATGGCTGGGGTCTTACAGCTGCTTTGCAGTCCGTCTGTTGCAATATGTTTTGGGAGTATATGAAAAAACTCAGCTCATCCAGTATGGAAAGGGAAGATCTCATGGACCGCCCACCAAAATGGTCTTGAGGGCTACCTGGGATCTTAGAATCAACTACCGGACTATGGGGAATGAGCTGTGAGGCAGCAGGGCCCCCACCGCCTGGGGAGATGTTCAGGGAATGACCCCCAGTTGCTTCTCCTTCTTTAACAACAAACATTCTTTTTTCCTCTGTCATAAGTCACGTAGCCCCTGAATACTTTCCTTTATTGCCAGCAAGCTCACAGCTATTCCTCCTTAAAGTTAATCTTTACCTTATGTGCCAAGATTTATATCATTTAGTAACTTTGTTTAGATACTATATAAACAAAGCTATAACCATACTTCAGTGCTGGCTATAGTCATCAGCTGCACCAGTCCTTCCAATCCCATCTTTTGTCTCTTGTGTCTTTCTCATTTCCCACCATTCCTACTCAGGTTATTTCTCCTTCCTGGCACTAATCCATGAAAGAAGACTGCTAATCTAATTATTAAATTGCAGGCTCAATGTAGTGAAGGGATGACAATAGGCTTCACACTCTTAGTCCATCCAGACTTAAGAGTAAGACTATTTTAGGATTTGATTAATCTAATGAGCTAAACAACTATTCTATCAGGTAAGCATAAAAAATATATTGTGACATTTGAAGCATCTTCTTTTTCTCTGTTTGTGTCCCTTTTCTCTTTCTCTCTTTCTTTCTGTCTTTTAAACCCCAGTCACTGCCAGCCCACTTTGTCCAAGTCCCAACAAGGACTTTTACAATACCATTTATTCATTCAACAAATATTTATTAAGCATCTACTATGCACCTGGCACTCTATTAGTCACTGGGGACATAATGGCACACAAAACATTTACAATGACTGCCTATATGGGACTTAGAATTTAATAATGTGCTAACTATAAAGACAGAAGTATGTGGTTAGAGGATAATGAGATATTTTCTGCCAAGAGGGAAGTGTTTGCTGAGGAAAGGCTGAGGGAAGGATTCCCCAGGGTGAATTCAGTAGAGGTAGGATGGAAAAGAGGGGAAAAACTGAAAAAGGTATGAAATGAGTCTACTAGCCTAGTCAAGGATTTTGGTCTTTCTCCTAAAAAAAAAAACAGAAAGTAAGTCTTTAATGGAAAGAGATGTTATGTGATGAGGCCATTATTAAAACTTTAGAGTAGTCTAGGCAAGACAAGATGACAGCTTCAGCCAACAAGGCTAGAGGGAGATGAAGACAAGTGCATAGATAAGAGATGTTAATTTGGATATGGGGGGAAAGGTGTCAGGGATGCCCCCAGATTGCTGCAAACCACTTTTGAAACCCCCCTACATGATAGCAACTGTGCCAAGCTTTAATGTTATATCAGAGTAGGGGTTAGGCCTAAGTTTGATCAGAAAAAAATAGAAAAATAGAAACTAGTCAACTAGTCATTGCTTAAATGAAATATTTTTTTTCCTTCTCTCATTTAGAAGTCTGCAAGTCTAAGTTCCAGGATTCTCCTCCATGAAATTCAGGACCCTTTGACCTTGTTGCTTCTTTAGATGGGGCCTCCATTCCAAAGGTTCCCTCAAGATGGCTAATCCAGGTCTGGCCATTGTGCAAATTGCAGTGAGATGAGAAGAATGAAAAATAAGGTAAAATATAAGCAAAAAAA
This sequence comes from Otolemur garnettii, assembly GCF_000181295.1. Lineage (NCBI taxonomy): Eukaryota > Metazoa > Chordata > Mammalia > Primates > Galagidae > Otolemur > Otolemur garnettii. The sequence continues at coordinate 41,564,855 of NW_003852397.1, read as the reverse complement.
GAAAGAAAGAAAGAAAGAAAGAAAGAAAGAAAGAAAGAAAGAAAGAGAGAAAGAAAGAAAAGAGCAAAAGATGCAACCACACAACACTTATGCCAGTGTCCATTCCCCAGAATTTATTCAGATGCCCCAGAGAAGCTAAAGGGATGATAGGAAATGAACTCTTCATTATGGACAGCCATGTGTCCTGCTAGAATTTTACTATGATGGAATATGAGAAAAAATATACTGAGGGACAACCCACAGTTTCCACAAACACAGTAGACACAGGTGTTGCATTTTCAAGGGCTTGCAACAGTTCAAGGTCAATGATTTCCATCCTTGTGAATCTCAGTTTTCTTCATTTGTCAAACAAGAGGGTTCTTGCTAGGTGACCTCTATAAGTTCTTCTAGCTCTAGAGTACTATGATTTTACCTACACTTACATAAGAAATTTTATAACTGTTCATTTTTTCAGAAGTATTGATTTTATTTGATTTGTTACAAATGAATGCATTTTGCTGAAAACAAATAACATTCCTATAATGATTCCCTTTTGTAAGTTGAATTAAGTGGAATCAGTAGAAAAGTGATGCCTTTGATGACTTTTTATATATTTGATGCCTTTGTTTTGTAAAAAATAAAATATTAACATAGTACGAAAATATTAACTTTCATAGTAGATTGAATTAACCATGTAGTCTGGAAAATGTTAGAAATAAGTGATACTTCTTTTGAGGAAATGTAATTAATACACATTTCTTCAATAAAGAATAATAAATTCTCAATTACAAGCATTTTTAACAGTGAATAGAAAAATCAGGAATTGTTCAGTGTTGTAAAACCGCCCCCCTCCCCACACACACACACATAATCTATTTTACTTGAGATTTGTTGAGGTCAAGGACAGGTCATCTATTTTGGTTTCATTTGTCTGTTTGTTGTGATAGCGTTTATTGTTCAGAGTTGTTTAGGTTCACTCTGGTGTTTAAGTTGAATTTTTTGAAGTGATGGTGGAAGAGTGTAACCCATAAGAGTATTGGTTACCCACAGGAAAAAAACTTGAATTTATAGTTTGCTAGAGTTTTACCTGACAAAGTTGATAATGTACAATTCAGTTTATCCAGTCCTAACTTTCATCACTAAATGGTTCATTTAGTATGCAAAACTTTCCTGGTTTGATTTGCCACAACTGAATACTAACAAACTGTAGACATTAAAAAGGATTTTACCTGTTTCCCATAACCTATTCTTCAATGATTAGTTAATTTTGTTCAATACCTCTTAAATATTATTAAGTATTAAAAAGAAGCCATTGTGGCTCGGTGCCCATAGCTTGCTCAGGGGTTAGGACGCCGACCACATATACTAGGGCTGGTGGAATCAAACCTGGCCTGGGCTAGCTAAAGAACAATGACAACAACAACAACAAAATAGCCAGGCATTGTGGCAGGTGCCTGTAGTCCCAGCTACTTGGGCAGCTGAGGAATGAAACTCATGTCTTGTTAAATTAATTTAAATTTAACAAATGAATTCCATTGAAGGAATTTTATCCTCCAATGTAGGTAATTAGAAAACTATCAGAAAAATGCTTTTTAAAATTTATTTTTCCTTATTGCTTTCTAAGATAAAATTCTGGACAAAGCTTTTAGTGTGTTTATGTGTATGTATATGTAACTAAATAGAGATGTAAATATTTTTATCTGAGTTCCTATGTGCGGTTATTTCCCCCACAAGAAAGCATAATCTGTGTCAATTCATATGATTTTTGAAATATCTTTTACAATGAGATAAATGTAAACTATTCACTATTAACCTTCTGGTAACGTCATAAACACAATAGCCAGTGACATACCATAAAGTAGAATTTATCAACTTTTAATACATGAGCTAAATTTGCTTGTTCAGATTTGGGCATAGATAAGAAACTTGACTCACTTTAGTTTTATAGCTGCCCAGAGATTTAAATAAGACAAGATGATTGTCTATCGCAGCTCATAATAATGCACTTAAATTTAGCGCTCGCGCTCCAAATACCCCCCACCCCCACCCCACCCCCCCGCTCACCAGTCGGCATGCTTCTCCAGGCCTCCGGACTGAAAAACTGCAGCTGTGTTTATGCGGTAATTTAGAATCCCTATTACATATGCAAGCAACTGGGTTCCATGGCTCAATCACAATTCATTCATTTTGCTTTTTTTATACCAAAGAAATAAAATCAGAGAACTATATAGCATTATGGCCAGCCCCTAAAAAATCACTAAAATCAGGAGGTTGAAAATGATAGCTCCACAAAACCCACAAATCTTTTCCATTTCCCATTAAAGTTCACAACAGAAATTGTAGATATATATGTAGTTAAGGTGTGTTACTCAGTTTGGCAAACATTTATTAAGGCAAGAAAGCACATTGCCGTAATAAAAGAAATTAAAATATGAATAAGGAAGGGCCCTTTCTTTGAGGATCTTGGAGCCTAACAGAAGATGGTTAGCATCAAACGTTGTGGGCGTGCATTTACATACGTGTGTGTTTACATATATGAGTGTGTGTGCATGCACACGTGATCTTGATAGAGAACCCAATAAATGAGCTTAATTTGCTTCCAGATATGAATACAGTTCTGAAGTACTTTCCTTTGGGGACATTATAATTGTGTGTAATCACATTATTTATGATTCACATAAATGAATCATATTCTGAAATATTTGTTTTCTGTGTAGATCCACAGTGACCTTGGCAAAAGAAAAATGTAGCATATATATATATATCACCAGATTCTAAGACGCTGAGCAGAAATTGGTTTTTATTCAAATGGAATACAGTTTTCAGGATGCTTAATAGTTCAAATTTAAATTTTAAAATCACATTCTAATTTAGGAGTTTTTATACATCTAGGCTTTTCCCATATTATTTTTGTTTATTGAATATGTGTGCATATAATGTGAAAAGGATGTATTAGCTTATTGCAAGGAAAATCATTCTACTCAGGAACATTCAATACTTTTTAAAGCTGCTATAGAGAAATGGAAATTTTCTAATTACATTGGAACATAACATAGCCTTTCTCATTTAGTCTTGGGTTGCATTTCAGATGTCAAGTTGATTGGAATGCACAAGTTTCTCCTGGAAATAACATCCATGTTGAGTTTTCAACAAAGCACAGGAAAGCAATTCATTTACCTAAGGTATGGCTCTGTCATAACTATTCCTAAACACATTTTTCCCCTCCAACTCTTGAGTGTTTCTGGGGTTGGAAATCAGCAGTTCTCTTATCTTTCTACCCCAACTCAGCAGACAGGGACTTACCACTTCAAAGTCACAGTAAATGCTAAGCCAGGGCTCATAAGATGACCCAAGAGGGGTTGAGAAGGGAGTCCTAAAGGAGACAACGACTGAGCTGTAAGGGGTAAAATGATGAGGTGGGCGGTGAGGGACCTTTTGCTTTCTTTTCTAAGCAGTTAGAGAAAGAACTACAAGTACTAAGACTGATAAAAGGAAGAGATACATCCAACAGAATGACTCCATCTTACATGCTCTTTGCTCTTCCACCAGCTGGCTAAATAGATGATACATATTAGTAAACAGATAGGTGGACAGCAAAGTCAGGGCGTATGCATGGGTTCTCAACTCTAATTTACTATTTGGAAAGTGTATGATTTGGGATAAATACTTAAACCTCTTTAGGCCTTGTCTTCTCTATCAGGAAAAAAAAAAGGCAAAACATAATAGTACTGTCCTGAATTCATAGGATGTGGTAATGAAGTCAATGAGATAATCCATGTCGAGATTTTAGCACAATGTTCAGACCATAAGAAGCGCTTTTTTTATAGCACATAGCTATAAGGCTGCGGGGATATAAAGAAATGCATGTTTAACTGGGAGATCAGTTCTAATGTATCGAGACTTGTGACCCTGAATAGGTCATTTCATTTCCTTGGGTTTCATTTTCCTTGGGTAAAAGGAAGGGATAGGCCTAGATAAATCAAGGCTTCTTGCATTTCAAAGTGCATGGAATCACCTGAGGCTCTTGTTAAAACAAAGATTCTGCGTTAGGAGGCCTGGAGTGGGGCCTGAGATTCTGCAGTGCTAGCAAGCTCCACAATGAGGCTGGTGCTGCTGGCCCGGGTACCCTACACCAAGTAACAAAGATCTATATGGTACTTGGCTAGTGTCTCTTCCAGCTTCAAAGTTATAATTATGATAATGGCATCTTTTTGTACATAAAGAATGATTCTGGACAGCAGCATGGCATAATAGCAAAGAATGAGAGTGTGTGTGTATTATCAACTAGATCCAGGCACTTATCCCAATTCTTCAATGTAATGGCTGACTTCAGGCAAATTGCTTCATTTTCCACAACTTTATCATCTCACCTGTAAAAGGAAATAATAGTACTTTGTTGGATTCCATCGAAAGTTAAGTGAAAGTTAAGTGCCTGTAGTAAATAGCACAAGTCTTAAGTGCATAGTTAAGTACTCAGAGTTGTTTATTAAAACTGTCATCATCATCACCATTAGCATCAGGTGAGGAGCACTGGTAGACTGACCACTATAATCTCAACTCTATTTAGCTTCTATATCAGTGGTTCCGAAGCTTCAGTGTGAACCAGAAACTGGAGGGCTTATGATAACACAGATTGCTGGGCCTCAACTTCAGAGATACTGACTCTATAAGTAGATCTCAGGTGGGGTCCAGGGGTCTATATTTCTAATAGGTTCTCGGGTGATATGATGCTACTGGTCTGGGGACTACATTTGAGAACTACTAATCTATGGAATTACTTCCTATAAATGGCATGATTAAAGGATGATGAATCCCTAGTAAGTAAATTTTGTATACAAATGAAACTTAACCCCAGACAGGACATACTCTCATTTTAATCCCTTTTTGATGAAAGCTTTCCTAGGATGTATAGTTTGGGTTTTTTTGTTTTTGGTTTTTTTTTTCCTTGCAGTTTTTGGCCTGGGCTAAGTTTGAACCCACCACCTCCAGTATATGGGGCCAGCGCCCTACTCCTTGAGCCACAGCCACCGCCGAAATGAATGTGTAGTTTTTATTCTTATCTCTGTGAGCAAAGGCTCTTAAAAACAACTTAGCTTTCCCTTTGGTTGAATGTATCAAGTAGTTTGTCCTGATTTTAGAAGGAAAAAGAAAGTAGCTTTTTCACTTGAAATTAACCTAAATAGTATTTTTACATTATAACCTTAAAGGGACAGTCAAGATCTCTAAAAGAGAGACCGGTGAAACTTACAAGTCAGCCTGAGTTCCCTGAGAGAAGGTTTCTAATGCTAACTTTTCTTCTTTTATTGTTATGATTGGGTAGATTGGAAAATTGGATAAATGGTACAGGCATAGATATCGGACTAGCCCAGCATACGAAGCAATACTAAAATGTGTTGATTTGATTAGGTGTGGGTGCCATCCTGGGTAGATGTTTCTCGGAATGTGCCAGAGTTCTCTCCTCAGCCTCGTCTTACTCTCTCTCAATTATTTGAATTAGCCACCTTACCATTTCTCATAGGTATTAAAACATAGAAAAGATGATCACTTAGACAAGAAAGAAAGGTTTTGAAAGCCTGGAGAGAGGGCCAGGGTAGACTTTGAGGCCTCATACAATGCAGAACACCTTGAAGCTCTGAGAGTTATGATCACCTGATCACTTTTTAGGTAAGGGAACTGTAGCGTAATTGCCAACACAGGTTGCTGTCAGCTTTTGGTATTTAATACAAGGATGACAACCATTTAACTCTAATTCCCAGCAACACATTTCTTGCTGCCCTCCCACCTTACACCTCTTTCACATATGTCTTCTTCTTTCAACCTGTTCTTAGATGGCTGTTTCACCTCCACAAAGGTACGTGAACCCAGATAACCAAACTTGACAAGGTAAGAAGACCAATGGAGAACATAAGGGGCCATTTGCTGTTCTGAGTTTGGCTTTCAGGTCTCAGAGTGCGTTTTTTTCTCACATTACTATTCGTCTTTAGCCTCCAGAGCTGTTGTATGTTATTATATGCAGCCTCAACTATCTATTCAATTACTAACCACGTTTCAGAGCGAATTATGTTTATAAGCAACTTACAAAAAGGTGGCTATGAAGGAGAAGGTGAAATAGCATAATGCTTGAATCTATTTGTCAATCAAACACGGTTACAAGCTCGATAGTAAGCCAACTGCCCAGTACACACGTATGTAGGCACAGGCTACAAGCCCTAATTTTTCATTTGCTATTGCCAAGGGACTAACTCTTAATGACAGATGGAAAAATGTTTTAAATAGAAAGGAATTTGGAGGAAACTAAAATAAATCCCACTTCACTCCGTTGTTCCACTTCTTTTCCTGAGTGGCTACATGTTATTGTGGACCCTCTTAACAGTACATCACTTTTTGATAGACTGATTTGTACTTATTTCACATAGTCTATGAGTATCTTTAGTCAAAACTAGTCTGGCTGTGGCCAGACAGGTTTTTTGTATATCTTTCCTAATGACCCATAAGTGTTCCACTGACTTAGACTTTTATTTCTGAGGCAAACATTTTGCTAATAGTCATGGGTCATGTCGGCACATTAACAACTCCTTGCTAATTTCTCACCACTGCGTAGCCAACCTCCAGTGGGGAAGCCAGGTCCTTTTTGCTCCCATGATTGTACAATGTTCTGCAGCAGTAAAGATACATTTCTTTGTCTCAGCCACAGCCTGGGAAAATGAGCCTCCTTAGAGTCCTCTCAACTGGATTAGATAATTTACCTGCTGTATTTACAAGGCAATGTTTCCATTGAGTAATAGATTATTATGTGTGTGAGGCAGAAGAAGGTACAGAAGCAAACTTTTAACTCTGGCTCTATATCCAGAGACATCCATAAATGGGAACGAGGGGATAAGATATTGGGATACATTGTAGGGATAACCCGTTTCCTAGGTTATCAGTTTTCTTTGCTACATTTTTTGGAGAAAATGCCAAACAAAAGAGTTGTGGATGGTTCATAATTATGTGCTTTTTTTTTT
>NW_003852397.1:41492037-41557852 GCF_000181295.1 Otolemur garnettii | reverse complement strand
TTTTTTTTTTTTGTATATTCATATCTGTCTGTTGGGCATTTCATAAGAAATACGTTCCTTGAAATGCCATGCTTCATCATTTTTTTCTTTTTCTCTATTTTGAGGAAAACTTTAAGGTTCTGGTATAGTCATATTGTTTTAAGATAGGAATAGATTAAATAATATATGTCATTAATAAGCTCCAGATTTTTCTCAGTTCTCTGTAAGGTGTTAAAATATGCCAGTCAGCAGATGCTTCATCTAGAAAATTATCTAAGCAGCAGCAGCAAAATTCCAATTTTCTGATACTGGAAGGTAGAACATGAGTTCTCAACCAGGGATAATTTTGGCCCTTGAGGACATTTTGGTTGTCATGACCTAAGAGGGTGAGGGGTGTGTTGGGTGGTTTCTACTGGCATCTAGAAGGTGGAAACCAGGGGTGCCGTTCCACGTCCTACAGCGCAAAACTCAGCCCTTCACAGCAAGGAATTACCTAGCCCAGAGCACAGGAAGACTAAGGTCCAAGCCCAGGTTTTACATGTAAATACAAATGAAAACAATCGAAGGAGTCTGAACTTTACATATGGGATCCTGATCCTTTCCAAAGTTGAAAATATAGCAACCCTAAAACGGAATCTTCCACTAGGCCCTGAGAAGAGAAGGAAACATTTCTTTGTGTTCCACGTGTCCGTGGACCATGCATCACAGTGAATCGTGAACACCCGTCATTAGTTTCTACAAATCATTATTCCTAATCTTAACAGACCCTAAAATGAGAATATGACATTGCCAAACATCATGAAATTTTTTTCTCCCCTTTTCTAGAAGTGCATAAGCTGGTGGCTAAATGTGGTCTTTAACTTGCTAGAGTATACCTGTCTACTTTTTTTTTTTTTTTTTCAGTTTGTGGCCGGGGCTGGGTTTGAACCTGCCACTTCCAGCAATATGGGGCCAGCACCTACTCCTTGGAGCCACCGGCACCACCCTATCTTTCTATTTTTTTATACTGCTTAGAGATTACAGCCTCTCAAACAGGATGGTAGTTTAAAGCAGATGTTCTCCTAAACTATTTTCTGTTCAAATCCAGCAATATAATAGAAGGAAAAAGACTGGGAAACCACAGTGAAACTTCAGGATAAAATGTTTTACATTTTCCGTGACAATTTGAGAACCCGTTGTCTTCTTTTCCTGGTCTCATTCTGGTGTCTTTTCTCACCATTTAATTTTATTTACCTGTTGCTGTAGTCCATCCTTTCTGATTTATATAATGATCATAGCTATGTAGGCAGAGGGTGCCAAAAAACATACACATTTTAAGAAAGGAAAAACCTGTATTAAAATTGTAATACTCAAGTCGCATTTGACTTCTGCAATTATAAGAGGTGCTCAAATGTGACTTACATTCCTTTTTTATTATCAGTATATATTGAGTGTTCCAATTTAAACATAGTCTTTTCCTTTTTTAAAATGTGTATACATGTTTTGGCACCCTCCTGTGTGTGTTTGTGTATACATATGTACATGTATATTGATATTTTCTGCTCAGCCCTCAGCTCCTAGCTGAAATGTCACTTTCTCAGAGAGGCCTTCCCTGGCTATGTCATCTTTACCCATGACCCTCTGTTACCTATCGCCTTCTGGTTCTCTTTATATCTATCTCCATTTATATATTTCTGTGTCTATGTATCTTTATAGTATGTGTGTGTGTGTATATATGTATGGACATACCTTTAAATGTCTATCTCATTAGACTCAAAGTTCCACAAAGGAAGAGATCATTTTGCTTTGTCCACCATGGTTTTTCCAGAGCTTGGCCACGGATACTTTGACCTCAAGGAATGTTGTATAGGTGAGATAAAAGCTGCCCACTCGGCTCGGCGCCTGTGGCTCTCAAGTGGCTAAGGCGCCAGCCACATACACCTACAGTGGCAGGTTCAAATCCAGCCTGGGCCCGCCAAACAACAATGATGGCTGCAACCAAAAAAAATAGCCAGGCATTGTAGCTGGCGCCTGTGGTCCCAGCTACTTGGGAGGCAGAGGCAGGAGACTCGCTTGAGCCCAGGTGTTGGAGGTTGCTGTGAGCTGTGATGCCACGGCACTCTACCCAGGGGGACAACTTATGGGTCGGTCTCAAAAAAAAAAAGCTGCCCACTCAAGGTGTATTGACTGTCAACAGTACCCAGATAATCAAAGCAGCGTCCTTCCGTTCTCTGTGATAAGGTGAATACACCTTGCACCAGTGTTCTATGAATACGTATATTATTGTATTATGTGGCCTTAGTCTATTTTTCCCTTCTTACCTGGTATGGGGCATAAAATGAGGACAAGCTCCAACCTGCCATGATGTGACATAGTTTTACCAAAACCAGTTCACAAGTCCACATACACAGTGGCTTTTGATCTTGGCCTTTTGTATCAATCTCTGAAGCAGTATGGGAAAAGTTTGGCTAAGCTTGATACAGAAAAATTCCTGTTATGGTGATGAGTCCCTTAAGATAAACATAGAACCAGAGATCATTGGGGGCCCTTTTGAAAATATTACTCAATTCTGAGGGGGGGGGGATGAAAGGGACATGTGATAGTTCTCCTTTCAATTTCTCAGGCCAGGTCTTTGGTTTGTGCCTCTAAATGCATCCTGGCAACGCAGCATTGTACATTGAGAGGTAGAGTCTACTTTTCCTTCCCTTGAAGCTGAGTTGATCATGTGGTTTGCTTTGGCCAATAGAACTTTAGCAAATGGGACATAAGGAGAGACTTGAAAAGTGCTGAATTTGCTAAAATATAGAGTTCTCAGCCTCATCCCCAGGGTTTCTCATTAGTAGGTCTTGAGTGAGGACTGAGAATTTTCATTGCATACAAATTCCCAGGGAGTGGTAATACTGCTGATGGGAGAACCATGTGTGGGGAACCAGTGGACTAGAGAGTGACAGGTTGCTCTATTTGAGAAGATAGTCAGGAGAGGCCTATCTGAACATAAGAGGCCTCACTGAAGTGAGGGAGGAAGCCATGTGGAGGTCTGGGGAGAGAGCTCGGTAGAAAGCACAGTCTGTACAAAGGCAGGAATGAGCTCACTGTGCTGGAGGAATGGCAAGAACGAATCTTCCTACTAGTCCTTGCTATAAAGACTAGCTATTGTCTTTGTGCCCCACCACAGCAAGAATTATGGGTTTTTCCATGGATTACACCTGCAGGGTCCACGGGGGTCCAGCTTTCAGTTGAATTACTTTCCTGAAACATATTTAGAAATAGTTAATAGGAAAAAAAGGAACTTTGAGTTTGGGTTAAATAGGGGCCAAGAGTCAAAAAGAGGAAACTGCTCCTCTGTCACATTTCACTTGTGGAGCTCTGCTGGTTTCAGTTCTGGCACCAGACTGGGTGTCACTTAAATTCACAGCCGCTAAGTGCTTGTCTCTGCTTTGCAGAAGAGCCTGTGATTCCTCAGGTCAAGGAGTATTATTTCAATGTGGCTCCTTTTGCGTTTGCAGGGTATCCCCAGATAAGAATGTGTTACGGTTTTTGGAATGTTCCACATTTGGGAGATGTCGTTCGTATCCCTTAACCTCATTAGATCCTTATAATTTAATTCCATGGAGCGAGCAAGGCAGAAACGACATACCCATGCTACAGACGAGAAAAGTGGAGCTGAGAGAAGCCAACACTCAGGAACTTTTTCTTTCTTATATTTTCAAATGATCTTTCTTCAGATGGGCAAACTGACTGTCCAAGATCCAATACGTAGTCCATAGTGGGGTGGGAGATGGAGGCCATGCCCATCATCATCTCTCCAGCTCTGCCTCTGTTGAGGAAATTTGCTCTGAGGTCTCTGCTTAACACTTACATGCATTTTATCTTTGCCATCAATTATCAAACTGTGGCTTCACTCAGAAGAAAGAACATTTGTGAGAAGAAAAAGAACACTAATCTTTACTGATGGCCCAGCATCCAGGCACTTTGTGCAGCATTTGAAAAGTATGATTTCAGTTAATCTCATCAGCAATGTAGGTTTTCTCTATGTTATAGGTGGGACAAACCCCACCTACACTAGTAGTGTAGAAACCCCACAAGCTCTAATAACCAATATCCATTAGTTCACTTTTGGGAAGTGAACTAATGGATCTGAGGGGAATGATGGGAAGGAGTCAAGGCCATTTCTCACTGCTCGGGTTTCATCTAACATCAGGAGCCACAAAACTGTTTTTCAAATCATGCATTGAAGTCTAGGGGAAGAACCAAAGAAGTAGGCCTACAAAGAATGAGACGCTTCGTGGTAGGCGCAGCTTTGTGTCTTTCAGTCCGACAGTTTCAATCAATAACTTTTTTATGGAAATAAAGAGGCTAAAGAAAATTAACCTGAAGGAAATGTCCATCATCACCTTTAGAATTATCAGTTGTCCTCATCCAAAGGCCCATACCTCATTATTATTTTTTATGTCACGAGTAAGTACAAAAATGAGTAGGAATTATTGAAAGAAACACCAGCAAGGAATATTTATGACCTGAATTTACAGATTCTCTGGCCATTCATTCATTAAAGGCCAAAGTGATGGTCAATTCAATCTGCAGTTTATCCAAACAAGTAAACAGAAGCTTCCTGTCATTCGACTCACTTATTTAATAGAAAATGCTATGAAAATTATCAGGTAAACAAAGACCTTTCTTCCTGATCTTTCTCATAGAAGCTACCATCATTATGGAACTTAAGTTTACTTTGCTTTTACCCCATAAGAGTACAGATCTTGCTTTAAAAAAATTAAATTCTCAAGTTTGTTTATTTAGCCAATTTAAGAGATTAGTAGCAGCTAGGAAGTGCTACAAAGAAAATATTCATAACAAGACCTCTGTAACAACTGAGTCATTTCCTCCAAAAGACCACTGTTAAAGGCTTGAGCTCATAAATCAGTAAAACAATCTGTCTCCAGAGATATTATTTCTGCAATCCTGAATTCAGCCATGCATTGGGGTTTGTGCTCAATCCTTGCCAAAGATAGAAGTGTCCCTCCTCTTTCAAAGAATTTACATCCTGTTCAATGCTACTTAAGCCCCACAAGGAAAAAGACTTTGACCATCTCACTCACTGTTCCCTCTCTAGAGCCTAGAATTGCCTGCCCAAGCAGTGGGCAGCTGTGTTGTTACAAATGCCTGTATTTGTAAATATTTGTTGAGTTATTCATTTAGAAAAAGGTATCTTTCAAGATAAAATTTTCACCTTTGCCCTTTTTGTAAGTGTTCAAGTACCTTAAAATACTTTTTTCCAAAATAATAATGACAAATCACGTTCATTAGCCACTTACTAAGTAGCAGGCACTGTGCAGGGCATTATTCAGCTATGATCACAGATTCCTCACACCATCCCTGTCAAGTAGGTACAATTATTTTCTCCCTTTTCACAACGGAGGAAACTGAGGCTTAGAGAACCTAAGTAACATGCCTAAATCATGTGATTAGAAGTGACACACCCCTGGAACTCACACCTTTCTTTAACACGTTACCTGACAGCACCCACAGGAGAGGATCTGCTCTAAATCTGCATAAATGGACTCACGGGCCTTTCTTGTACTTGCACTAGATTCGATTGCCCCAAATGTATCATCTATATCATTTATAGATGTTCAAAATATGTTGTACAGTGGTGTTTGTGGGAGCTCTATGACTAATATTTTACACCATTCTTCATAAACGGACAGTGAGGCAAGTTTTATTGTGAAAGAGAGCTAGAAAACATAAAAATAGGAGGTGTCGGTAAGACCTATCTTGCCCTCTAATTGAGAATCTCATTGAAACTGACGAAAGCAAGTAAATTTGAAGTTATGACTGTCACTTCAGATATGACTCATTTGGAGATTTTAAGGATCTGAAAATAGCCATAATCATGAGCATCATATTATATGTGTTATTTTTTCTAGATGAATTAGGGTTTATTCCATGCAAATGATAAAGATTGACTTTATTACCTTCCTGAACAGAAAGGATATTTTCACTAATTTTTTTAAAATTATAATTCCATTTTTGATGCATATAAATTGACACTTTTAGGAAGATGTGTCTTGAACCACTAGATTTCTTCTGTGATTGAAAAAGAATTTAACAATGTATTGTACTTTTGTGTGCTCACAATGAACCTAGGTTATTCCAGTCCAATGAGCATTTGCTCAGCTCATCTTAAGCCTGGCCTTCAAACAGCTGAAAATTCAGATTTAATTTAGAAATGCTCTAGTATCCTTGCCTTTCTTTCCCCATTCACCTTTTTCTTAATATACTTTAATTCATTAGCGTCTTCATTTTTGGATAGATTTTGTTTGTTTGTTTGTTTGTTTGTTTGTATTTTCAAGACAGAGTCTCACTTTGTTGCCCTTGGTAGAGTGTTGCATCATCATAGCTCGCAGCAACCTCAAACTCTTAGGCTCAAATGATCCTCTTGCCTCAGTTTTTCATTTTTAGTAGAGATGGGGTCTCCCTCTTGCTTAGGCTGGTCTCGAACTCATGAGCTCAAGCGATCCACCCACCCAGCCTCCCAGAGTGCTAGGATTATAGGTATGGCCCATCATGCCCGGCCTGTGGTTAGGTTTTAATATGTGGCTTAGTTCACAAGAAATAATTTGTGGCTGTAAGCAGAGTTTATATGCTACATAGGGCAATGGTAATTTTGAATATTAAATTTTCAAAGATTCTCATACTTATAATACTGAATAATATTCACTCAATGTAGGCCCCTTATAACTTTGAATATTTTATTTGTGAAAACAGTAAGAATAAACAGAAGTCAGTAAATACTAATCGACCACCATCTCATTGCTCAGAATTGTGCTGGTATCACAGAGGGCTCCCCCTCATCCCCACTGAATCCACACATATCAGAAGATGTATGAGACATAAGTGGAATTTTGTTACATGGATATATCATACAGTGGTGAGGTCTGGGCTTTCAGTGTATCTATCACCCAGATAATGTACATTGCACCCAATAAATGATTTTTCATACCTAGCTTGGCTCCCACTTGTAAGCAAGAACACAATGGGGGGAGGTATTTTCCATTCCTGAGTTATTTCACTGAGAATAATTGCTTCTAGTTCCATACAATTGCTGCAAAACACATTATTTCATTCTTTTTTATAGCTAAGTAGTATATATCATATTTTCTTTACCCACTCATCAGTTGATGAACCCTTAGGTTGATTCTCATATCTTCTCTTCTGCAAATTGTGCTATGATGAACATGCATGAGCTGGTATCTTTTTGGATATAATGACCTATTTTTCTTTGGGAAGATATCTAGCAGTTTGCTAAATTGAATGGTAGGTCTACTTTTAGTTCCTTGAGGAATTTGCATACTGTTTTTCATACGGGTTTGAAATTTACATTCTTACAAACAGGGTATAAGTTTCACCACATTCCACATTAATATACCTTTTGTTTCTTATTTATTTATTTTTTTGAAACAGAATCTCATTCTGGGTAGAGTGCTGAGGGGTCACAGCTCACAGCAACCTCAAACTCTTGGGCTCAAGTGATCCCCTTGCCACAGCCTCCCAAGTAGCTGCAACTACCATATCCAGCTAGTTTTTTTCTATTTCTTTTTTTTTTTTTTTTTAATAGAGAGAGGGTCTTACTCTTGCTCAGGCTAGTCTCGAACTCCTGAGCTCAGGCAATCCTCCTGACTCAGCCTCCCAGAGTGCTAGGATTACAGGAATAAGCCACCATGCCTACACTTCATTTTTTTGACTTTTTAATAATCCTGTCTGGAGTAATATGGTCTCTCATTGTGGTTCTAATTTGCATTTCTCTGATGACTAGTAATGTTGAGCAACTTTTTCATGTTTGTTGGCCATTTATATATCTTCATTCTAAAAAATGCCTGTCTGTCATTTGCCCACTTTTTAATGAGGCTATTCGTTCTTTTCTTGGTGAGTTAAGTTCCTTATACATTCTGGATGTTAGTCCTTTGTTGGATGCATAATTTGCAAACATTTCCTCCCATTCTCTAGTTTGTCTATTTATTCTGTTGATAATTTCTTTTCTTGTGCAGAAGTGCTTTAATTTAATTAAATCTCATTTGTTTATTTTTGTTTTTATTGCATTTGCTTTTGGGGTCTCAGTCAGAAATTCCTTGCCTAGGCCAATATTACAAAGAGTTCTTCCTGTTTTCTTCTAGATTTTGATGCTTTCTGGTCTTGCATCTGAGTCTTTAATCAATCTTGAGTTAATTTTTATATATACTGAAGGATAGGGATCCAGTTTCAGTCTTCTGCATATCTGTCCAATCATGCAGCATCGTTTGTTAAATAGTGGGTTCTTCCCCCAGTGGACTATGTCTGCTTTGTTAAAGACCAGATGGTTGTAGGTATATGGCTTTATTTCTGGGGACTCTATTCTGTTCCATTGACCTATGTTTCCATTTTTATACCAATACTATGCTGTTTGGGTTAATATTGTCTTGCATCACTGGAAGTCACATAATGTGAGTTCTGTTTTTTTCCTTAGGATTACTTTGGCAATTCGAGATCTTTTCTGGTTCCATATGAATTTTAGGATAATTCTGTGAAAAATGACATTGGTACTTTTATAGGAAATTCATTGAATCTATACATTGCTTTGGGCAGTATGGCCATTTTAACAAGTTGTTCTTCTCAGTTTGGTGCCCATTGCACAGTGGTTACTGCACCAGCCACATACACTGAGGGTGGGGGGTTTGAACCCAGCCCAGGCTAGGTAAACAATAATGACAACTGCAACAAAAAATAGCCAGGCATTGTGGTGGGCACCTGTAGTCCCAGCTACTTGAGAGGCTGAGGCAAGAGAATTGCTTAAGCCCAAGAGTTTGAGGTTGCGGTGAACTTGATGCCACAGCACTCTACTGCAGGCAACATAGTGAGAGTCTGTCTCAAAATAAATCAATAAATAAGTAAATAAATACAATATTGGTTTTCTAATCCATGAGCATGAGATGATTTTCCATTCATTTGTCATCTATGATTTCTTTTATTAGTATTTTATAGTTTTCTTTGTAGAGATCTTTTATTTCCTTGGATAAATATATTCATAGATATAATTTTGCAGCTATTATAAATGAGATAGAGTTCTTGATTTGGTCTTAGTTGGTCATAATTGGTGTATGGGAATGCTAGTATTTGGCAATACTACTGATTTGTATACATTGATTTTGTAACTTGAGACTTTACTGAATTCATTTAACAATCTAGGAGTCTTTTGGAGGAGTCTTTAGAGTTTTCTAGGTATAAGATCACATTATCAGCAAACAAAGATAACTTAACTTCTTCTTTTCCAATTCAGATGCCCTTCATTTCTTGACTAATTGTTCTGTCCAATACTTCCACTATCATCTTGAATAGAAGTGGTGAAAGTGAGCGTACTTGTCTTGTTCCAGTTCATAGGGGGAATGCTTTCAGTATAATGTTGGCTGTGGTTTTGTCAGATATGGCTTTTGTTATCTTGTACCTCAGAGAGCTTTAATAGAATAATTCAGAAAAATATATGACCAACATTTCCATTTTAAACATATGACCAAGAGATGAGTGATATATCCACAAAACTAATTATTCAGGAATGTTCATAGCTGCTTTATTCATAATAATCCCAAACTTGAAATAACCCAAATGTCCATCAATTGGAGAATGAATATACAAATTGTTCTATACTTATATAATGAAACACGGAGCAGAAATTTTAAAAGAATAACTTTTTAATACATAAAATAATGTGATTTACCTCAAAACATTACATTGAGTGAAAGAAACCAGATACAAAAGAGAGTACCCTGTACGATTCCGTTTATGTGAAGTTCAAGATCTGACAAAACTAATTAATGATTACAGAAGTCAAAATAGTGGTTACCTCTAGAAGAGGGTGGTATAGACAGAGAAAAGGTACAGAGAAAATTTCTACATTGCTGGTAATATTTTCTATCTTGCTCTGAGAGGTGACTATACAGGGGTATCAAAATGTAAAAACTCATCAAACTGAATGTTTAGGATTTGTCCGCTCTACTTTTTCTATTTTAGTTGATGTGTATATAAATTACACATCAACAAAAAATTTATCATGCTGAGCACTGTTTTTAGTCCAACGTTTTGTTTTAGACTTATATGGATGCATGTAGGTCTATTTTATTATTTTAAATGCATCTGTTTAACGAAAAGATAACTTACGTTGTGATGGAGTTTGGACTGGCTGACAGGTGTGTTAAGAGAACACTACTGCATCAAATTTCCTTTTATATTTCTGTGACTTAGAAAACACAAAGCAGTTGATTGCTCAAACACTGTAACAGTTTCACATGAGTGTTCTAGTTCTCCTCCTCATGGTGATCAAGGGACCCTTCTGACTTGTAGCTTACTAGCTCCTGCCCAGAGCCTTAGAATCTTCTACCTTCAGCAATAAAACAAGGGAAGAGAATGTGATTAGGGAATTTTGTAGCCAATGACATGCATGTTTTATTGAAGCTTCTTCTGACTGTACCAGTGCACAGCAGTCCCTCGTGTCACAACTGTCAGAATACACTCACGTTCTCAAGCCTCACATGCCTGTCCCCTGACACCATCTCTTGCATACAGGAAGCATAATGTGCTGGTTAAGAGGACACTTTCTCTCTGGGCCTGAGCTTGAGCAGAATATTTGATCTTGCTATGTCTTAGCTTCCTCATCTTGAAAATGGAGTGCATTGTAATATGTTTCACAAAGTCTCAGAGCAAACTTTAAAATATATGTGAAATGTTTAGGATAGTCCCTGGAACATAATCCATATTCAATGGATTGGTTATAGCCTTGTTATACTAGGCTAAATGGATTGGTTATAGCCTTGTTATACTAGGCTAAATGTTACCTAGAATATTGCATACTCTTTGCTATAACCAGCCTCGCCAGAACGTGTACTGGTGTACTGCAATATACTCCAGACGTATACTGGCACCCCCAACACGCTCCAGACCTTCTACCACAACAAAACAGCAAGTTCTTTCCTTAAGACCAGCTAAATGGGTCCGCAGTCTGTGCGGCTGCACAGGGCCCTTCTCAGAAGGGCCAGGTGTTTAGGGTCTGCCACTTAATTTAATGCTCTGTTGTCATCATATGGAAATTCCTGACAATTTCATTTTTGAACTTGTGTTTTGTAAATGAAGGCTGATGGATAATGCAGCATGTGCATGATCAGAGGAAATACAGGTAGCATGCATATCCACTGCTGTTCTTCATGGCTCCATTCACACATAGCATTTTTGATGTCCCATGGGCACAGAAGTCCAGTGGACACACAATGCCTAGGAGTCCCACAAAACTCAAATTGAGTGCAAGATAAACCTGTTATATCTGTGAGGAAGGGGAGGCACTGACCACCCCACAAAGCCAGGCTGTCCATTCCAATCGGCGCTTGCTTTGAGCACAGGAAGAAGGCAACAACTAAGGGACCCTCTAACTTCTCTGTAAGTCCTTACTTTGAAAATAATGATATAGGAGGAAGGGGAAAAATAGGACAACTCATGGTTCCATTTCCTTTCAGATCTTCCTTACTCATCACATCAGTAAGCCAAAGGCAGAGTGTTGGTGGAAGGGGCAAATAACAAGCAGTGAAATAGAAATAGTTTTGTGCTATGTTTTCCACTGTTTTTGTAAGAATAAAGCGCATATGCATATATGAGCTATAAAATACATATGCGTACATAAGCTACAAAATTTGAATAGTGTAATTTTTTTGGATTTCACATATGAGTTAAATGCTCTCAGATTTGCATTTAAAATTGACATTGCACAGTATAAAGATGAATGGTAACATTTGTCCTAATTATTTAAAACATTTAATTTCTTTACTTACAATGACGCTAAATAGCAAGTAAAAAATACCACGACAATGTCAAAGACAGGATGTGGGCAAAAGGAGCGAGCTTCGTACTTTGCACTTGTAGTGGCACTTTCCTCCTGCTTTTTGATAAAGGATCCCATATTTTCATTTTGTACTGGGTGTTGATAATAAGATAGCTAGCTCTGTTCTTTCATCTCTGACTTCTAAAAGTTCTCCCCAGTTACCTTATGCAGTAAGTCTTGCCCAGTCCCCCTGTTCTTCCTGGGTTTGCTTGACCTTCTTACCAGCTCTCACATAGCAATTTATAATTATAGCATTCTCACTGGATCTTTACTCTTGAATTAGTTAATTTTTACCCTACCATCTTCCCTAAGAGTTTGTCTTTCCTGAAGGGCTGGGTGGACTTTACATTCTTATCCAGCTGCATCTGACTGGAATCACTGGGGCTCTTGTAGCAAAAACAAGTTCCAGGAACTCATAATGAACAGATAGAATCAGAATCTCCAGGGCTAGGTTGTTTGGCTACACAGGCAGCTTGAGAGTAGTTGAATAAATGAAAGAATATCAATGGTTCTAGTCCTCCACTCCCAATGCTTGCTGGTAAAATAAGCCCCCCGCCTTGATGGCCTGGTTCAGTCCTCTTTCAGTGAAATCTCCCCTCATGCCTGTATCTGGAACTCCATAACCTCAAGTCCCTCACTTGTTAATTATCTTTGACATCTAGAAAATTCTAACTTGAATTTTACTTCTCTGATAAGACTGCGGAGACATTGAGGGCACAAGAGGGCAAGGAGTAGGTTCAGGCAAGTGAGGCCCTCCTCTCAGGTGCAAAACTTGAGGGGGTGCCAAAAATAAACTCAGGAATCAAGAGAAATTACATTTTAAAGCAGTAATTTTAAAAGGATTTTAACATGCAACATCATATGATTACAACAATCATTTATGATGAACAATCTATCAAGTTTTTAAATAAAGATAAGCTCACAGCCTGTACTTACACCACCAGCCTCTCTCCCTTTTGCCTAATCCTAGCCCTTCAAGGTTGTGTGTTTTATTCGTTTTCTGACCTTAGCAGTTGCTGAATGAATAAACGTAGGAATGCATTTCTTCCTTGAGTTGAACTATCAGCTTGAAATGTAAAGATCTGGTGATGAGGGTAGCTAAGCTAGAACATGATCATGAGTCCTGAATGCACCCTCCAAGTCAGCTGGGTTGGAACACAGGCCCATATTATCTAAAGTTTGAATAATATGTTCTGCCTTCTGTCCGGTTTTCATGATATTCTCCTCCATGTCCTACCTTGTATAAAACCAGAAAATGAAATACCACTATCTGTTGGTAGCTACCCTTACCATCATGTAACCTGTGAGACTGCCCTCCAAGGGTCAGTACAAATTGTGTCCTAAGAGTTCACGTTGTGTCAATAAAGTTGCATTAAAATCATCCTCCCTCATTGTTACAACCGTAGTCTCATGAATGGTTTGAATAATGCCACGTTATATAGTTAATGCTTTCATTGACTCTTCATTTCTGAAATTTCCAGGCAAAATGAGATCAGAAATACAAAGCTATTTGAACAAAGGGAAACAACAGTTTTTGTTATACTTCATCCTCTGTCCACTTCCTCCTTCAGAAAGAATTTAGCTCCAAGTTATAGTCAGGAAGAAGAAAAAGTAAACAGTTCCAGTAGGCCTTTCCTCCACCTTGTGCAGAAAACTCTGCATCACTTCATCTATTACGAAGTTGTTCGCACACTCCCAGGACCCAAAGACCCTGTCATCCAGGGTTGTGGCCTACCTGCACCAGCCCTGTTCCTCAGTGGACGGTTTTTTCACCCACAGTCAGCCACCAGGGGGCCGCCTGTTGGGAACCAGCGGTGCAGGCTCCGCAGCTTTTCCTCCAAACCAACCAAAACATTCCGGGCGGCTTTGGAGTAAAGCCCAGGAACTTCCCTGCAAAGGAGCACAGCTATCTAGCCACAGAAGCCTGCAAGCCCTGTGGCGCAGCCTTATTAAGAAGAATAAAGCTACGGGTTTCTTCGCCAAGGAAGGAAGGAAAATGGGGTCCGTGGGATCCACACCTTTCTCTCTTGAAACGCGCTGAAACCCTGCTCCTCCAGATGCAGGGCACAGCTTACGCATTCCTGACGGTAGTAGTTGTGATTGCCCTCAGCAGGGGTGGGGTGGTGGCCCCTCGCCCCTTTCCCTGGGACGCTCTGAAGAAGCTGGAATAAACCATATACGTCGTATGTCACCGGCTGGAAATCTAGAAAAAATCTCTCATAAATAATCTATACAGTGTTCTGCCAGTTGAGAATATAAATCGTTATAGCTCCTATTACATTGCGTGTTACACGAATGAATTTCTATATTAAATTATGACGTCGGAATTATTTGAATATTGTATATAAGAAAATAATTGTACTCTAATAAAGTAGGTTTTGTTGCAAACCTAAGTATCTGGGTACTCGGTATTTTGCAAGGATTCTAACTCAGAACGCAAGTCGCCTCCTTTATTTCTCGCAACCTGAACCCTGGGCCTTCAGGACTTGTTCAGCGGTATTTGAGAGATCTATATTTGCTCGGGCCAGAATTAAGAGTATAAATTATTTTTGTCTTCCGGGTTTTATTTGTACATGTCCAGGCAAAGATAAATTAATGGGGTGGTCCTTCCGCGATCTGTGGAGTGTCTCTAACTGGTACACACCTCTCCCGTGATGTGCAAAACAGTGGCCGTGGAGAGTGTTCCTCTTAAAGGCAAGCCCGGCATTTCCTAAACTTCCATTCTCAGGGTAGTGGTGGCAGTAACAGAACGGACAGATGGCCAGGACCACGGAGGCCGCAGGAGCGGCCAGAGCTCCTTCATGTCCCGACACGCGCCACAAGTGGTTTGAGAGCAGACAGAGGAGCGCGGCGGCGTGGGTCGCACTGGTCGCAAAGAAGACGGTGCTCCCGGACATTCGCTCTCCCGCCCCCTCCCTACCCCCCTTCTCCCATTCCTTCCTCTTCTCCAACTAGAATAATGAAGCCCAAACCCAAACCTCCACGCACAGGCAGTCTGGTGGCGGGACTGGGGTCCGGCAAACCTACAGCAACGTCACCACCCCTGGGAGGGCACGGCCGGGAAGGAGGGGAGCGCCCACACCTGGGGAGGCAGGTGCGGAGGTGGCCTGCCCGGGGATGGCGTGTGCTTAGGGCTCGGGGTAGGGGTCAGTGAGCTGGGTGCGGTAAGCACGTCCGAGCGCGGGTCCCGTGCCGGACAGGGAGCGTCGGCACCCGCCTGGCGGCCCGGGCCGGTGACGGCGGCGGGGTGTGTGGCCGGGAGGCCATTTCCTCGCTGCGCCCCTGGCGGAGCCGGGTTTGCCTGCTTTTGGCCGCCGCTGCCGCCGCCACCACCGTGCGAGTCGGACTGCCGGGAGGGCTGGAGGGGAAACCAGGTCACCGGTTCGCAGACGCGGCGAGGAGCAGGCTCCCCCGGCCCGGAGTAAGGCAGCGTCCGGGGAGCGGGCCGGGGCGGGCTGGGCGCGCAGGGGGCCCGTAGAGGCGGGGACTCCGGTGCCCCGGCCACACTGGCTTCCTACGCCTATAAAAGTGGAGTGGCCGAGGAGGACCGGCGCGGCCCTGGTTGCGGCCGCCTCTCTACGCCCAAGGAGTTGACATTTTGCAGGACTTGCGCGACGCCCCGTCGCCTGCGCTCCTCGGGACCCCGCCGCCGGGAGGAGGGGGCGGAGGAGGGTGGAGACTGCGGGGCTTGGCCAAGGAAGGCGCACATCCTCGGGCGGGCGGCCGTGACGCGGCGGGGATTAACTTTGCATGAATAATGTGAGTGCGCTTGGAAAGGAGACCTTCTGCTCCCCGGCTCGGGGCAAGCGCCCGCAGGCTGTCTTCCCCGGGCAGGGGCTCTCAACCCGACCGGCTCGAGGGCTCGGGTAAATTGGCTGGAGAACCGCGCAGAGGCAGCGGAGGGGGGAGGGGAGAGGGGGCGACAGTTCCAACTGTCCAGAAGGGTGAGCGGGATGGTGACAGTGTCGCAGGAACCTGGAGGGGTGCCGGCGGTGAAGCTTAGTGAGCGCGGGCGGGCCAGCGTGGGTGGCTGGGGGGTTGTCATCCGCCTCGTTACCTGCCATCGCGGGGTCTCTGCGCCCCGGATCCGGGAGGAGGTGCACTCTCGTGTTTGGGCACCTCGCGGCGGCAGGCAGGGAGCCACGGCGTGGGCAGTGGTGGAGCAGGGTGGCTGGGGGCTCCCTCCAATCGCAGCGGCTCTGTTCCTCAAACCCCAAGCCCAGCTGTTGACATGTTCCTTGTGAAATGGAGTTTGGCATCCTCAGCGCCGAACCGAGTGGAAGTTTCCATGATGAGGAAGTTGTGTGACACGGGGGTTCGGAAAAGGTTGGCAGGCACGGGGGGAGGGTTAAAGGGACTGTGGGTCTCCCATCCCCCTTTTTTCTCCTGCCCCGGAACTCCGAGGCTTGGAAAGGAGAATTAGCCAGAATGTTGGCGTGCGCTGTCGCCGGTGCTTGGCGACTCGGCTTCTCCCCGCCTGCTGGGGGATCGGTGGCGATTTCGCTCGCCTCCTGGATCGCGCACCTTTTCTCTGCCTCTCTTGACGCAGCATCTTCTTCTGGGTCTCCCGGAGCTGGTTGTGTACCAGTTGTGCCAGTTGTGAGACCTCCACCGTCTCAAAGGACTATTAATAATTTGGGGGAGTTTTCATTCTTAGTGGATTTCGTCCTTCTTCGTTGAGGTTGTCATTTGGGGGGAGGGTTTCCCAATGACCATTGTGGAGTATTGTTAGTGCTAATTCTTAAGCCTTCTGATTTGTTTTAAGGAGGCGGAGGTGGAGGAGAGAAACGGGGTGAAGTTTAAAAAATATATATTAAAGGTGAAATGTCTAATTTCCCCCAAATAGGAAATTTTGCAAGGGTCTTGAAACATACCAGTGCCTAAAGTGAGTCAGAGCAAAGAGTAAATTGATACGGCTAAGTTCAGAGTCTCCATCCTCCTTTCTCCACACAAAGCTAGAATCTGTGACTATTCAAACACTATACCTGATCGGTAAATACATTGTAAATAAATTCGTCCTTTTAATGTGTTTATTGGTCTTAGGTACAAATGAGATTCAGTATTAAAGACCTGTTTTGCAGTTCAAGAAATCAAGCATTCCTTGGACAATGTCACAATGTCAAGCACAGCGATTTTTATAATGATAAACGTATTCATTAATGTAGACCTACCGGGCAGTATTTCCTATTTAGCCTTTGTTCAGTGTGCTTATGTACTTTATAGTAATATATAGCATGCATTGATTGCAAAGGGAAAAAACTGCATTTTAGTCAGAATGTTTATGATTCATCCTGCACATTCAGAATGACTGACCTGCTCCCTACATCACTTCTGCTTAATTCTTTCTAATTCTGAAACAAGTCAGGGGCCGGGAAAAATTAACAAAAAGAGTATTTCAATGCAAAGTATTTTGAGCAGTCAATGTTTTTAGGATGTTTTCATGCCAGGTGGCGATGTGTTTTAATTGACGTTAACAAATTCAGTAATTGTGATTGGTTGGGGATACTTCGTTTGAAGACATTGGTGAGCAAACAATCTTTTCTTATTTGTTCATGTTAAGAAGATAGTAGAAAATATACTTTTAATTGATTTCTAAGCCTTATTATATATTGGAAGTGGGACCATCTGCTAGTAAATACAATTTGGCTTTATTGAATTGCAGGTGAAAAAAAAACTGGGACTGAACATAGCTACAGATTACTTTTGGGTTTTTCATGAAGTAATTCCTGTTGACATTAAAATGTTGAGGCATAATTTTATTGATATTGGAATATTGTTATATAAAGTAACTGGTATTTCCAAGCAGAATAAATATTCCACGTCTCCCCTTCTAGCCTCTTTGTAGTAAATTCTGCTATAATTAGAGACAAATTAAGAAAACTTCCTTATAATCCTGTATCTTTGGGAAAAGATGATTTCTTAAAATCTTAAGAGCAGAGAAAGTTGTGGATTCCTTTCCTTCTGGGGTTTTGCTGGAACTACAAATGGTATTGGATATTTCCTTCTTTAGTAAGCTCATCTTTTGCGTGGAAATCAGAGCAAAGGTAATTGGTTTCTTTAGCTCCATCTTCTCAATCGAGTTGAAGCTTGTGTCACCTAGTTACAGAGTCCTTCTCTGACCACTTAAGCAAAGACAGTTGCTCATCCCTTTTGAGAACCATCACTCCATCTTTTTGTTTTCTTCTTTCTTCCTTGGCCTTATTTGCAGTCTGAATTGTTCATTTCAGTGGATACTTGTTGATTACCTGTCTCCCCTAGAAAATAGAGTCTATGAGAACAGGAATCTTCACTTCCTCACTTACTCTTGATTTTCTCGCATCTAGAGCAGTACTTGGCACATAGTAGGTGCTAGATAAATTTTGGTTGAATAAATTAATACTATATTCTCAAAAATAACTGACTAAGCATCCTAGGTAGGTGCCAGTTGGGCATGCCAAGATCTGTGCTCCGTGTGTGTGTGTGTGTGTGTGCACGTGCACGTGCCATGTGTATATGTTTCAATCTTTGCTTATTTTTATCTCTTTCTTTTCTCTGAGACAAAAGCTGGCCTGCCATTCTGTGTAGTGACAATGCAAAGAGTTATTTCTGCAAGTTCCTCCTGAAGGCATTTGTTTTGCTTCCATGCAATCGTCAGCTGCAGTTTGTCTTACTTCTTACCTTGATTCTCTAAAGATATTGACCATCAACTCCCTGAATTTCAGGGTGTGCGTTCCAGAGGCATTGTCAGTGAAATTCCAGGAAGCAGACATCAGTGGGCCATAGCAGTGTCTTCTCACTCAGCACGTCTTGGCAGGACCCCTGGCCTTGGCAGCCCTGAGGGGGCCGAGGGCATGTGGTGGTATAGTTTGAGCTGCAAAAGTGGTGACTGGGGAGGGGGCAAAATGCGACTGTTAGGACCCAACACAAGATAGAAATAAAAAGCCCTTGGTGGTAGATTTGATAGTAACTTGACACTTCCCATATGTTGTAAGCTGTCAGCCAGTCTTACCCCTTTTGCTCCTTTTCAGTTGCATAAACAATTCTAAACCAGATAATTGTGGAAGATACTGCATTACCTGAGTTTTCAAGTGGCCAGAGCATGATACCCAAGGAGTCATCTTTAAATTAATTATTCATGGAAACTCTTGCCAATTGGAAGCAAGAGGAAATTACAATTGAAGATTGTGGAAATTTGTTTTGGTTTATAGAATATCAACTTTCAGAAATGTGTCTGAGTAAATGCATAGCAAAAATCCCACAAAGTAATGAGACTGTTGAAAATGAGAGGAGAAGGTCAAAATCTTGTAGAGCAGCAGTTCTCAACCTGTGGGTCACAACCCACAGGAAATGTATTGAGGGACTGCGGCATTAGGAAGGTTGAGAACCACTGTTGTAGAGGAAGAAGAATAGTTAAACTAAAATCCTAAGTGCCTACTGCTTTAGAGTATTTTATTTAGCTCTGAGCTTCTTAGTAACCAAGTTAACAGAAAGAAAAGGAGGTCTGGAGATGGCACGCATTCACATTGTAGGAATAATATACGCAGAGTGCCTAGCATGGTGCCTGGCAACTAGTATACACTCATATCACCTTGTATCACGGATAATGCTTGAATTTCAATTCTACAGAAAATGAAGTAAGGTTCTTTATGAAGTCATGTCTTTTACCAACTTTGGATGAGAAAAATGTAGAGAGCACGATAATGAAAAGTATCCAGTGTGAGTTTGTCTTTGGGGGCCTGAGCTACTATGGTCCAGCAATAGAGAGTCTGGTGACAGTTCCCCATGCAGGAATAGAATTCAGAAAACCTGAAGAATTGAGTGGTTAACATGTTTTTGAAGCTGACTTTCTCCACAATCTAGTATCTCAGCCAGGTTTTTGACTAGAACAATCTGAGAGGGCAAGATAGCCAATTGCTTGAAAATGATCCTATAGCCATGAAAGTCACTGAACAGGTGACCCCTGATGCTTTGTGCTTTAGTCTATATAGCTCTTATTACCTTGCAAGCAGCTTGTTTCTATTTCTGCCCCCACCTCTTAAGTTGCCAAGAGCTGCTATGTGTAAGTTTATTCATCTTTGGCTCCCCAGCGCCTCGCTAAGAGCTTGGCACGTGGGCACAGGTGAAACACTAAGAAGAATGAATGGAATGAAGAGAAAAGGGTGGTGCTTCTCTTTCCCTTCTGTGGTGGTGGTTAAGTGTCATCTTCTGACTTGGTTTTGCCCAAAGTGAATGTTTGCTCCCTGGGTTGCATCATATGTCCAGATCACAGCTGACTGTTTTGCTAGAAGGGCTTGTTCTAGTGTGAAAACTGATTGAGCAATGGATGGCAAGTTAACTCCTTGCTTTATTTAGAGTCCTTTTGATTCTTTGATTTGATTCCTCATTTAATCTACAAATATTTGCATACCTACTATGTGTCTGGCCCTGCTCATCATTTTTCAACATGTAGCCTAGTAACCTATGAGACAATGTGGTAAGACAGAGGGATTCTGAAATTTTCTTCATAGCCAGGAAGATGATACAGCCCTCTACATGAAATAAGAGGGGTGGTGATTGTTTTGTGATTCCTGTAGACATGTGTATTTGTACAAATTTTGGTGAGATTTACCCAAGATTGTATCCAAGTGGTGTGAGGTTGAATATGTTTAGCCCAATGAGTTTCTGATTAAGAATGTTCATTCTCCAATTTAAGTTCCCAATTTGTTTGTTAGTCAATTATGGCATTTAAGCAAGTGGGGGGAAGTATCTAAATCACTGAGTCACAAGCAATGTATTTCCATATCTTCCTCTCAGGAATCTTGCCAACTGACAGCTAGAGTAGTGATCTATGTTCAATGCCAATGTTGTTTGGTCTCTACTGTCCTAATTTCAAGGGACTTTAGAGTCTTTATGTACTGGCAGTTCTATTTGTGCAGTACTATTTTTATTGAATGAGAAACTGAGCTCTGTTGTGAACTTAAGTATCTTTTTTCAAATAGCAAATCAGGAGAGCCTGGAGTTAGGATCCAAGAACCCTGTTTCTCTGTCCTGAGAATCATTTTATAGCTTTTCTACTGTGACAGTCCTAACAAGCAAGACATTTTCTGAAAGATATTTCTGATGAATGTAGATGTACTTGATAACAGTGATCATTTCTGGTGCATTTCTCAGACACATTAAATTTGTACAATAACGCCGATCTGCTTTTAACAACCCAAATTGCCTGGATGTGAGGCTTTTGGCAGAGAATGTAACCTTCAACTATCTGTTGGGCGATGCTTACCAAAAACTAAATAATATTTAGTAGAAGTGTTCAAAGGATAGGAAACCAAAAGGAGACAAATTCATGGTCCAGCTCATCACTCTGAGGCAGCTTCTGGCTTACATATCTACGCTCTGTTTTATCTTTATGATCTGGATGTTTTAGTCAAAGTTTTATTTTCCCTAATCTTTCTTTTTCTAAGGAAAACTACATTCTTTTTCATATTCACACATGCACAAACACATAAATACATACATGTGTGTTCAAAAAGTGGACTGCAGATGAAGTTAGTTACTCAATCAACGTCTAGTTCCTAAAGAAAGCCTTCAGGAAATCATGTTTTTTCTTCTGTGATCAAGAACTTAGGGGTTCGTCAGAAATTCTTGAGCGATATGTTGATTAAAGCAAAAATTGGACCAAGGAATGCAGATCGACAGTGAATATGTCTTCTTCCTTTGAGTACACTTAGACTTGACTCCTCTGGAGGCTCATCTGTGTGTGATGAGGAGAGGTGAGAAGACTGTCGTGGTTTTAGTGGCATAATGTATGATGATGACATTTGGGAACCTCATGAGTATTCTGTCATAGTGTCTTGTTCTTTGGCTCTCAAGATGATTCAGACTTTCTCCTCTTTACTATTTGTTTCTCTTGGGACACTGTTTTCCCAGATTTCAATCAACAATGTCTACATAGAACAAGTGCTCAAAAACAATCGGTGATAACAGTGATAACATTCCTGGGGCTTGTTCATCTTTTTCTTACTTCTCTCTCCTGTGCATGAATGTCTTACCAACGTGCATGTCCATGCCTGCAGAATCTGTCTCTGTATCTGTGTGTCGTATTCTCATACACAGTGAACAGGGCACTGCTCGCCTCTGGCTTCTTGCATGCCCACCTCCCAAATTGTGTTGAGAAACACCGCAGTTACCCTGATGTCCCAAGCCGCAAGTCCTGCCATCATTTTCAGTTCTTTCTACTTATTCCCAAATATGTTGGCAGATCCTGGTCTTAGTTTACTTTGTATGTCTTTTACTACTTTATTTGCTTATTTGGCTCCCTGCTCAATTATTTTTGGGAAATCTTGACTTTAACAACTTGATGCCAAAGTTTCCAGAGCCTATTTTTATACTTAGTTTGCATTATAAGGATCCAAGAAGCACAGGTAGGAAAACTTATTAACTTATTTAATCACCATATTCTTTGAGAGAAAGAGAGTGTGTGTAGGTAGGTGTGTCAGTGAGAAAGAGACAGAGAGACAGATTGAAATTGAGTGGAAAACCTCAGGTGGCTAAAGTTCAGTGGAAGAAGTTGTGAGGAACAGTTCACTTTTAAAAAGCAGGCTCATTTGTTGAAACAAATTTGTTACTATGTTGTATAAGTGACAAATCAAACACGCAGTATCTAGTGCCACAGAAGACCCTTTTTTGCTTTTTCACAAAAACATCTGGCAATTTGTATATAATGCTAGTTAATACTACCAATTGTTGAAGTGTTTTGCAATGATGTAAAAATTCTTAACTTCTCTTGTTTAAAATATATTATAATCATAATTTTTCCTTGACTTAATTTTGTATGTTTAGAAGTACTAACTTATATAAGCCAGAAAATTATTTATTTCTAATGTATCTGTTTTTCTTTACATTTAAAACTTCACCTAAGCTGCACTGTAATTACCACGGCCCTTCCAACATCTGGAGATCTAGAAAAATGTATTTATATCTGAATTATAGCTACAAGAGAGTAAAGTATAAGGTTGTACACTTTTACATTATTTTCCTTTTGAAACAAAGGGAAGCAGGGAAAGTTTACACAGAAAATTACATTTAACACGATTTACATTAATGGTCTGTGTGGATGATGAACCGATCCTGTAAATACTAATAAAGAACTTAAAAAATATCTCGTCCTCCTGAGGCCTTATGAACTAAAATCCTAGGCATTTGGCTTGTTAATTGGACTTCACACACTGTAGGTTTATAAGCAGAAGGTATTGGTCAGGTGAAGGTGTGCTGTAGAGTGCAGTCTACATGGGTATTCATTAAGAACATGAGTATGTGTCCAATTCTTCTTTATTGGTGTTGCCACAATAACAAAACCCTCATGTAGGTAAATCTTTTTCTCCTAGAATCCATCACAAATGCACGGGATATCTGCTAGATGCCAGGCACTTTGGCAAGTGTTAAGACACATGGTAAACATTTAAAAATCCTTGCTGCCTAGATGTTCAGAATCTTGTGGGGCAATCTGCAAGAGGTGATTCAGTGTAGAACCATGTTTCTCAATAGCAGATACTATTGGTATTTTGGCCCTTTACACCTCTGCTCTATAGGCAGTCTCCAAGTTACAAACATCTGACTTACGTACAACTTGCCCTTAATGAAAGGAATCTATTATAGGTAATAGGAAAATGTACCTGTTCCAACTTACATACTAATTCAACTTACTAAATATACAGAACCTGTTTCATTTGTGACCTGGGGACTGCCTGTATTAATATTTGGACCAGATAATTCTTTCCTGTGGCAGGCTGTCCTGTGTATTGTAGGAAGGTTAGAAATATCACTGGTTTTTATGCACCAGACACCAGTAGCTCTCCCCACCCTCCAGATATTGCCAAATGTCTACTGGGAGGCCAAACCACCCTTACTGAGAAGCACTGCTGTAGAGGTTAAGGACCAGGTCTGTGGAGTAGGAAGCTGCAGAGGATGTGATCCCATCTGTCTAATTTTGCTTTGGTTGCCTGTGCTTTTGAGGTCTTATTCAAGAAATCTTTGCCCGTAACAATATCTGGAATGTTTCCCCAAGGTTTTCTTCTAGTAATTTTATCGTTTCTGGTCTTAGCATTAAGTCTTTAATCCATTTTGACTTGATTTTTTTTAATATGCCAAGAGATAGGCATCTAGTTTTATTATTTTGCATATTCCGTTTTCTCAGTATCATTTATTAAAGAGATTGTCCTTTCCTCAATGTATGTTCATAACACCTTTGTCAAAAGTGAATCAACTGTAAATTCATGGATTTATTTCTGGTTCTCTATTCTGTTCATTGGTCTACGTGTCTGTTTTATGCCAGTACCATAAAACTCTTCAAGTATAACTTGAAGTCACTTAATGCTATTCCTCTAACTTCATTCTTTTTTTTTTTCCTTTTTTTTTTTTATTGAATGGTAACTGTGTACATTGATGCACTTTGGGGGTACATAGCCTTCATGTAACTTTCTTAGTTATTGTGTTAAAACATTCATATTCCACTCATAAAAAGATTCACTTGTACCCTTGTAAGATGAACCACAGAAGTGAACCCTCGAATCCCTCTCCCCTCTCTCTCCCCACTCCCCGTGTCCTTAGGTTGTTATTAGGTTATAGTTTTCATATAAAAAGGTTTAAATTAATTTCATAATAGGTGTGTGTACATTGGATACTTTTTCTTCCATTCCTGTGATACTGGAAAATGTTCTTCTAACTTCATTCTTTTTGCTCAGGATGGCTTTGGCTATTCTGATTCTTTTCTAGCTCCATATTTTTTTTTTCTATTTCTTTGGAGAATGTCCTTGGTATTTTGACAGAGATTACATTAAACCTGTAGATTGCAAAGGAGAGAATCAACAAAGTGAAGAGACGACCCACAAAATAGAAGATACTTGCAAACTCTCTAGCAAGGAATTAATACCCAAATATACAAAGTTAAACAACTCAAAGGGAAATATCAAAACCACAATGAAATATCATCGTACCCCAGATAAAATGGTTTTTATCCGAAAGACAGGCAATAATGAATTCTGGTGAGGATGTGAAGAAAGGAGGACCCTTGCACAGGGTTGGTAGGAATATAAATTAGTACAGCCGTCATGGTGAACAGAACGGAGGTTCCTTAAAAAACTAAAAATAAAACGACCATATGATCTGGAAATCCCATTGCTGGGTATGTGTCTGAGAGAAAGGAAATCAGTATGTTGAAGAGATATTTGTACTCCTATGTTGATTGCAGTACTATTCACCACAGTCAAGGTATGGAATCAACCTGTGGCCATTAATGGATGAACAGGTCAAGAAAATGTGGTACATAAATGCAATGGACTCAGCCACGAAAAGAATGAAATCCTGTCATTTGCAATGACGTGGATGTAACTGGAGGACGTTATGTTAAATAAAACAAGCACAGAAACACAAACATGACGTGCTCTTAGTTGTATATGTGGGGTAAAAATAATTTAACTCTTGGACGTAGAGAATGGAGTGATGGTTACCAGAGGATGGGAAGGAAAGTGGGGAGAGCAGGATAAAGAGGGAACGGGTTACTGGTACAAAAATACAATTAGATGGAAGGAATAAGATCTAGCAGTCAGTGACACAGTATGGTGGATATAATTAACAACAGTTTGTTGTATATTTTAAAATAATCAAGAGAGTGAAATTGGAATGTTTCTAACGAGTGAAATTGGAATGTTTCTAACCCAAAGAAATGATAAATGCTTGAGGTGACGGCTACCCCTGTTACCCTGATTTGATTTTACACACTGTATGCCTGTATCAAAACATCACGTGCGCCCTATAAATATGTGCCATGATTGTATATACATAATCAAAATATATAATGTAAAAAATGAAATTATGTAGTGTTTGACCCAAGCTAAGTGTTCCCAAATATTAGCTATTCATAGTGGTGGTAGTATTAATATTTTAACAGGCAATTACAATGGTGTTAAGTTCAATAGTATAGTTAAGTATAATATAGTGTGAAGTGGGAGCACATATTCAGGAGTGGGAAG
The DNA here is from genome assembly GCF_000181295.1 of Otolemur garnettii. Classification (NCBI taxonomy): domain Eukaryota; kingdom Metazoa; phylum Chordata; class Mammalia; order Primates; family Galagidae; genus Otolemur; species Otolemur garnettii. Next base: position 41,532,013 of record NW_003852397.1, on the reverse strand, counting down.
ACTCTAAGTGGAAAAAGCTGGTTATACAAATGAATGAAGTAGAGGTAAAAATATGAAGCATTTGGGTGGTGCCAGTGGCTCAAAGGAGCAGGCCATATGCTCCATATGCCAGGGGTGGCGGGTTCAAACACAGCCCCAGCCAAAAACAGCAAAAAAAAAAAGTGAAGCATTTGGGGAATTGCAAAAAACCTTGTCTGAATAATGTGCAAAGAACAATAAATGAGGCTGTTGGAGCAGGTAGGATCCAAATGGTGAGGGCTTCCTTCACCCCAAAAGGAAGATAAATTTTGTCTTGATAGCATGAAGAGACTAAACAATGTTCAGCAAATCAGATTTTTATATTAGAGGAGTTCTTTGAGATGGATCTTGAGTGTGAGAGAGACTGATAGTAATGAACCCAGTTCAAGACTCTTAGAATAGTCCACGGAGAGAGTAGTGGCTGCTGGGACTGAGGCAGTTATATATTGCTGTGGTGCCTTTAGGAACAGATTTCACTTTCTCCAAGATGAAGCAAAATTTTTCTAATTTGATTCCAATAATGAATATTTTTAGCAAGCTAGCTCTACACTTGGGGGAATTTCAAGTTTAATTTGAAAGCCGATTACATGATAGATTCTCTTTAAAATGTTTTCAAATGAGGCTTAATTTAAAGACCATCTCACAGCCTATTCATAGTTGAGTATCACTTCATGAGTTTTTTCTGCCATTGTACGTATGTGCCTATGGTTCCTGTGTCTGACAGAAACACTTCTACATAACTATATTGAACGGGCATTGACGTTGTTGTGTTGAGAGTCATTGCTTAGTATTAAGTGTTGGTTTTCTAATTGATGAGAATTTTATTTCTTGAACAATTAAGATTAGATACGGTAAAGAATAGGAATGAATGAATGAACAATTGGCGTTATGGAAATGCCACCTAATTAAGAATAAAAATATTTCGGACAAGTCTTTTGGCTTCTCTGAGCCTTAATTTCCTTTGTCATGAAATTATAATTATGAGATAAATTAGTTATTTTCCAAATTATCTTTAGTCCAGGGTTGGCCAACATTTTCTATAATAAGCTGTATAGTAAATATTTTAAGTTTATCAGGACGTGGTCTCTGTTGGAACCGCTCAAGTCTGCTATTGCAGTGTGAAAACAGCCATAGACAATATGTAAATAAATAGACATGGCTGTATACCAATAAAACTTTATTTACAAAAGCAGGTGGTGGTATATAGTTTGCTAACCCCTGCTAGCCCAGAACTATTCAACAGAAATAAAATGTGAACTGTATATATAGCTTCTAGCCACATTATAAATAAGTAAAAACAACCAATGAGTTTAATTTCAATACTGTATTTTATTTCATCCAATATATTAAAAATATTATTGACATGCAATCAGTACAAAATAGTAAAAATATAGTGTACTTTCTTTTTAGGTTTTCAATACCTGGTGTGTGTTTTGTATTTGCAACATATCTCAACCCAATAGCCATTTGTGGCTAGCAGCTGCTGAAATTGGACCACATGGCCTTAGAGTTAAAAATCTACCATTCAATCAGTTACTATGCAAAAATAAATTATATGCATTATCCCAAGTGATTAGTATATATTGATTAGCAATAAATACATCTTTTTAAAGATATATTGTTTAGTAAAATACTATATACACTTGCAGAGGTCCTCAAACTTTTTATTTTTATTTATTTATTTATTGAGATAGAGCCTCAAGCTATCCCCCGGGTAGAGTGCTGTGGGATCACAGCTCACAGCAACATCCAACTCCTGGGCTCAAGTGAGTCTCCTGCCTCAGCCTCCCAAGTAGCTGGGACCACAGGTGCCCGCCACAACACCTGGCTATTTTTTGGTTGCAACCGTCATTGTTATTTGGCAGGCCTGGGCTGGATTCAAACCCACCACCTTAGGTGTATGTGGCTGGTGCCTTAGCCACTTGAGCCACAGGCGCCAAGCCCTCAAACTTTTTAAATAGGGGGCCAGTTCACTGTCCCTCAGACCGTTGGAGGGCTGGACTGCTAAACAGAACAGGCAGCGGTGGCAAAAACACCCGGTGGGCCACATGTGACCCGCAGGCTATAGTTTGAGCACCCCTGAAAACAATGCACAGTGGCTCAAACAAATGGGTTTACTTCTTGTTCACGTAAAGCTGAAAATTGCTGTTCTGATTGATTGGTGGCTCTGTTGGAAGGCAGATTAAATTGGATGCTGTGTTTGCCACAGAGATGCTAAGGTCTTTATGGCAAGTTCTTTAACCAGTTTTAACTTCAGTCACTCCTAGGGTGACCGGATGTCCCACTTTGGGTGGGGCAGTTCCGCTTTTTAATAATTTGTCCTGCATCTTGCAGCATTTTAAAAAGTCCCGATTTTTGGAAAGAATGCACAAACGGGCGGGAGAACAGGAAGGGAATATACGGTTTTCAGCTGCCATGTGGCTATTTAGCCAGAATATGAGTTTTATATTATTTTTATTAATTTTATAATGTTAAACTGTAATAATAACAAATAATTGTTGAGAAGTGATTATCGAGAACTGCTTATCAAAGTTTACATTGTTGTCAGACCCTGGCCTGCCCCCGCCCCGCCCCCTGCTCCCCGCACTGTGCCTTGGAAATAATATTGGTACTTACTTTACAGCAGTGTAGAAGAGAATACATGAGATATCGGCTATAAACTGCTTTGCTAGAACATAGCACCTAGTGAGTGCTCAGTACATGAAAAACAATTTTATCATTTTATTATTATAAAAGTTGTGAAATTGACTGTGCTGAGTAAACCTGTACCCTGGAGGTATAGAGTGTTATTTTCCAAAAGACAGGAAATCAGAGAGAGACCTGAAAGTTAGCCTCCAAATTTACTGGATCATTTTGCATCATTAGTTATTCATTTTTAGTGTTAGATTGTTATTAGAGGTGTTACTGGTAACAATCTCTCTTTTATGGATGACCTAGTATTTTTCAACCTCAAAGGGGTGTGTTCTGTAAACAAAGAAACATGTTCGAGTAGTGAACCCTCACGGGTTTGTAGAAATTATGGTCACCTTTAATAATTCACAAACTTAATTGTAAGACCTTGCATAATTCTGATGACCATTCCAGAAAAAGAGTTCCGAAATTGCTTCAAAGGGAGGACTGAGCCCTGGCATTGGTGCATAATTTCCCAAAGGTTCTACCACAAAGGTAGTGATAGTGATAGTTAGCAATGAGGTTTGTAGTACTTTTTCTAGGATGGGTTCATGAACTTAATTGTCCAACCTCACAAGCATCCCAGGTGGTCACTTACCTGCCCAGGATTCCAGCGTCATGAACACAAGTTTGGCTTTCCCACTTCTATTGAACGTGGTGCTATAACTAACCACCTTGCTTCTTTTTATCAAGAAAGAAGCTGTCTGTATTCAAACTTCTTTCCCTTAAAGTCCAATACATATGTTTCCCTGCTTATGTTTCAATCTTGCATCCCGATATCCTTTGTTCAAGGAACTCCTGAAATCCTGCCCTGATTAATTGGATCGAAACCAAAATTCTCTCTGGTTCTGCCCCACTGGTACACTCCACTTCAAAGACAGTTTCCCCCACTCCTTTGTCCACAGGTAATATTACATGTTTAGTCACTTACTATATTTATACTTTACTGTTCAGTGTCCACACCTCTTCTTTGTCAGTGAGATATTTCCTTGCTTGATTTGAAGTTTCAAGAGGGCAGGGATTGTGTGTTAAACAATTTTAGTGCAGTCTAAGACACAAGCCTACCAGGTAGGTGCTGAGTAATGCTTTCCTGATGTTTGACCAACCGTGCGTAGGCTGTTTTCATATAATTAGGATGAATCTAATTTTAAAATGAACAACCGTGTGTCCTTAGATGAACCAGAATATACACTTACAAGGCCCTGCTGTCCTGCATTATAAATAAGGGAATAGGTTGTCCTGCAGAAAAGCTCTGCTGTTCTTTTCTTTTCCCTCAAAAATAAAAGCCATCCGCATACATAAGAACTGAGATAGGCGATCTCCTTTCCTCAATTAAGTTGGCAAGAATTCACGGCCCCAAAGTGGATGCTGTCTGCAAAAATGAAACCCAGCAAAAATCCACACTCTGAGGAATTGTAAGGAAACCTCCAAGAACGGCTTATGGTGAATAGACCCGAAGTTGGCAGCCTGATTCCTCAATTTGTACGACAGCAAGAACTTCCTTAGATGACAGGTTCAAGTTTCTGCAGGGACAATATTCTGATACTTCACAAAGTGCCAAGCTATATTGGTTTTTATATTTTCTTTTCACCAATGTGTGGAGCACCCCAGACCCAGAGCTCCTGCGGCCGCTTCTGCAACTCTTAGCTTTGTTGTGGTCTTTATTTCTCAAGATTTTTTAGCATCTCAGAATTCCCATTACATGGAAGAGGAGTGACTGGACATCACCCTAAAGGGATTCTACAATTCATTTCTCTTCATTTTCTAGCAGTGTTTTGAAATAGCTGTTTTGTGGTTTTAAAGCCCCACCAGCAATTCATTAAAGTTTGATTTGTTGCTCCTCATCTTTGCCTCTTCTCAGGACTATGGTAAAAAGCGCCCCTTCTTGGACTCAAGGACTTATTAGAGTTTTTGTGCAATTTGACTTTAGGGGCCTTGGAGAATAAGAGGGATTATGTTTGTGCTCCCAAGGCATTTAATCTCTGCCATTCTTGAGCAAAAGATGTGGTTTTGCTTATTCTCTCAATGAGAGAGAATGGAATGTGCTTGAAGTTGTGTCTGATTGTCTGAGGGAAGTGGAACCAGAGCCTGTGGCTCAGAGGGACCTCTGAGGAAGCTGTGCTCAGGGATGGGAAAATTGTCCAGTCCCTAGTAACCCTAGGGCCCCTCCTGAGGGAAGAATATGGTCGACCCAGAGAGCTCTTACATCAGAGGAACCTACCCGATTTTCCTTCAAAAGACTGGCCATCAGTTTGGGCTCTCCAGAAACAAACACAGAAATGAAAATTCAAGTGCAAAGTTATTTTTAGGGGGACGTGAAGAAAACCTCAATAGGACAGTGGGCAAGTGAGCAGGGACAGGATGACAGTCAGTCCAGGGGGCTTTATCAAATCATTTAACCCCTGTGAATACCTGGAGCTTAGCCACCCTGGGGACTCTGGGAGACAGCTGAGCACATGTGTCTTATGGTGGCAAGATAGTATTTATTCACCAAAACTGGCATTGGGCAGGATCGCCTCCAGAGGACACTGACTCCCTGGCATTGCAGGACTGCCCCCTGAGCATCCAGAAGTAAGCCTCCAGGCAGAGGAAGGCAGGAGTTGGCTGTCAGAAAATAAGGTGGTGGGCAACAAATTGGTCCCCATGGGGGCATGGTTAGGGCACCAGCAGCATCTACTGTGCTCAGGCGTCCTTGTCATTGGCATATTATCAGGCAAGACAACCTACCATCCCTATTTTCACCTGAGCGTTGCTGGGACTGCTGTGGGGCTCTCACGAGGTGCAGACTGCCTGTAGCTGGGCGGTGGGGCTGACCAGATCAGCAGGGGTTTTAGGATTCACTACAGCAGGATCACCCACTGCCTTCCTCAGCCCCACCATCCTCCTCCCACACCATCTTCCTTCCTCTAAGACCATGCTTTTTACCCAAGACGGCCTCCTAGTCTTGGTGAGTGCATTCTTAGTCCTCATAGCTTCTGTTCTTTCCTCTCCATGCCACCTTTCCCCCCTGTATCAGGTTTCTCAGCCTCGACACTGTTGACATTTGGGGCCAGGTAATTCCTTGTTGTGGGATGTGCCCTGTGACTTGCAGGATGTTTAGCTGCTTCCCCGCCTCCACTTACTGGGTCCCACTGGCACTGCTGCTTCCCCATCCTCTGCCTTAGTTGAGAGGGGGGAAAAAAAGTCTCCTTAGTTCTAAATCTTAACCCCTCCTCACCTCTCCCCCAAACTTCTCATCAGTTAGTTGTCCATTCATTATGATCTCTGTCCTCTCGGCTTTAGAGAAGACATTTCAAAATCTGGGAAATTGAAACATTGTCCCCAGTTGATCCTGATAAACCTCCTGCCCCATCTGCCTGCACTCTACTGTATCTATCTCTCTTCCTCCCCTCTCTCTCCTCCCCATCTCTATTGTGGACCACTGCAATTTGGAGAATATCACTTTTCATTACTGCCTCCTTTTTAAAGGCCCCTGCTCAATTGAATGAAGCAAATATTGTCACAGCAAATCAGCTAATAAAGTGTATCGTAGGATGTAACATTCTTTAAAAATTCATGTTCATTCATTCTTTGATTATCAAACATTTATCCAGCACCACGTATGTGCCAGATAAACCATGTGATAACGTGTTGAGCAACATATCCCCCATCCCTCCAGATAGGTGCACAAAATAATGACATAAAAGACAGCCCCATCAAAACTAAAATACTGCTATTTTATCACGACGTGCATCCCCTGAATTCTGGGGGTTGAAAGTACAGAAATGCCGTACATTGTATTGTAGCAAAAACAGTTATAATTTCTGGCTCAGCATTTCCTAGTTGGAGAATTCTAGCTATATCGTTTATAATTATGAAAGCCTGCTTTGAATTATAGGATTTACTTCTTCACATTCAGACATATTTTATGAGCACAGGCCATTTTGACAAACAAGTTTCACGGTTTAACAAGTTCCTTAAGTGAAAGGTTAATAAATATTTCACACTCCTGGTTGCTGGCATCCTCTTTGGCTGGTTTTATGTAACCTGGTTCTGCTTTGCCTGATCTAGCAGTCATCCACATTTGTAGGTAATCCACTCTTTTTTTTTTTTTAAATTAAATCAATTAATACTATCATGGGGTACAGAGTGCTGTTGCTATATACAATTTGAAATATTTTCATCCAAAACTTAACATAGCCTTCATGTCTTTTTCTTAGTTATTGTGTTAAGACATTTATATTCTACATTTAGAGAGATTCACATGTATTCTTATAGGATGAACCATAGGCGTGATCCCACCAATCACCCTCCCTCCACTTACCCCCCCCCCACCCATATTCCTGGGCTAAAATTAGGTTATAGCTTCCTTAAGTGGTTTCCAAACTATCAGAAACAAGGTTGCATTGCTTATACTTTTTTGGCAGGGAGTAAGTTATGGAGAAAGGATACAGGCTAAGGACCAGAGGACAGGATTATGCAGATGCCGATGTCACTGAGAAATCTCCTGAGGGACATTGCCTTTGTTTGCCACCTCGAATGTGTCCCATAGGCCATGTGTTTTGGCAACATTACCTGTAAGCTGGTGCCGTGTGCGGTGCAGCTATTTCTGGTCCTGTTCTTCTCAGATGGCCTTCCACACCCTCATTTCTCGGAGTGTGCAGCCCCCAGACCAGCAGCAGCCACACCGCTGAGAGCTGGTTAGAAATGCAGAACCCAGGGCCCCAGCCCAGACCTGCTAAACCAGAATCTGCAGTTTAACAAGATCTCCAGGGGACTCCAAGGCACATCAGAGTTTCAAAAGTGCTTTTGTTCTACTTCCACTTTTCTACTTCTAGCTCAGTAAAAACAAAATCTAGAATCCGAACTATAAAAGAGTTAATGTGGTAACCCCCATTGTGTGCTGACTGACCCCATTTTCCCTAGTTTGTTATTTTTCAAACTTGGATACATTAGTGGGCCTTTAATTAACATAATAAGTCACATCAACAAGTTTTCAGTGAAGAGGTTAGCATCTATCATATTTTTGAAGTGTTTCATTTAAAAAAGTATGAATACACATACACACACGCACACCCTTTCTATGAGTGCTCTTGGTCATAATTATAAAATAGAATTCTGACTGGGGTTAGAGTAAAAAAAAAAAAAGAATCTAAAACCACTATCACAAAGATGGATTATATAGGTCCCTCTCTATATTGGTTAGTGTTCCAGTGTGCACATTTGATGATATTTGGTCAATTGATTGAGATAACAGGATTATATGGTCTGAGATTCCTGAATGAGATGTACATAGCAGATAGGAATGTTAAAATTGTCTCAATCGCAAGGTAATCATTATTAGAATTTTAAGTTTTTACTCAGTTTCAGAAAACAATGCTATATCAGAGAATATCTCAGATTTTAAGAGACAGCTATCTCAAACCAAGAAAACATTGAAGGCTAAACAAGGACATTCATTAACTTGAAGGGAATAATAATTTTGAACCCAATAGAAATTCCCCAGATTATGGGGAGATACAGGATTTCCCAAAAGGGGTTGTACAGTTTTAAGTTTTACTGTCTTCAGAAGCCTAAATACTACAAACTTGCAGCTAATTATTTGGAAGCTTAAGCATTACATTTTTTTAACCTTTATTTTAGCTTTATAGATTTTTAAGGGTATATTTTTCATTTCAATTTTGATTTTAGTCCCTCTGGCTAAAGACAATAACCACTGAAATAATGCATTAAAATTTAGGAACTATTATTCAAATTCACAAACCTAAATGATCCCAAAAGAAATTTTGATAATGAAACTTTCAGAGGCATTCTTTTGTAAATTTATAGCAGTAATCCATTAGAAATTACAAACACCTTGTAGAAGGAAGAAAACCCAGGCACTCTTCAAATACTAGTGTAAGTGAAGCTAGGCCTCAGAGAAAGCTTAGAGAGTCAGATTTCACCACGTATGGGAAAGAACTAGTCTAGGGGGTGAAACCAAGGCGCTCTGCGCAGGAGAGTGCTAATGCCAGGCTGAGACACGCTTCCGGGGAAATGCTGTCAGGCTCACAGACAGGATCTGTGCCAAACAGTTGTCTCTGAAAGTGCCTTTTCCCTGAGAGCACAGCTGGGTGTACCCCATAGCTCCTTCCCAGCTTCTCACTGTTCTTTCTGGCTCTTTCCTGATCTGTAGGGCCCACGATTTCTCATGAAATGATTCTTTACTCCCGAGGTTCCTTAGAAAGAAGGAAGTTACGTAGACCAATTTTTATTAGATATGATATGCTTTAAAGGAACTGTGAACAGGCTCTCTATATTTTCTAAGTAGGAAGTCTATTATAAAGAAACTTTGCTTTACTAAATTTTTTTTTTTTAAATTGATGGTGTCAATTTCTAAAAATGCTGTGTTTCGGGGGAGAATTTAAAAATACACGAGAACCCTCATAGTTGACTCTTCTCTTCCTCCTTAAGTTGACCTAATTTTCATAGATCTGACATGTACCACTTGTACTCGGTGGAAGTTCCTTATGTTGACGGGGTCCAGTCCCTTGGGTGGTCAACTTAACACAGATTCTACTGTAATTTACATGATGTAAAAGATGAGATTCCCTAATGTTCTCTCTCAGATATGTGTTAAAGTACTGGTACATTTAATAAAAACTATCCTCTTTTTTTTTCAAACTGTTCATTAATAGTGACATCTTTTTGCTAGTACATGGCCCTACATACATATATACACGTATATATATATGTCCTATATATACACACACACAAATTATAAAATTGTAATACAATTTGAAAAGCAATATGAGAAAATATATTGCAGAGATTCTAAATGATAGCAATTATGACAACTTTTTACAATTATTTATTTCTAAATGAAATAAATTACCATTCCTCACATTTATGTCTGATGATTTAAAGATTTTATAAATTGTTTTTATTTTATAAAAGGAAATATTTATTTGAAAAATATCAACTTGTAGTGTGATTCATACTGTTATAAGGTATAGTTAGCAATTTTTTGTTCTTTAAAAACAACCTTCCTTCATAGTTCAGGCTATTAATTCTTGTTTTATGATGGTTCTAGTTGTATAAAGTAACACTGTTGCCCTCAAGACTAATGAGAACATGATGAATTTTGAGGTCCATGCCAAAGAGAACATTTTGTTTTTAGAACATTTATTATAGAAAACCACATATTAGTGTGATAATTTTCCTTTGTGACTTATCATGGATGTAATGTTCTTTCAATTAAAATGTATAGTTCTTCATAGTCAGTATTCTTCTATCTACAGTCTATTGGACATATGTATACTTTTCAGATTAGTAAAAAAAGAAACAAATGTTTCAACATACGCTAATCTGATACAAGTTCACACAGTCAAATCTACTTTGCCATATCGGTGAAATTTGGAGACATGAACTTCTGGTTTCGTAGTTACCTCCATTTAGCCAGCAAGATCTGCAGCAGTCTTCTGTTCCATAAAACAAAATCAGACTTTTTTTTTTTTAAATGAAGTATCAAAGACAAGATCCTTGCTGGAAGAATTGTATATTTGAATTATTGTAGCTTTGTTTCGTTTTGTTCTTCAAACGTCATAAACACAAACCAAAGCAGCAACCATGAATCAAACAAATTCTAGTAGATCTATCACAAAGCCTAGGAGGGCAAATCCTCCAGTAGGATTTGGTGGCTGTTAGGTCTGATGTGTTTGAAAAATATTATAAGGCAAGATCTCTGGCTGAGCAATAGAGTGTCGTCATGGATTTGTAATGTCTGCTGTGGCAGAATGACAGAGTGATGAGCTGAAGGCCATGCATTTTCTTACCTCGTGCTCATACCTATGGAAGCTACATTTTCAACGTACTATCCCGTTATGTTGCCTTTGACTTTATGGTTTACGCTTTTGAAGGGGGGCTCTACTTGCTCTGAAGACTTTTTTTTTTTTTCCAAAAACAAATCAAAAAATGTATTTGTAAATCAAGGAGACTACGTAAGAGTATTTCCTAATTGTCGGGTTTGCTGTAATACCACATAAAACAGCAGACAGTAAAATTTTTATTATCTCTTTTGATTTTCTGAGTCCTGAGACTGTGCATAAATACATCACTAATAATACTTTAAAAATTAAAAAATAGTTGGAACTCTTATAAGAACAAATTTTAATTTCTCAAAATAAAATTAAAAATAATATTTTCTGTTACACATTAAAATGCTGAAGTTGTATTTCATGGCATAATTTTTATTTGACCTCATAGTCTACTCTATGAGTATTACAGTACTCATCCTCAGAGTTCTGGCCAGCCTTTTCACATGAAGAACAGGAAAGAAACAGACTGTATATGAGACCATTAGGCAGGTAGTGGGTCACAGATAAGATCTTCTTGGGGTCTACCAAGCTAGAAAGATAGAAAAATTGGCAAAAAGGGCATAATAGTGAAAAACTGCTGTTTGAAGGTCTCCAGAGCCCATGTTTCTTATTTCACCAAGATCAAGTCTTCTCTCAATTAATTTTATTAGACGCCCTTACAATCTGCCTGTGAGAAGGCTGGAATAGTATTTCCTTCCATCATTACTCAACTGTCTTCCAAACTTGGAAGCTCATAATTGCTTACATTATAGTAAGTGGCTATCAGGTCCTCAGGAATTAAGGACGTGAAGAAAGAACCCTTTTGTACACTTGATTTTGGCATTCTTTCCACACAGGGATGAATCACCTTTTTCAACAAGTCCAGGACTTGACTTTGCTCAGATTGGCAGAGAGAATAGGAGAAGGTAAATTGGCTTTGTGTTAAAGCCCCTTGTACAGTTTTATTGTAATCTGCGTGAAATATTGCTTTTTAGGGACCAGTAATCTCCAGCACAAAATGAATTGTTGTGAGATATGTTTGCACATTAGGGGATTTGTGAAGGAGGGGCTGAGTGCTAGTAATTCAGATAAATGGATATGTATTGTTTTAACCATCAGTAATTGAGTTTGGTATTCTCTGGAATAATGTGTGGGTTAAGAGGGTCTCAAGGATCCTCTGAGCATTTTTATTTGTCCTACCAGCTATACACAGTACTATCAACATAACACAATAGGAAAGTGTGAATCTTGGTGGAAAGACTGGAATATAAATATGAGTGTCCTTACTAAATAACTAATAAGACCTAAGGGAAAGTTGCTTAACTTCTCTGATTTTCAATTTCCAATTGTGTCAAGATGGTTTTAAAGAAAATTGCCTACTGTGCAGGACTATGAAGAGTAGGAATGTTGGAAGTAAAAAGGAACTGATCTTAGCAGAACTGTGCCTCACTTCCGGGACATCTTCTCCTGATTGGGGGAGAGGAAAGAGTAGGAGAAGGCAAGGAGCAAAGGGAAACGCAGAAGAATATCCTTAGCTTCTCTGCTCATAAAAATGTGTGTCTTCTAGCTTTTATTTTGAGAGCAAAGCAAGTCTTTTATATCTTCTTGGACAAAATGGAGATGTATATGCTGACAGCAGGAAATTTCATAAGTTGAATGACTGTGTGCATGAGATATTTAGGGGATTAACAGCAGGCTAGAGGAGATGATTTCCCAAAGACCTCCAGCTTTCTGCCCCTGCCCTGTCTGTGAATGTTCTGAGAGACACCGTGAAGATCTGGGTGACAGGTTTATCGGACGTTCAGGGGTCACAAAGCTGGAGGGGAGAGCCAAAATGCTCACCTCCAGAAGGTGAATTTAGGGAGATCAATTTAGTAGGAGCTAATTAGCATGTGATGCCTCAACCCCTGTCATGGCTTTAAGCTCTGCTAAAATAGTGGTACTCAAACTTGAGCTACATTATAATCACCTGGAAAGCTTGATAAACTACAGATTGTTGGGTTACAGCCACATAATTTCTGATTTAGTAGTTCTGGGTAAAGCTGGAGAATTTACAACTCAATCATGTTCCCAGGTGATTCTGATGCTCCTGGGAATTGCTGTTTTAGAAACAACTGCATTGAAAGAAACCAATTCTGCAAAAATCTAGAGAGATAATAATTTTATTGTAATCTGCCTGAAGTATTGTGGCAATTTGGGTCCCCCTCTTTTTCAGTCAGGACAAAATCCAGAAGGATGGAGAAAGTTCTGGAAGCCAGGTAATAGAAAGGACCATTGAGGAAAGAGGAGCATATGGAGAAGAGAAACACTTCAGGGATGTAGTGGCTGCTTTCAAATTCTCAACAGATTGGCCTGTTGAAGAGTCTTAGTTACGAGTGTCTACGGTGGAGCCAGATAAACCTGGCTTTGATTCATGGTTCTGCCATGCTTTTATATATTTAACAAAAACTTCTATGGTGCTTACTAAGTACCAAGCCCTGTTCCAAACACTTTACATATGTAAACACACTTAATTCTCACAATAATCTTATAAAGTAGGTTCAGAGAAGTTGAGCAAGTTTCTTAAGGTCACATAGCTATACGCAGTGAAACTGGGATTCGAATCTAGGCAGTCACATGGAGTCCAAGTTCTTTCTTTTCTTTTTTATAAATTATCATTTTTTATTAAATCATAACTTTATACATTGATGCATTTATGGGGTTCAGGGTACTGCTTCGATATACAATGTTTACATTGAAGTAAGTAACACATTCATCACAATCATACTCATTTCTTAATAGTTTGGAAATGTACCATTGCATCATGCACATTAGGTAAAGTCCCCCCAAATACCCTCCCTCATGCCATATCCCTCCTCCCTTCCTCCCTCTGTCGTCTTCCCTTCTACTTTCTGGACTATAGTTATGTTTTGCCATTTGTATGAATGCGTAGGTGGTTATATATTGATTTCATAGTAGTATTGAGTACATTGGATACTGTTTTTTTCCATTCTTGAGATACTTCTTGAAAACTACATGACACTGCCTCTCCACTACAGGCCCCTCTTCAGCTGTTGACTGTGAGTTCTTAGTAACATCTTAACATCTCTGTGACATAGTCCCTTCATGTCCAAAATGGGGCCAGTCCTTTTCTCATGGGTTGTTCTCAAGAGTCACAGAGATAGTATATGCAAAGCCCCCATCTGATGTCTGCTATTTAGACTTCTGGGATATTCAAATAAAACTAGGAGCAGTGGGTAAAATAAAGCTGTACAAGGGGATTTAAGACAAAGACAGTGGGTAAAATTAGTGTCACATGTGTTTCAAGGAGAACAAAAGCAAGCTATCAATGACAAGTTCCAGAAAGGGGCCAGAGCTCCAGCTTTGGGAGTGTCTCTTGGACTCTAAATGCTCCTCCATAAGGACAGTCATGGCCGGCATCATCACCTGGAGAGGGTGGCTGTACTAACTAACATTGTGACTTTAAAATTCCACAACTGTGTAAAGCATCGACTTCATTCATTTGAAGTGTCATTCTACATCACGTGGTTCCAGCTCACTTGAAAGCTTTATGCAGATTCTAAAAGATTCTGCCTGTCACAGTTCAGGCAGGTATAAAAATAAGTTACCTGAACTGTTCTTCATTCTTTACTCCTTCCTCACTCTTTACCAGCACCTACCTGTTGATAGTGTGTTGCTTTTCAACATTTTCCTCTAAATAAGTTAATAAATGTCTTTTGATATCTGGTGGCTGTTGCGTGATATTTTTCTTTCTTTTTTTCTGTTGCCTGATTTTTGTACCCTTCCATTTTCCTTAATACTAAATATATTTTGATCTTTGCATGTGTCCGATTCTATCGTATTTTAAAGCCATGGTAATATTTTCATAGGTATTGCATTATACTCTTAGGTCGAATGCTTTCCTTGATTTACATATTGCTAATAAGGGACATATCTGAGACATCTGAGAGTAAGAACTTGTCTAGGATTCCCTGGTTTGTTGGGGAGTTACACGCTCAGGGGATAGGGCTAATTTTGATGCCAAAGACGTGTGACAGTGGAGTTTACTTGAGGTGTGTTCCCAGCTCCCTTAATGGGGCTGCTGTAGGAGTTAATAACTCGTGAATCTATGCAGCTTATTATATACTGGAAACTGTGCCACGAGCTCGGAAATCCAAGATGGATAATAGTAGCATATATGTCTAACTAGCAACTGCTTCTGGAGGAGGATAGGTGTCTAACTAGGCAACTGCATACTCAGAGGATGCCAGATAAGACAGAGGGAAATCCTAGGGTCTGTGAAACATCTCAGTGGTGCTGTCTACTTAGGAGATCATGGAAAAGATCCCAGAGAGGGTGATTCTTGATCTGTTTTGAGGCATTAGTAGTGGTCAGCCTGGCGAAGGCATGGGGATGTGTGTATGTTTGTGTGTGTGTGTGCCCTAGACCGAGGACCTCCAGACATACAGACATACCCCACTTTATTGTGCTTCATTTTATTGCACTTTGCAGATCCTGGAGGTTTGTAGCAACACTGTGTCAAGGTAATTCATTGGCACTGTTTCTCCAACAGCGTTTGCTCCCTTCTTGTCTCTGTGTCACATTTCAGTAATTCTTGCAATATTTGAAACTTTTCATTATCATATCTGTTATGTTGATCTGTGATCAGTAATTTTTAATATTACTATTATGATTGTGTTGGGAAAATGTAAGACAGTATACTTAACAGATGAAAGTTGTGTGTTTTCTGACTGCCTCACCAACTGGCTGTTCTCCTGTCTTTCACCCTCTTCTTAAACCTCCCTATTCCCTGAGAATAAGATTTAAATTAGGCCAATTAATAACCCTAACAGTGGCCTCTCAGTATTTAAGGGAAAGGAAGAGTTGCATATCTCTTGCTTTAAATCAAAAGCTAGAATGGTTAAACTTAGTGAGGAAGGCACGTCAAAAGCTGAGATAAGCCAAAAGCTTATCTCTTATGCCAAACAGCCAAGTTGAGAATGCAAAGAAAAAGTTTTAAAAGGTTAAAAGTGCTACTCTAGTGAACAAATGAATGGTAAGAAAGTGAGACAGCCTCATTGTTGATATGGAGAAAGTTCTTTATACTGGTCTGGGTAGAAGATCAACCAGCCACAACATTAGCTTTAGCCAAAATTGAATCCAAACGAAGCCCTCACTTTCTTCAATTTTTTTGAAGACTGAGAAAGGTGAGGAAGTTCCAGAAGACATGTCTAAGCCTAGTAGAAGTTGGTTCACAGAGTTTAAGGAAGAAGACAATAACATTGAAGTGCAAGGTGAAGACTGGATACAGTGATTCATGCCTATAGTCCTAGCACTCTGGGAGGCTGAGAGAGGTGGATTGCCTGAGCTCAGGATTTTGAGACAAGCCTGAGCTAGAGCAAGACCCTATCTTGTAAGAAAAAAAAAAAAATAGGTAGGCATTGTGACAGGCACCTGTAGTCCCAGCTACTTGGGAGGCTGAGGCAAGAGGATCACTTGTGCCCAGGAGTTTGAAGTTGCTGTGAGCTGTGATGCCACAGCACTCTACCAAGGGTGACATAGTGAGATTCTGTCTCAAAAATAAATAAATAAAGTGCAAGGTGGAACCACAGGTGCTGATGTAGAAGCTGCAGCAAGTTATCCAGAAGCTCTAGCTGAAATAATTGACAAGGTGCATTTTCAGTGTAGATGAAACTGCCTTCGGTTGGAAGAAGCCAATTCAGGACTTTCATAGATAGAAAGAAGTCAATGCCTGGATTCAAAGTTCAAAGGACAGGCTGACTCTCTTATTAGGGGCTAAAGCAACTGGTGACTTGAAATTGAAGGCAGTGCTATGGACCATTCTGAAAATCCAAGGGCCCTTAACAACTATGCTACATCCACTCTGCCTGTGCTGTTAATGGAACAAACCCTGAGCGACACCATGACTTACATCGTGGTTTACTGAGTATTTTACGACCACTATTGCAACCTCTTGCTCAGATAAAAAGGATTCCTTTCCATATAGGACTGCTTATTGACAATGTACCTAGTCACCCAAGAGCTCTAATGGTGACACACAGAGATGAATGTAGTCTTTATACCTGCTAATACAAAAGCCATTCTGTAACCCATGGATCAAGGAGTAATTGGGACTTTCAGGTTTATTATTTAAAAATATATTTCACATAGCTATGGCTGTCATACATAGTCATTTCTATGATAGATATGGGGAAAGTAAATTGAACATTTTCTGAAAAGGTTTTATCATTCTACAGCCAGTAAGGACATTTGTGACTCCTAGGAGGAGTTCAAACCGTCAACCATTACGGGAGTTTGAAAGAAGTTGATTCCACCCCTCGTGGATAATGTTGAGGGGTTCAAGACTTCGGTGGAGGAAGTAACTACAGATGTAGGGAACTAACAAGAGAACTGGACTTTAGACGTGGAGCCTGAAGATGTAACTGAATTGCTACAATGTCATGATAATAATATAATGGATGATCAAAGAAAGAAACAAAAATGGAGATGGTAAATAGGGGGAACCCCCTGCCAAAATGCAGGATAATTAAATGACTACTTTGGGCAGCCCAACATCTTAATAAAAAAAATATTAGGAAGGGAGAGCAGAAAAAAATGGACACAAGGAAGGGATTAACAGACTAATTCAGAAGGATGCACATGTGTGGCGCACAGAGAGAAAAAATGAGCTGATTCCTCCTTCTCTATGCTGGGGAGGAAATAGAGAATGCCTGAAACTGAAATATCACATTATAATAAGGTGGCCAAATTTTAACATTGGTAAAGCGGGACACCATTGCGGGGGTGGGGAGGTGTTCTTAATTAAAAATTTGGTCTATATGGAGCAACAAAAATTTTCATAGAACACAAAAATAGTATTGTAATATATATATTTTTAATTTCAACATAAGTACAATTTACAAATATAATACATTAAAAAAAATATGTATAGGGTGGCGCCTGTGGCTCAAAGGAGTAGGGCACCAGTCCACCTGGGTGACCTTGCCCAGGAGGGGAGTAGGGAGTTTACATTAGCCTTTTCACTTCAAATGAAGTTACATTAACCTCTTCATTCCCAAATAGAGTTACATTGACTTTTTCAGCAGCTAAAAACCGTATATTCCCTTCCAGTTGTCCCGCTGTTCCCTAGCTTGTTGTGCATTCTTTCCAAAAATTGGACTTTTTTAAAACACTGCAGGACATGGGACAACTTGTGAAAAATTGAGACTGTCCCACCAAAAGCGGGATGGCTGATCACCTTACATTATAATCATGTTATTATCGCCATGGAGTTGAAGATCCTCTTCCTATAAAGCCCTTAAGGTATCTCTAGAGAAGAAGATGAGGGAGTGGTATTTTATAACAAATCTTATAAAATCTTTTAACACTTTTAAGCTATGTGCAAGTATAAACTTAAGAAAAAAGGAACAAAATTTTTTTAAGTATGGTAAAAGAGCAGACCAGATATAGACCAGGAAAAGATTCCTGAGCTGGAAGATACTGCTGATGAAACCATGAAAGCATTCAGCCAGAATATGAAGGTTCCAATAAAAGGAAAACTGTGAATTCTAAGCAGGATGAATAAAATAAAAAAACTAAATCCCCACTTAGGCTCAATCTAATGAGAATGCAGCCAGTCAAATGTAAGGGGGTGGGGAGCCGATGACATCACTTGCAAAGAAATCACCATTAAACTTGTAAGTTAACTTCTCATTGGCCTCAGTAAGTGCTAGATACCAGTAGAATGTGTTTTTCAAAATGCTGAGCAAAACCATCAAGCCAAAATAATTCTGTGCTGGCTAAAATATACTTCAAAACTGAGGGTGAATTAAAAATCTCTTCAGATAAATAAGACTGAGCTAAGTAACCACTCACAGACCCTGGCTGAAGGGACTAGTAAAGAATGTACTTGAATGAGAAGAAAATTGAACCAAGAAAGGTATAGGCTACAGGAAAAAAGAGTAAATGAAGAAACAGGTGAACGTTATCGGAATGCTAAATAAACACTGTCTGTGAAATAGCAGTGAGAACAGTAAGAGTTACTGATTTTGATGAGTATTTGTTAAAAATAATAGAGCACTTGACTACTATAATGTCCTGGGGTAAGTAATATCTTCCACAGCCTCTCTGTTATTTCAGAGAAGAGAAATGACTTTCTTTAGATTTTCATTGGTATACAAATTAAGGGATAATCACCGCAGAAATAAAATGTTTTATATTTCGAACCAGTGGAGAAGAATAAAGCAAATTCAATAAACCAATAGACAGGAGGAAAGAAACAAAAATCCTAATGAAAAAAGTATAATTAATAGAAATAATAACAACAAAATAAGAAAATGAAATAAGTCTAACTATATATTTAATCACAATAAAGTAAGTGAACTAGATTCTTCTGTTTCATAGCAAGGATCTCAAGATTGCATAAAAGCACAAAATCTAGCTATGTTTAGAAGCATCAGACCTAAAACACACTGACTTAAAAACGTGAAAGTAATGGGATGGAAATAGCTATATCAGGTAAAATACTAATTAAAATAAAGCTAAAGCAGCAATATTCATATTAGGCAAAATAATGGATTAAGTTGAGACCTTAAAAAGACTTGTTATCACTATTGATCATTTGGGCCAAAGCTTAATGACCTAGAGCTATCAGTGCATTTGTGTTATAATGTACCACACTTAACAAATTAATTCAACCATTTCTTAAGGATGTCCTTCTACTTTTTTAAAGTGTCAGTAACTGTTACAAAGAGAAAAGTATTTTATTTTATGTATTTTTTCAGACATGGTCTCACTTGGTCTCTAGCTATAGTGCAGTAACATCTTCAGAGCTCACTACAACCTCAAATTCCTGTGCTCCAGCAATCCTCCTGTCTCAGCCTCCTTCGTAGCTAGGACTACATGCATATGCCACGACCCTAGCTAATATCTTTTTCTATTTTTAGTAGAGATGGGGTCTTGCTCCTACTTAGGCTGGTCTTATATCCCTGAGCTGAAGAGATCCTCCTGCCTCGGCTTCCTAGACTGCTAGGATTACAGGGATGAGCTAGTATGGCCAGCCCAACAATTATTGTATCCTCAGTGTCCTTAGTGCTGGCACTGGTGACCTGAATGACTAGTTTTGCACCCATAGGTGTTTATTAATCCTTAGAGAACACTTGACAGTGTTTGCTAACAGCTTTCAAGTCTGTTATTTTAATTCCTGGGAAGTAGTTTGTCCACCATGACACTCAAGTATACTTTTGAAGCAATTTCTAATCACAGTGAAAATTCCCTGAACAGCATATTTCATTTTTAAACTTGCTTCATGGAGCAGTAACATAATTACCTGTGCCTTTGGGAAATATAGTATCAGTGGGGTCTGTAAAAGGTTATTATCAAATTTTAAAATGACATGGTGTGAAGAGAGAGGCCTTTCCCCCAACCTTCCAACACTTTTTCTGGTTAAAAATTTACACAGAAATTTTAATCCCTTTAATAGTCAGATATGTCTTTCTCTCTGAACTGGCCCTAGCTCTAGGAAACAGTACAATGTTCCTATACAGTACTATGTTTGGTTCAGGCCAAACCAACCTCTTTGTCAATAGCAGGGCCTGAATATATACTGTGGGATGAGCCTCCCCTCTGTCCAGGAGAGAAGCCAAGTTGTGTGACCCTACAGTGGTC
Source organism: Otolemur garnettii (assembly GCF_000181295.1). Lineage (NCBI taxonomy): Eukaryota > Metazoa > Chordata > Mammalia > Primates > Galagidae > Otolemur > Otolemur garnettii. The sequence continues at coordinate 41,511,866 of NW_003852397.1, read as the reverse complement.
AGGGAAGTGGGATTACATGGAGTGAGTGGAAAATTGTTCTTGCTACTGCATAGACACAGATCAGCTTTTGGGTACTATCTCTACTCAGCTGGGTGCCTTGGCCAGAAGAGGGTGGGGCTGGTAGACTAAGAAACTGCGTATTTTTCCCCAGGCCTCTGGGTCACTGTTGCCATCTTTCAATGCCATTTGAAAAGCACCTCGAGGAAACGTCTCATTGGCAGCTGAAGAGCCCACTGGTTCCAAGGGGAAGAATCTGAGCAGGAACAAAGGGAAGAATTTTCTGCCTCCTGTGTCGCAGGGCCAGTGGAAAGTAAGATTTAACACATTCATGTTAAACACAGAGCCCAAAGGTAGCATCTAAAATGTGTTTTGTTCTGTTTGGATTTTGAAACTTCAAGTAAACTGATTTCCTTGCTACATATTAGCTTTAAATAATTTTAATCACAAAGGCATTTTTTTGAATATTGAATGGTTTAGGCTGGGGTTATGCTCAGCAATGCCTTGCTACTGAAATGCAGCTCCTCTGATGAGAAAAGTAATAAATGCTCATTGTAGAAACTCACCCATTATCTTCCCAACCCATTTTTTTTTTGAGACAGAGCCTCAAGCTGTTGCCCTGGATAGAGTGCTGTGTTACCACAGCTCACAGCAACCTCCAAGTCCTGGGCTTAAGCAATTCTCTTGCCTCAGCCTCCCAAGTAGCTGGAACCACAGGTGCCTGCCACAATGCCCAGTTGTTTTTTGGTTGTAGTTGTCATTGTTGTTTGGCAAGCCCAGGCTGGATTCAAACCCACCAGCTCTGGTGTATGTGGCTGGCGCCTTAGCCGCTTGAGCTACAGGGGCCGAGCCTTGCCAACCCATCGTTAAAATGTTTTATATTTCCTTCCAGGCATTTTTTGTGCTCATGATTGTACAAAAACAGAATCAGACTTCATATAATTTTGTGAACTGCCTTTTTCACTTAATATATGATCAATATTTTTCCATGTCTTTGATCTTATTCCTTAAAATTGGTATTAATAGTTGCATGGCAATCATGATGGACCATCATATCTAATAAGTCCCATTAATGGCCATTTGAGAAGACATCAGTTTGTTGACACCGAGATGTTGTCTTGAACATAGCTCAATATAAATCCTTTGCTATCTTGCTTGCTATATGAAACGGCCTTGGTAGAGATATCATAGTTACTCTCTAGTTCAAGAAATTATTGGAGAGCCAGAGAATGTATAAAACTCAAAATTATTTCATTTCACTAGATTAGATATGGTTAAAATAAATAAAATCAGATCACTTTAGAGAACAATTCTCATTAGTTTTAACTTGGTCAAGCATGGATTAATCTTTAAGTTAATTAGCCCATCCCTATTTCATCAGCCATCCATAAGAAGTGTTAGAATAATCTGCCTTAATTTGGTAGATAAAGCCTCTGCCTTCACAGTGTATTGTATAATGCTAATAAAACAAATACATGTAATAATAGTAAGAGTTAGCAGCTACTATTTATTGAAAGTATACACAGCATACCAACCTGTACCGAGGTCTTTATAAACATTAAACTTATTCTTCATGGCATCTCAATGAGATAAGCGCTGGTTTTATCTCCACCTTATAGAGAAAATAACTGTAACTCAAAGAGGTTAAGTAATTTGCTCGAGGTGGTAACGGAAGTTAAGTGGCAAAATGCAGACTTGACCACAGGACCCTCTCACTCCACAATCTTGCTCCAAATAGACTCTGATGAATTTTTTTTCTTAATGATTCCAATTCCTTTATTAGTTGTAGTTCTTAGCCATTTGTGGGTTGCAGAATCATTTGAGAATCTGTACTGTGGCCTAGAAAAATAGCATATATAAAAATATATGCACAGTTATGAATTAAATTTCAGGAGATACATGGCTTGTAGCCCAAAACTTCCTGTATCTCTGCAATTTCCCTTTGGGATTTTACAACTTTTCAGTCTTTTAGAATCTTCTGCTGAAATATAAATAACCCTATAAAAAGAACACATGAAGGGCTGTCAGCTAAAATTGTGACAATTTATTGGGGGTAGACTCTTAGTAAATAGAAACCAAGGGGCCAAGACGCGCTTGTTGCAAATTTTACCTGTTCATTGCCTGTTCTCTAACAAGTCAGGTCTGCTTGAGACCCCTAAACGTCCTAGGACCTGACAATGACTCCTAACTATAGAATAACTCCAGAGATGGGACCTCACAGCCAAATAAGGAACTCTCAAGTTAGTTAATAATTACTTAGTGAACTATGAAGTAAAATTTTCCTGTTCTCTCTTTTTTTGATTAGGGTAGGTTAAAGAAATGAAAGAAAAATTTTTAAACATTAGTTGGTACAACATGTTATGGAGATAAAAAGAAATCTGGTGCACAAAAGTAAGAATAAATCATGAAAATTACAAACCCAGCACAGTGGTTTGAACATTGTCTGTGTCACTTCTGCCATTCCTGATGCATATAATTGAGAATAAATTGTTTTTCCGTGCAATTTGTCTGGTCCTCTCTGAACTCTACAATGTCCCTGATGATGTTGGCCTTATAATTTAAACCTGTAGATTCATTTTCCCAGTATGGTATAGAACAAGAAAAGGCATACTAACTTCTGCTTGTTTTCAGAAAGATAAATCTCAGATAGGCAAGCCTGTCATTTTAACCTTTCTGTTTTGCGGTTTAAATGATAATGTTCCCTAGATAACACATTCTAAACTGCCATTAGGAAAATGTGCTAAATAAGATCCCTTTAAAGAACACAGATGAATATTCTTTATATAGGGAGTGGGAGCAAAAAAGGGGGGGACAGCAGGTAAGATGTTGGGCACTGTCTGATTTATGTGATTTCTTAGTATTGAATGGCTGAAATTTAGCTATCTGCTCTTCACCGAAACGTCTTGTGAAGGTAAAAACATGGTAGTGTGTGCCCCAAATGCGCTCTCAATTAAAAATATTGGCAGGAAAGGTATTTGATTTTGATTTTTTTCCCTGTGGAATATCTGTAATATGTATAATGACATATTTGCAGATTAAAGCCCATTTAGACATCTGAAGTTCTATCTAAAATACCTTTCTTGTAATATTACTGGTTTGCAGTTTGGTTTTTCATTTTAAATAATGAGTCTAATTCTCCCAGTGCTTAATTCATTCCTCAGTAGTAACTTGGGTGTTCAGGGAGGAACATGCATTCTTTTGGGCTACTGATACATTGACTACACCATAGGGGAGGAAGGGGATGCTTGACTCAGTCAATTTTACCATTTATTAAAGATTGGATGGAGGAAATGGAAGCTAATTGCTAAATTATTAGCAGCCAATGCATTAACTAGTACCCTACTGAGTAGCCTAAAAGACTTTAAAATGTTTAACTCACTAAGAGGCAATGATGTTACCAATGGGAGAGGAAAGCTTTTTCTTCTTTTTTGGAATATCTAAGGCAATTATTCATAACATAAGCTGCAGACCATAATTTCAGTCTTGTGTAAGTGTTTCAGAGATAACTTCAAGCGTTCCCTGATTTAAAACTTCTTCTGGGCTCTGTCTTACTTCAGGACGACCCAGTGTAGAAGGGTCTGGAGGCTGCTAAGTGTTTCTAAACAGAATTTGGGCACAGTCAACCAAATTTGGCAGCTTTTGCACTTAGGAACAAGAAATGATGCTGAGATAATTTGTCTGGGAGGTATTACCAGCCCACAATGACTACTTCATTTAGCCTCCAAATGCTTCCTTTTTCTATATATTGTGACAGGTATTTAGAACCTAGCTATTCAAACTGTGGGCCCTAGGCCAGCCCCACGTGTGTCCCCTGTAGGTCTTAGAAATCTCCAGTCCTAACCTAGACCTGCTGGACCAGAATCCACATTTTTAAAAAAATGCCCAGGTAATTCATTTGTATTTGAGAAGTTCTGCTTTACAACCCTACAGCAGTTACTGAGGGCAGCGTCTGTGGCTCAGTGGGTAGGGTGCTGGCCTCATACACTGAGGGTAGCGGGTTTGAACCTGGCCCCAGCCAAACTGCAACAACAACAATAAAAATATCCACGCATTATGGTGAGCGCTTGTAGTCCCAGCTACTTGGGAGGCTGAAGCAAGAGAATCGCCTAAGCCCAGGATTTGGAGATTGCTGTGAGTGGTGAAGCCACAGCACTCTACCAAGGGGAATAAAGTGAGACTCTGTCTCTAAAAAAAATAATAAAAATAAATTTTTAAAAAGCAGTTACTGAATAATTGCCACCATTGGTGACTCTGAAGTAGCTTTCCAATGCGCCTAATCTTTCTCTAAAGGCCAACATCCTTAGGGGAAAATCTGATTTGCTATTTCAGGGAAATGTAGAACTAGCCAGTGTCCTATGCTGCTGTACATTGATATGACTTTATTTTTCTCAGTAATCTGTTGCTTAAATGCATTACTTGATGACATATTGATATTAAAACAGCTGTTTTATAAAAAATAAAAATAAAAATAGGAAAAATGAAAGAACTCAGAGTAAACACTTACCTAAATACCAAAGGCATAATATTTTCAGAGATGTTCTTTAAACCTACGGTTGCTATCCTTGGGCAATTCACTTGTTGCCTTCTAAAATAATGTCAGAGAGATCTAGATTTTTGATCAGCTGATGAAAATTCTTAAAGAGTGGGGCTGTAGTGTATTTTCTTACTAAGAAGATGTATTAGAGCTGGGTGTGGTGGCTCATGCCTATAATCCTAGCACTCTGGGGAGCCAAGGGAGCTGGATTGCTTAAGTTCAGGAGTTGGAAAGCAGACTGAGCGAGTCTCATCTTAGAGCGAGACCCAGTATACATATATATATAAATATATACACACATATATAAATTAGCCAAGTATTGTAGTGGGAGCCTGTAATCCTAGCTAGTTGGGAAGTTCAGGCAAAGGGAACTCTTGAGCCCAAGAATTTGAGGTTGCTGTGAGCTATGATGCCATGGCACTCTGCCCAGGGTGTCAGAGTAAGACTCTGACTCAACAACAGAAAAACAACAACAACAACAACAACAAAATTAAAAAAGAAAGCTGGGCTCATGCCTATAATCCTCTGAGCAAAAACTCTGGGAGGTCGAGGTGGGTGGATTGCCTGAGCTGAAGAGTCTAGACCAACCTGAGCTAGAGTGAGACCCCTTCTCTAAATATAGCAGGGCATTGTGGCAGACACCTGTAGTCCCAGCTCCTTGGGAGGCTGAGGCAAGAGAATCACTTAAACCCAAGAGTTTGAGGTTGCTGCAAGCTGTGACAGCATGCACTCTACCAAGAGTGACAAAGGAAGACTCTCAGGAAAAAAAAAAAAAAAAAAAAAGCTGTATCAGAAGATGTATATTCTCTCACTTATCTTTTCTGCATTTATATCTACTAATCAGATGCCAGATGTTCAATTTAATGGTAGGGATGACAGCTCAGATGGCCTAGATGAGAAGGGTCCCATGGACAGAGTACCTTTAGGGACCAGGGAGGTAAAAGAATTGCATGAGTCTGGTCAGGAAAAGATGAGTATGGCTTGCCTGATGTAAACAGGAGAGCTGTATCTCGGTGTTGTCCTGTGGCTATGCAGGCTTAGAGTGAGGACATCTTCCTATTTTTACAAGGAAAAGATAAAAATCTGAATTTCTGTGTAAAATCTTCAGGTTTTTAAACGTTGGCAATTAATTTCATGAATGAATGAATTCTTCTCCCTTTCTTTCTCCTTCCCATTTTTTCCTTCCTTCCAAATAAGGTGAAGTCTAACAGAGGCTAATTAGTAACACAATTAGAAGAAGTTTGCCAAATTGTGACACTAAAAAGCCCCAAACCGTGCAATTTGCACCAGGTTTGCCCTCTTTCCCCCTAAACTATTTCTATAATGACAAACAAATCACAGGTTAGATAGCATCACAATTCACCACCTTTTCCCCTTTAATCTCTGCCTGGCATAGATGCAATCGAATGGGCAAATTAAAAAAAAAAGCTCTAATGGAGATAATATACAAACTGGTTACTCAATGACAGGAAGATGGTTAAACATGTTTCTATCATAACTATCATATGCAAAACTCTATTTCACAGTCTCATAAAATAGAGAAGAACCTCACCTCTTTAAAGAATTTCTATCCCCTGACAACCAAAACAGACTGAATGAAGGCATTCCTATATGCTTCATAAACACTTTCAACTTACTTTTAAATGGTTTGCTCTGAAAGTCTAAAGAAACTGTATGCTTTCTTTTTTACTGAATTATATGAGAAGGTAATAGCAGCAAATTTCAGTGAAGCAGCTGATAAAATGCTTTAAAAATATACTTCAGAGAGTAGAGCAATAACAATGATGTAAAAACAGCATCTCCACATTCAAGCTGCTTAAACCAACACTGGTCCTGGCCACATCCACTTGTCCCCTTCAGCCAGATGCACTAGAGTAATAAAAATCCAGCCAGTATGTCATTGACTCTTATAATAAAGTTCTGTCTTCTCTGCTTATTAATAAAAGATCCTTTTGGAATGAAGCCAGAATTATTTTAGGCCATTTGAAGTTTCTGAAATAGAAGAAAGTTGGAAAGAGGAGGTGGCCAACAGAGAAGTAACAAATTACCTTTTGGGGTCAAATGTTTACCCGAATAAACTGATAAGTCTGAAGTCTGATTATCCTTTAAAGTATTATTATATTGATAACAGTGTTTTAATTTGAATCATAATTGATTATTTAACTAAAATCTGCCTCATCATCAACTCACAGCAACACTGAGAAACAAAATCACCTTTCCAGGGCAGCACCTGTGGCTCAAAGGAGTAGGGCGCTGACCCCATATGCCGAAGGTGGTGGGTTCAAGCCTGGCCCCAGCCAAAAACTGCAAAATCACCTTTTCAATTCACATTTCTCTCTGACACTGACCGAAGAAAACATGACATAATAGAAGATCCTAAAATTGGGTGAGATCTCTCGGAATCTCAGAACCGAGAGTTTGACAGAGAAGGGAAAGCAGGAAAGATATATTATCTAAGTTTGGAAAATAAATATTTTTCAGGAAAGGTTGAAAAGAGAATTCAAAATCAAATTCAATACCCCGTATAGGCTGCCTTCCATCTCTGCTTAAGAACTGAATAATGCAGGTGAGTCATCCAAGAGTCCAGCACCTGTGAAGACCTGACTCTTGGGGTAGAGACTTGAGTCTGAACTTCCTACTCTATGCTGGTTTTAAAAACGTGTAAGTCTTTATTCCCACAGTAGCTAGTACAAAACCAAACACATAGTCAAGTCTTATTGAAGGAATGAATTCAAGGAAAAGCAACCATTGCGTGGACCCCATCCTTGTTCTTTTCAGAGTTCAAATAGAATTCCTTTTCTGTGCGTGAGGTTTAATTGTGGAGAACTTTGGGCTAGCGTTGTTTTGCAAACCACCATCTACAACTCTACATTTTTTGTGGTACTGTTGAAAAATAAAAAACAAGCCATCGCAGTGGCTCATGGCTGTAATTCTAGCACTCTGGGAGGCTGAGGCAGAACAATCACTTGCACTCAGGAGTTAGAGACCAGCCTGAGCAAGAGCAAGACCCATCTCTACTAAAAATGGGGGGGAGGGGGAAGTTAGCTGGACATGGTGGTGCATGCCTGAAGTCCCAGCTACTGAAGAGACTGAGGCAGGAGGATCACTTGAGCCCCAGAGTTTGTGGTTGCTGTGAGCTATGATGATGCCACTGCACTCTAGAGAGGGCTACAGAGTGAGATTCTATCTCCGGGGCGGAGGGGGGGGGGAAGAATAAAAAGAAAAAGCAAAGCTTTGGTCTGAAAAGCTCTGATTCTCATTCGCATTACTTTTGTAATGTGGGAAAGAATGTTTATTCTATCAGCTTCCTTTTTCTCTAAAATTAGCAATTACGTGGTCTCTTACATCTTGTTCCACTCTAAAATTCTATAAATCTGAGTCTGGGATTGCAAGCCTGCCTCCAAAATAATGACAGAGATAAGTGACTGGGAAGTATGAGAAGAAAGGGAAATCATACATTCTTTATGAGAAAATTTCATCTAAAACTCTTCCTCTCTGTTCACATGTAAATTATAGATACTCTTTAATTAAGCCATACCTGTTCTTATAAACGCCAAACACATGTCCAGTTTTAAAGTGTCGTGGAAACTACATTGCATTCTTTCCGATATAATAACATCTTCACTGAGCAATCCGCATACTATGCTACTCACTCATTTAAAGTGATACACTTCAGTGATCTTTAATATGCGCTATTCATCATTTGCAACTATCGCCGCTATCTAAGTTTAGATCATTTTTATCATCCCCCGAAGGAACTTTGTATTCGTTAGCACCCTTTCCCCTTCCAGCCCTAGACAACCACGAATCCATTTTCGGTCTCCCTGGTTTACATGTTCTAGATATCGCCTGTACATGGAACCATGCAACATGTGGCCTTTTGTGAGTGACTTCTTTCACACAGGATAATGTTTTCTAGGTTTATCCATGTTATAGCATGCGTTGGTCCTTCCTTTATTTTTATTGCTTAGTTCAGATTCTGTGACTGTTTTTAAATTGTGTTGGTGTTGTTGTTGTTCCATCCTATTTTATTTCATTGCATTCACTATATGGCTGTATGATGAATTCTGTGCTATCTTTTGATTACTGAGTTCTTTATATATTCTAGATATATGAGATCTGACAATTAAGTTTAAGGCATGTTACCCTGTGCTTACATTGGCAGCATTGTACAAACAGCTTGGTAACGCTTCATAGCCTTATCGGTGGTTCACAGTTGTGTTTGTGTCGATGTGTGAGGGTGTCTTGCTGAGTGGCATTCATTATTATTGAACATTTTCGTGTGCCATGGCGAGAATGTCAGACCTTTTGTTAGAGCAACAAACAAACATTAAATTTCTTGTTAAACTTGGCAAGAGTGGAAGTAAAATCAGGCACATGTTAGTCCAAGTTTGTGGGGGAAATGCCATGAAGAAAACAGCAGTGTACACCAATGGATTAAATGTGTTTCTGAGGGGAGAGAAAGCATCACTGATGAAGAGAGCTCAGGGCGACCAGTAAGGAGCATGACTGATGAAAACATTGTAAAAATTCATTGAATTGTGTGTTGAAAGTACTAGCCGCCTGTGGGAAGCATAGCAGACCGAGTAAACATGGATAGAGAAATAGGAAAATCTTAACTGGAAATCTTGGCCAATAGTTTGTGGCTTTTGCATCATGACAATACCCCAGCTCACCTGGCACTGTCTATGAGCAAGTTTTTAGCCAGTAAACAAATAACTGTATGGTAACACTCTCCCCCACTGACCTCATCTTGCCCCCAATAACTTTTTTCTTTACCCAGAGGTAAAGGAAATATTGAAAGGAAGATATTTTGATGACATTCAGGACATCAAGGGTAATATGACAACAGCTTTGAGGGCCATTCCAGAAGAATAGTTCCAAAGTTGCTTTGAAGGACGGACTAGGTACTGGTATTAGTGCATAGCTTTCCAAGGGAAGTGCTTCAGAGCGACCACAGTGATATTCAGCAACAAGGTATGGAGCACTAGAAATAGGATGAGCTTGCAAATTTAATTGTCCAACCTCATAAATCCCTAATCAGATATATGATTTGCAAAATTTTTCTCCCATTTTATATTCTCTTTTGGAATGCAACGTTTTAAAAACTGCTATGAAGGAAAAGAAGAGAGTGCTGAGAATGACAGGAAGACCTACTTTAGCCTGGGAAGGAGGAGTCAGGGAATTACCCTGACACATGTAGAGGATTTGATGGGGCCATCTACAGGAGGAGGGGAGCATTGCAGGCAGAGGGAACAGCAGGTGCAAAGGCCATGAAAGAATTTGCCGGGTTTAAAGAAGGGTAGGAAGGCCAGTGAGTAGAAGAAAGTCAGTAAGTGAGGTGGAGAAGGGTAGGAGACAAAACTTTGGAGGAAGGTAGAGCCGGTTCACATAGGACCTTGCAGGCCACATTAAGGAGTATGGATTTTATTCAGGGAGCAGCAATGGTTTTGACAATTTCAGCAGAGGATATGGCATAATTTGATATGAACTTTAAGATCATGCCGGCTTTTTCATGAAGACTGATGTGTGGAAGTAAGGTAGAAATAGACCCACGATGACCCCTTAGAGGCTTTTTCAATTGCTAGAGTGAGCGATGATGGCAGCTTAGACTAAGATGGGGCAGTGGGAAACCAGTGAGGCGAATGGATTTGGGATTATTTGAGAGATATAGTGTGTAAGAGTTAAAAGTGTGTTTTCTAAGGCAAATCATCTTTTTTGTGCCACCATTTCCTTAGTAGTATATAGTGGAATGTAAATAATAATAGGTGTCATCTCGTGGAGTTGTTAGGAAATTTTAGCAATTTAATAGTGCTGTACATGCATCACAGGAGTACCTGGCACATAGAGAACGCTTTACTAAGTGCTGTATTTTTTTTACTACTTAAGTGGACAGGTGTTGTTGATGGTTTGGATAGGGAATAGGAGGGAGGTATCAAAGATAATTGCCAGGTTTCTGGCTTGAGTACTAAGTGGTTGTTGGCGCTGGTGCCTCAGACGGAGGAAACAGGAGAGAAGCAGGGTCTGAGGGGAAGATCAAGAGTTTTGTCTTGAATCTGTTTGCTCAGATATGTTTAAGAGATATCCAAGTAGAGTTGTCAGGCAGCTGGAATTCAGAGTAGTGTCCTGAGCCAGAGATAGAGCTTTTATTCAAGATCAGACTAAAATATACTAGATAAATTTTAAAAACAGTCAGCACTTAAAAATAATTTAGCCTTGTCCTAAACCGGACAATAGGACATCAGAACGATTCAATGAACCCGGCTTTCTTTGGAGAAGTGGAGGACGTAGCAAAGCAAGTCCACGCTGTCACCAAATAAACCAACTTTTGAACTTCACTCCTCCATTTACTGCTTGGGTGACCATAGTGACACGTGTTGGCAATAAATTCAGTGGGTTAGGGGGAGGAATCATCGCCAGCTCCCAGGTCTCTGCTTGAGTACGGCGCAGTTTGTAGAGCCAGTTCCTGGGATGGAGGGAAGTGGCCAGAAGTGTGTTTCTCATAGCCTCAGCTTTCTCAGGTAAATATTAATAGATCTTCTTCTCAGTGTGAGGACCGGAAGGTACGCACATGCCTAGCACATAGTACAGGCTCAGTGATGTTTTCTTGTATGACTTTGGGCTCTCCTTCCCAACTCCGCTGTACACCTCTCCACCAACTTGCCTAGGTCTGCCTCCGTTTGTAGATGAAGATGTAGGAAGACAGCCGTGAGGTGACAGAGCTGGGCCACGGCTAGGGCGGCGGAGTGAGAAACTTGCTTTGGGTACCAAATTAAAGGGGGTGCCAAAAACCTAAATAATCAAAGCAAATATTATTTTAATGCACTATTTTCAAAAAGTCAGAATCAATGCAACATTATTCAGGGTGGAAAAAAATGTTAATTTTTAAATAAAAGACAGGCTCAGTATTACCGATTTCTCCTTTTTTCTCAAGCTCTACCACTTGGTGCAGCCTTGAGACAAGCTAAAAGTGAAGGGGGGAAAAAGCTTTCTCCCCAGCCCCTAAGACTCTTGCTTCGCCTGTAGTTGGCAGCTGAGGCTAGTTCTTAGCCCTGGGCAATGCAGTCACGTGTAGATAATAAAGACTTCAGACTGTGTTCTGACCTCTGTGATATTAGGCACACTTGAAATTGGGGCTGGGGCTCCTACCAGCTCAGCCTCCAATGCTCTTCCATTAGTTGCTATGTGGGAGTTGCAGCAAGGTTGCCCACCTCGCCCCACCTCAGTAAAGCCAGACACCATGACCCCTGGAACTGTTGAGCAAACACAAAGTGAAATGCTCTATTAAAGGCTGGGGTTTAAAGGTCAGCTTTGTGCTTATCGGCTGCAAGTCTAATTTGCTCACTCAATGATTCTCAAAGAGATTTGTGCATGCAACATGGACTGAGAAAATGAATGTGTCTGTTCTGCGTGAGGACCTGTTTGCTTTCCAAGGAGCAGTCACTGCCAAAAGGAGAACGGCAGGTCAGGAGCAGCAGCAGATGTATGGAGGTCCCCATGCCAGAAGTGCTGTCCTCTGATTCTGACTTAGAAAGGTAAAGGTACATGTAATGGTTTGTGGCTTCCAGCTCTTTCCCATGAAAATCAGAAAATCTCCAACTGAAATGATTTAGCCATTTAGACATTGTTAGCAGGTGGATAATGAATAAGTAAAGGACAGGTTCATCGTGAAAGCTCATTTCTATCGTGAAGAAATCAATTGTGGAATTTGGAGCTTGTGGGTCACCTTTCCTATAACAAAAGTTGGGTGTAGGAAGCCAATTTTTTCAAAGTATTTTTTTATTTCAGTTTAAAGAAAAAAAAGTCCTAATTTTTAGAACATTTTGCTGCAAGACTATTATAGCAGACTTTTGTCCTAATTTTTAGAACATTTTGCTGCCAATATAGCAGACCATTACAATGTACATTTATGAATGATTTGGGGTTTTTTATTTCAGATTTTTTATTTCTCTCCCCTCCCTGCCTCCTTCCTCCCTCCAGTTTGAATTCAATTAATATAAAGGTACAAATGTCTAGGTTATACTGTTTGCATTTCTTAGGTAAAGTTCAAGTTGCAATTGAGCCCTTCACACAGGAGGTGTGCCAAATACTCTTACATTATGTCCGTTAGGTGAGAGCACACCAATCCTCCTCCTTCCCTCCCTCCCTCCATCTTCCCCCCAATTTGAATTAAATTGAGTTTTTCTCTTGGGGTGGGTGTATAGTTATTCATTTCCTTCATATTAGTTTCAAATTAGTATTGAATACATTGGATACTTGCTTTTTCATTCTTGTGATACTTTACCAAGGGAACGATTTTGAAACAATAATGAATAAAGAGGAAAAAAAAAAACATGGATTAAGTCCTTCGCTGCTACTGCACACTAATTACATGTCAATGGCACTTTAAGATTGCAACATTTTGCTTGGTGACCTTCATAACCAACCATGACTGTATGTACCTTAATCTCTCTCAAAAAAAGCTGAGCCTGCTATAAATTGGTAAGGTGTTGTTTTTTTTTTTTAACCCAGTTTTTCATTTACCTAGACTTTATAGCTCCCGGTTTAATTTGTACAGAAGGATTAAGCTCATTATTACACAACTCAGAAACCTAGTTTTGAGTTTTCAGGAACAATAAGTACAAGGATTGTCACGAACTGAGACTGAAAGAACTTATAGATAGATCGGATGGTGCATTGTTAAAGAGTAAAAGTAAATAATGCGGGGGGGGGCGCGGGGAGTGTAGAATATGTATGCAGAAGGAAGAGAATGGCACTTTTTGTAAGGAGGTATCTTTCAGACTTTGAAACTCACCACTGAAAGTTCAGAAAGATTAAATGTCAGGACAAATTGTCTTTTGCGAGGGTTGCCAGCGTGTAAGTATGAGGCCTGCTGTAGATCGTGTGGTCCAGGTACTGGCCCTTCCACAGCAGTCTCTTCTTGAGTGTTTAATCATTATGGCCCAAGAATGAATGAACACAAAGACTTTTCAGCCTGTGAATGAATATCACCGGGTCCCTGAGCTACAGATGTACAATATAGCTATATATCTTTTACTTCTTAAAGAATAAAATAGGATTTTCAGTTGAATAGAGTAAGAATATCAAAAATTAAGTTATGATGCTTTGTTCAAAAGGGTCTGGTTCCCTTCCTTTCCTCCTTCCCGTCCTCCCTGGGTTTTCTCCCTAGCCAACGGCCTCGCTGGCTAACTCCCCTCTTTCTCTCCTCCTTTACTGCCCTCATGTATTCTTAACGATGTTCATTTGAGCGCTTAGATGTTAGATTGCCTTATTCCTATCTCTATCATTATTATTTTTAAAATCAAAGCAGTAAGCCCCACTAAGAACTTAAACGCCAAATTGGTGTCTTTTTTTAGCCTCTTATTATTCATCCACACTTAATCTTTTTTCTCATTATTACGGGTTATTACTAAAACTAGCATTTGTATAGAACATCTTATCAGTGTATTGCCTCCTTTTGAGTTAAGATATTGTCACATATATAGTATTTGGCTAAATGATAAGGCTAATATTCTTTAGATGGGCTTTGCTATTTTGAAAGCTTTTCCCTCATCTCCTCACGTTCTCCATACGTGAACGTTCACAGAATTTGTAGACAAGCATTACGCAGCCAGCCATTAATCTGGCTTTCAGTGTTCAGGAGAGAAAGTCAAAAATTTCACCGCAAATTAGAGCTATTGGACTAAACGTTAGTCTATTAACAAGCAGGAAGAACAATTTAGCTACTTTCTCTGCTGAGCTAATACAAGGTACTGCTGTCCTTGCTCCAGCGGGGTCCTCTGGCGTTACTTGGTTCTGGGAATGTCCTGACAAAATGCCCATTTCTGTCAAGCAGCCATTGAACCTTTCTGAGAGGAGTTAATGTGACAGTGGCGTGACATGTTGCATTTTAATATGCAAGTAACGTGCCTTGATTTCAGAAATGGATCATATATATATATGAACCCATGAAAATGATTGGGAACAGTTGCGAAAGAAGGAAAGTGCATCAGACTGGTACGTGGTGTTCATCATGCTTAGGCTGAAATATGCCTGCACAGAGTTCACGTTCAAGAATTTTAAATCATCTTTCCTAAAGAACTTCTGAGTCCCTTTCGTCCTTTCTTTGTTTTTCACTGACCAGCTTTACAACCACCACTTCCTACCCCTCTGAATAGGCACGTGGCTTCCTCTCATTCCCCCCAGGAAAGTTCAGAGTTCTGTCTTTGCCTTCGGACTCAACCCGTTCCTGCTTTGACTTCCTTCTGTCTCCCATTTGTCCTTGACCTTATTTTGGCTGTTTCGTTTGCCATTCTCTAAGTTCATACCTTTCTGGCCTGCCTTTGTGTGGGCTCCGCCGCCATTTATTTTTAACTGGTGGCACACAGTCCTTCATTGTCATCTGCTGGCTTGCATTCTTATTCCTGTCCAAAGCCAGCTGTGGGTCTTTTTGTTTGTTTGTTTTTGTTTCTCCTGGAAGGGCCTTTCTATGTTTAAATATTACTTTTTATACCCAGGACTTGCCAACTCTTGACCACGTTAACATACATTTAATCTAACAACCTGAGTCTATTGTAAATGTTTAAAGACTAAAGTTTTTATTTTTATATGTTTTGTAACCTCATGGCAGGTGCTTCATGGGTTGTGTGTGTCTCAGTTAAGGAAATGAACTTTAGGTTGTGGCCCTGGCAAGGTGCGAGTCTGTTTTTTTTGTTTGTTTGTTTGTTTTTTATACTTTTATATTTTGTTTTTTTTCTTTTTTTTTTTTTTCTTTTTTTTATTGAATGGTAACTATGTACATTAATGCACTTCTGGGGTACAGTGTGGGGTTTTCACATGCAATCTGAAATACTTCCATCAACTGGTCAACACAGCCTTCATGTCATTTTCTCAGTTACTGCTTTAAAACATTCACATTCTACTCTTAGAAAGATTCACCTGTACCCCTATAAGGTATTAATAGAGACCTGTCTCTTAAGGCTGCTTCTCTATCTGATGGGACAGCCCAGGGCAGGGCCTGCTTATCTGTGTATTTTAGCTTTCCTAATTGATAGCAGTTGTCTCTGGAAAATTGCTTATATCATTACCCAAGGTAATCATTAATATGACCAACATTGTAGATTCATTCTGTTTAACCTTTCTTTGCTGTTGCTTTTCTCAGTGTTAAGCGGTAACCGTTTTTATCATGGAAACTTTAAAAAGATTTTTTAGAGCATTTTAACCAACTTTAACCCCCGACTTGTGGTCCTGTGCGATTATGTTGATTATTTTATATACACAAGTCTTTTTTACAGAGTTCCGAGGTTTTACTTCCATACTTCTGTCTTTTATGATAAATCACCAAGATACCCAGAGAACTCGAGAGAGTCTGACCATATCTGTGCTTGGCACATGTCGGGGGTCAGGGCTTTGCAGATGGGATATGTAGAAAGAAGGCTTTCTAATGCAATGTTCACCCAACTGGTGTCGGGGAAGTTTGAACTATGAGGAGACAAGTAATTGCCTCTTGCCCACCAACAATATTCCTACAGGTCTCAGAGGTAATCATCAAGACCACTTCATTCGATAATTATTTATGAAGTACTGTCCTGCTCATGACAGATTTCTTGCTTTCCTGGAAACTTATAGCAATCCAGCTGGCCAGAAAAAAGCAACTACTCATCTCTTCATAGTTCAAACTCCTGTGATGCTATCTGAGTGACCGCTGAGTCACCAATCCTTATTTCCACATTCCCCCCATTTACAAGTCATTGACCCCTGACACATACCAAGCACAGAAATGTCCAAGCTCTCTCCAGTTCTCTTGGCTTTTGTTGGTGTTTTATCATCCAGTCACTACTCCTCCCTTCCCTCCAAGACCCAGTTCTTAGGGTTTGGGGCCATAATACTTTAAATTACCGTTATGCACAACCACCATAGTTCATTCCACAGAAGAGGGTCATAATGCCACTGATTACTAAGTAGAAGTGAAGGAAAGACGGCCTGGCCCATCATGGTCATACTTCATATAATTTAAAACTGATGGCTGGCCATTGTACTTACCATTAGTATATTAATATGACAAGAGGGAACAGAAGGGATTCCCTTTGAGGTCAGATCCTCCCGTTACTGCAAAGAAGGGCTTACTTAGCACAAGGAAGTCCTCTCCCTAGGTTTACTGCAGGTTCCCCTAGACCTGTCTGAGTTGCTGAGATCATTTTAAGCTAGGAGTTGATTGTTTTTATGGCTAACCCTAGTTAATTGTTACAGAGTTTAGAACATTCAGTAGTACTTTGAAAGGGTTGCTGGGGCTCTTCTCCTGGTAATGCATTATAATTGATAGCAGTCATTATTTGCTTCCAATGTGTTCCTAATTGAATTTGAAAACTGAATGTGTGGTTCTTTGAAATTCTATTGATTTAAGTTGAAAAGTAATTGGAAATGGGAATCTTGTGCTTACTAGTTTCATAACTAAAATGTGCGTTGCTAAGAAGTTTTCATCTACCTTTATTTTTTAATTACTTAATTTCTTATAAAAACAGAGGCAAGAGTTGCATAACTGTGTTCCCTGTGATTAAGGGAGACTGGGAAAGTTGCAAAAGATACTTTGCAAGGACAACAGTATCAGCCATTTGTCACGGGATTGCAGTGTATGCAGTGACAAATGCAGTCTACGTTGAAGTGTTACTTATTCCCTTTGAGCAAAGGGGGTTATCATTAATACTCTATAATATTATTACTTGATGCAATGAGGACCCAAAAGATCTGACTATACCACTGCACTGTCTTATAAGGCAAAAAAAAACTCTGCCATCAAGACTCAGACTTTGGCTAAGTTGGGAAGGACAGATGGGAGTGAAGAGGGAGGTGGCAATAAAAAGGAGATACCAAGAGTGTGTGCTCGGTCACCATAAGTGTGGCTGTTCCTTCCAGGCTTTAAAAGTTCATGCTACTCAGGAAGCTCTTCAGGATGATATAATCTAAAGACTCTTCAGTAAAACAAAAACAAGAAATGTCTTAGTGGTGATAAAAGCCCAGTAAAGCTCCCTAGAGGGTGGCTGTAGATTTCATTAAGTCCAACTGTATTCATTTGCTATAACAAATTACCACTAACTTAGTAACTTAAAACCATACACATTTATTACCGGAAAGTTCTAAAGTCAGAAGTTCCAAATTGGTCTCTCAGGCTTCATTTCTTCTGGAGGCTGTACAAGAGAACTTCCTTGCCTTTTCCGTCTCTTAGACACTGCCCACCTTCCCTGTCTCACAGCCCCCCACGTGATTCCAACCTCTGCTTCTATCTTCACAACTCCACCTTTTGACTCCTGCCTTTTCCCTTGTATAGACCCTTGTGCTTATTTAGGAGGCACCAAAATCATGTAGTAAGCTCCCCTTACCTTAATCACATCTCTAAGTGCCCTTTTCCATGAAAAGTGACTTATTCACAGGTTTTAGTGTAAGGATGTAGATATACCTAGGAACCATTATTCAGCTGCTCACACCCACGCTGTATTTTCTAGAACTGGAGAGGGAACCCAAGAAATATTTGCTGAATGTGACTGAGGGACCAAATGAGATGGCTTTAATAAAGCTCTCTGCATTATATAGGTGAAGGAGAAATGGACTTCTGATGTCACCATCACAAGCAGGTTTGCAGAATTTTACAGGAGTATTTATTTATTGCAGTTTTAGCCAGGGCCGGCTTGAACCTGCCACCCCTGGTATATGGGGCCAGCACCCTACTCCTTGAGCCACAGGTGCCGCCCAGCAGTATTTATTTTTTGACAAAGATCTTTTCAATGCAGACGGTGTTTTGGAATCATCATTTAGTAGCAGCAGAATGCTTTTTTGCAGAAACACATATCATTCCCTTGATAATCACCCAGAACACTGACCTCACTCCAGACCTGCTTTCTATGTTGGGATTGCTTCGTTGTGACCAGACTTTGAGTGGGAAGGAAAAAAATAGGCAGAATCGAGCGGAAAGAGGCCAGAGTGGAAGCCGCAGAGAAGCCAGAAGAGATGGCTTCTGGGATGGTTCCTCTGAGGGGCTGAGGTGACCAACGTCCCTCCAAGATAGTGGGGTAAAATTAGAGGGCCATGAAAGGTAAAAACTTCCTTATTTCCTTAGAAGGCCACGTTCAGTGTGTCCAGCTACTTATTTCTTTTGTCAATAAGGGTTCCGTTTTTGTTCTTTAATAAGTTTTAGTCTGAGATTTGTAGCAGAAAATAAACTTGCCTAGTCTAATCCTCAGAGATAGCCACTGCAACGTCCTGGCATCTTTTCTTCAGTTTTTTTTTTTCTGCATCTATTGTTACATTACACACTCTAAATAGTTTTCTATCTGACTTGTGCTTACTAGTCTGGGAGCATTTTCTCGTGACAGTAAGTATTTTTCAAAACATGATTATCCAGTCACTGGTGATATTGCACTTCCGGATGTACAGCTATAGTCAAATGCTTTTTCTTCCTCCTAGAATGGATCAAGGGGCTTTGAAAAGCCTTGGATTACATCTTTTGCCACCTGCTTAACTGCTTCTCCTGGACAGTTCCTACAAGATGCAATCAAAGGGCATAGATATTTTTATAGTTCTTAAAGATGGCCAAAGATATTTTTTTAGGTTTTTTTTTTAATGAAGACATTTGTACATAGATCATAAATACATTTATGCCATTATGAGATTCAATGTGTTGATTATTTGTACAAATTGGAGTGCTTACATCCTACTAATTAACATAGCCTTCGCCTCATTTACCCAATTACAGTGTTAAGACCTTTGTGTTCTACACCTGATGGATCCAACTTGTACTTGCAATATGCTCCATAGGTGTGGTCCCCCTACTAACCCTCTCTCTTTTGACTCACCCCTTCCTTTCCCCTTTACCTCCCCTTCCCTCCTTCATCCTGGGCTATAGTTGTGTTTCATTTTTCATATGCAAGTGTGAGTGATTATAAATTGGTTTCACAGTAGTACTGAATACATTGGATATTTTTTTTTCCATTCCTGAGATACTGATGGCCAAAGATACTAACTGATGCTCCTATTGGCAGTGTTTGAGAGTGTCTGTTTCTTCACACTCTGAACAGCACTAAGCCTTAATAATTTTAATTTTTTTAATGCTTATGGAATATAGTTTTTAGCTTGTTGGTCTGTGTTCTTTTTCCCCTAATCTATTGAAATGTTAATATTTTGCTTATAAACTATGTTTCGTATCTCTAGAAGTTATTTTTCTAGTTTGGTGCTCGCTTTTATTTAATTTTGAGTTTGCTCTCTGAGGTATGGATGTTGTTCATGTTTATTACATTAGCCAAGTCTACTAATTACTCTCTGACACTTC
>NW_003852397.1:41372045-41491852 GCF_000181295.1 Otolemur garnettii | reverse complement strand
TTTGGCGGGCCCGGGATTTGAACCGGCCACCTTAGGTGTATGTGGCTGGCGCCTTAGCCGCTTGAGCCACAGGCGCCGAGCCGACTTTACTACCTTTATGTTTAGAAATTGTTTGCTTGATTGGGCTCCACCTGTGGCTCAAGGAGTAGGGCACTGCCCCCATATGCCAAGGATGGCAGGTTCAAGTCCAGCCCTGGCCAAAAACTGCAACAATAACAACAACAACAAAAAAGAAAGAAATTCTTTGGTTAACCTAATACCTAATATCTAAGTGGTAATAAATAACCACTTACATTTTTCATACTCCCTTATCATTTCATTTTTAAATTTAATATAGAACTTACCTGTAATTTATTTTAACAAATAGTATGAGATAGGGGTACAATATAAGGCCATTTACTGATTGTTCTTTTCTTTACTAATTTGTGATTAAATCTATCTTTAATTAAATTGCTATGTACATTTCTGTATCAGGGCTCCCTTTTCTATTTCTTTAACCATCTATTTATTATCTTTTGTAGCAAAACCATATTATAATGTGTATGGCCCATTATAATTGGCATAGTACACTTCTGTCTCTGATCTGGCGGACCCAATGCCTTTACTATTCTGCATTTTAAATGCAGTGTCTTTAGCAGTTGTCACTTGAGTTTTTTTCAAGGTAAATGCTGGAATTAATTTTCAAATTTAAAAAATCTTGACCTCATAGGTATGGAATTATGTAAAAAGCATGAGTTCTTTGGGAACAGTTTACAGGTCCACAAGATCATTTCAAAATATCTCTGTGGTTTTTCAAGTCTCATGTGATCTGACAATAAAAGTGTTTCTCTGCGGAGGACCTATGGATTTTTTTTTTTAAGGTTATTACCAGTTAGTAAATACTTTTTATTCGATTATTTTGGGATTTTTTTCTGTTTTTTAAATAGAGGTTACTGTTATATGACAGCTATTAATTTCCATGTTTTTGGATTTTTTATTCTATTTATTTGTTAATTATTTTTACACTTAGTTCTCCTGAGCTTTATTTGCAAACAATACCCTTTTCTAACCATGTTAAAGAAATTGTACTGCATTCCTACTATGCTGAAAATTTTTTAATCACAAATGAATTTTCAGGTGCTACAAAACTCCTTTTTGATACTTTGGTAAATTATCATCTGTGAGGAGAACAGAAGATGGAAGCCAGAATATAGTTACGGCTAGAAAGACCTGGGGATTCCACCTCCTCCCTTTAGAGTTGTATAACATTAAACAAGTAATTTATCCTTGTCCAATTTGTTTCTTACTCTGTAATATGAGGATGATCATCTAAATATCTTGTGAGGATATGCTGAGTATCCAGTGAGCTTCATTTACAATGCATCAAACCCTAGACTTGATTCTGGGCATCACATTTGCTTTTACATGAGTGTGTAGGTTTTGCCTTGGATCTATTAGTAAGGTACTCTGATCACAAACTCCCTAACATTCAATCATCTTTTAATTCTTGGCCTACTTAGTGGTCAGGATGAAATGTTTTCTTAATTTACTGCTGTCTTCAATATCTTTTTGAGATTATTGTATCAAAATTCATAATGAATTGGTCTATACTTGAAGTTTTATGCTGTCTGGTCAGTCTTGATCAAAATTATTTTAACTTTACATAAGGATTGGAAGGTTTTTATAATTTTCTGTGCTTTAGGCCTGTGGAAATTATATTTTTCTTGAAAAACCATATTTTCCTCTGACACTCTGTGTCAGGATTACAGGAAATGCTTTTATAACTTTCAAAGACATTTTTGTTGTTGTTAATTGTTATTTGATTGTCTTCTCTAATCCGCTGGTCACCTTAGTGTTTCTGTTTCTGCTTATGTCAATTTTGGTAATTGATATTATACCTAAAGATTGTCCTTAGTTCATATTTTAAGATGATAAGCATGGAATTGAACACAGTACTCTCTTATAATTTCTAGGATTTTTGTATCTATGATTCTCTTTTTATTGGTTCTTCCATAATTCAGAGGTTTATTGATTTATTTTTAAGCAATTTTCTCTTGTGTTTATTTATCCCCGTGTTTTTCCTCACTTCTGTAACATAATCAGTTAGAGAGCACATCAGTTTTGATACACTTTTGACCCTGCCACCTCAAAAGTTCTCACTGTTAGTCAGCGATCACTTACTGAGTACCTCAAAGGCCGCTCTGAAGAGAGTAGTTGGTGCCTTTTCCTTCCCAAGACCGTGAACTAGATGGCAGGATGGTCTCACTGGATCCACATCCCAGCTTCACCACTAAAAACCTATGTAACTTCCAACAAGTTGCTTTAGCTTTCTAAGCCACAGTTTCCTCACATGACTGTGAGGTAGGACTTTCTGAGAACAGTGTCTGGCATATATAATAAGTAGTCTATAGATGTTATCATTATTACGCTTAAGGATATACACTGTGGCTATTCTTAAGGTTCCATTGTATGAGCACATTTGTGAATGGAAAACTCAAAGACAAATTGGACATGGAAGTGTTTTTATTCGTGATGTTTGGAAGGCTATTCAGCCTTAGATGAACCAGACTCCCTGAGTAAAGGATACTTACTAGAAAGCATCCTATAAAGAAAAAAAAAAGAAGAAGAAGAAAAGCCCGCAAACTTACAGTTAATCTGATCAAAATCCTCACTGGTGAATAATGCAGCAGTTCTCACATGGTTATCCTATGGGTGGGTCCTCATATATCTGCAGGTATCTCTGTTCCAAAGTCAGAACCCGCAACTTACAGGCAAGGGACTCAAAACTAGATAGGGTGTTTCTGTTTTGGAAAGATTCTCTAATGATGCAAAATATGTTTGGGTTTTTCTGTCACTGGTCTGTGACTGGCACATTTATGTAGTCACAATGACAATAGGGCCAGGTGTAGTTTTGCTTTCTGACAGTTGTCACATGGGCGAGTGAGATGATACAGTATAAGTGGATGAATCAGCTGCATATATGGATTACACTGTTTCACCTTTATTGCCCCAGTTCATTCAGTGATACTCTCTCCAACTGTCCTACTTCCTAGATTACTTTCTTAAACTACTATTACTTATAACTCTCCATGAAGGGAGAGGCATCTTGTTAATATGCCTGCATAACTTACTGGATAAAGTTCAAACTCCAAAGCAGGGCACAAAAGGCCTCTCTACACTATGTCATTAAGGCAGATGGAATTTCAGGGTGGCCCTAAAGCTTCCCACCCCTGGATGTACACACCCTTTAAATCTCTTCTCTTTACTGTGAACTGGACCTGAGAACGCCATGGCACAGTCACTCCCTTGACGACTTTGCATCGTGTAAGACTCCATCTTAACAGGATGAAGAGTTTCCCCTGCTGGCCTTGAAGGGTGAACTGCCGTGTAGAAGAGAGGGCAAACTGGCAGGGAATGGCTGTGAACAGCCCCCAGCTGGCAGCCAATAAAACACGTGGGGACCTGCAACTGCAAAGAACTGAATTCTGCCAGCAACTAGTGATTTAGAAGGGGGTCCCAAGCCTCAGATGAGTTTGCAAGCCCACCTGACGCCTTGATTTCAGCCTGGTGAAATCTCAAGCAAAACATTGCACCTGGACTCCTGACCCGTGGAAACGATGAGATAATACATTTTATGCTTTAAGCTGCTAATTTCACTGGAATGTGTTATGCAGCAGTAGATAACCAACACAGTCATTTACTCTCTTGCATTCTGTTATCCCTGCTTGCCTGTTCTCCTTAGGGCAATTTGCATACCTACATCCCTACCCAGGGTTCTGTTATGATCCCTTTGGCCCCCTCAGACGGGTCATCCTCTTCCTCATGGAAGAAAATGATTTTTTTTATTCTGAAATCATGTTCTGTATTTAGCCTTTGTCCCCTTGGATTATTTTTATTTGTAAAACTAGTACCAGCTTGATGTTCTGGTTTTATAGTCTAATAAATGAATATAATTGTGAAGATTTTATAAATTATTTTTATTCTTCAAAATTCAGTATATCAGAGTACATATCTAAAGGGATTAATTATTTTATTTATACTAGGTCTTGGAAGAAGCATGAATTAAATTGTTCGAGCACCACAATGACTCCAGGAAGGGGGGAGTCTCCAATGATGGTCTATAAGAATCCATTCTTATCAAGATATTGGTTTTTATTAATAATTTTATATCAATGTTATGACTGACATGAAATCTGAAAGCATGGCACATATGTGAGCAATAGAATCAATGCTTAAAGAGATAATTTCAGATTGGAATGATGGAACAAGATGAAGTTTTAATTAAATAGTGTAAAAGCCTATACTTAAGTTTAAAAAATCAATCTAGAAAGTAAAGATGAGGCGAGATAGACAGCATATGCAAAAATATGCAGATTAGTTGTTTACGAGTCAGTATAAATCAGTGGTATAATGGATCTTGTAGTAGAATGTATTTGAATCATGAAGTTAATTTTAGACTGCATTAATTGAACTGCTGTGCCCAAAACAAGAAGGTAGTCCTCTCTTGATCCATGTGGGTCACACCACTCCTGGAGGGTTGGGTAGTTCTGGGCACCTCCTTAAACGGGGTCACAGACAAACTAGAATTTCTCTGTTGGATAAGGACCAGATGGGTAAGCAGATTTGAAATCCTGCCCCTATATTGTGAAATAATCTGAATTATTTCACCTGTGGAAAAGGCAGTATCTGAAGATTAGACCTCTTTTTCATGACTTTGGTGGTTGGAAGTTATAAGGAAATAGATTTTTGCTTTATTAAATTTACTAACATGTAGTTAATAGTGAAATAGACTGGGTTGCCTTTGGGAGTCATTGAGCCCACTGTCCTTGAGATGTATATGTAGAAATTTGGGTAGAGAAGAACAAATGGTGAAGAAGTGTTTTGTATGTGTCATCACAGGAGACAGTGATTGACTGAAACACATCAACAAATGCGGAGGCTCTACAGTTTTATTAAAGGTAAAGACTATAGAAATTTACGGAGATTGTTTGATAAAGTAGGAGGTAATACAACAGATCCCAGGCAAAGATTGGCTACCCAGGGTGCCGTAGTTCCTCATGAAAGGACATCCAGCTCTGAAGTAGATCAAGTGCATGGATTGCAGCTCCTGGAGATAAGAGAAGCTGCCTGTAGCAGGTGCCTGAAGAGCCCCACCCAGACCCATTTCATAGGGCTGGTGCACTTGTCCTCCAGCTACTATGACTATTGGCTGCCTGCTCCCCATATCTGCACCCTCCTCTGGAGAATTGCCCTTGACAATGACATCTGCTTCAGCCAGCAATGCCTAGAAGGTTACAGCCTCTGGGCTTGGAGACAGCCCTTAGCCTGTGATTGGCTAATGCTGAAGTCCAGCAGCCCAGCCCCCTTGCCTCTGTGCAGAATGACCTCTGAGTAGTTGACATTCCAGAGCTCCTTGTGAGATCAGACTAGTCTTCTGATAGTCTTCTGACCGCACATCTTTGTCTTTTCCCTGCCATCTCCTGCCTCCCTTGCTTCCTCATATGTTCCCCCTCAGAGCCCGACTTGCCTAGGAATTGTCTTCTGAGGCTTCACTTCTGAGGATCCTTACCTCAGACACTGCCTTTGCCTTTTGTGGGGGATTTACAACCTTCGGTCCCTCTCCTGACGGGAGTTCCAACCTTCTTCTCTGCCCTCTTGTCCAGTCCCCATGACTGGCCCAAGTCACCACTCCTCTGTGCTTGCGATCTGAGACTGTGTGAAGAGGGCATTTTGCCAGGAGCGGGCTCAGGTTTTCTGTTCTGTCCAAGAACTCTCCAGTAACACTGGGACAGATGCCTCTGAGGACCCTCCCCACTCCAACATCGGTGATCCATCGATCTCATAATACCACTTCATTCATAAAATAAAGAATGCGGCACACAGACTCGTCTTCTTTATGTCCCTTCTGACAATGGCAGTGCTGCCTGATTCTCCTGTGGAGATGAAAAGAGAAGACTGTTCTCACATCCAGCAACCGTGTTCCAGGGGCTTGTCAGATCAGAGACATGTGAGGATCCATTGGTGTCCCTCTCTTTTGTCTTTTTAGCTGTGCTGTTTCTGCTTTTTTGTTCTTCTCTCCACATGTCCTTCTCGTAATGGACACCTGACTGACCACCAGCTGCATAAGGGGGCACGTGGGAAAGGAGGAGGGAAAGGAGGACAGAGGCCTCGTTTGGAAGCCTGGATTGGCAGCCTTCCATTTATTTCATTTTATCTTTTTTTTTTTTTTTTTTTTTTTGAGTCATGGTCTCTGTCACCTGGGCTAAAGTGCAATAGCACAATCATAGCTCACTGTAACCTTCAACTTCCTGGCTCAAGTGATCCTCCTGCCTCAGCCTCCTGCGTACCTAGGATTATAGCTGCTTATTACCATGCATACCTCATTTTTTAAAATGTTTATTATTTTAAAGATGGAGTTTTCCTATGTTGCCCAGACTGGTCCAAACTCCTGCCCTCAAGAGATCCTCTCATTTTGGTCTCCCAGGGTGCTGTGATTATAGGCATAGGCCGCCATGTCCAACCCATTTCACTTTTCTTAATTGCAAGTTCCTTGTGTATAAAATAAGTATAAGGGGCCTGCCTCACCTAATAGAAAGGCTCATGAAGACCACAGGAGACAGTGCATCCGAAGGCATCTTAAGGAAAGTATAAAACCCTTGACAAATACATCTTTCCTGCTTATGAAGAGCTTGCAGAATAGCGGGAGCACTGAGATAAAACGCAGGTACGAACTATTAAAGATAGAGGATGATCCATGTCATCAGAGAGGCCCAGAGCTGTGCAGTTCAGAGACGGGGAAAATCTACTACCCTCTTGGTAAATTGGATTTTGATCTCAAAACTGGGTACACTTTCTTCCCTCTATCTCCTTCCTGGTTTGGGGCATATAGGCAGCAAAATCCTTGAATAAATCCAGGAAAATAACAAAGATCTGTTTACCTTCCTTTTCAACAAACTTTTTTATTGATATATAATAGCTGTGCATATTTTTGTGCATGTGATATTTTGCTACATGTATACAACGTATAATGATGAAATGAAATCAGGGTAATTGGGGTATCCATCCCCTCACACATTTATCTTTTCCTTGTATTGGGAACATTCCAATTATTGTCTTTTCGCTATTCTGAAATATACAATATTATTGTTTACTATAGTCCCCTCCTGTACTATCAAATACTAGAATGTATTCCTTTTATCTAAGTGTATTTTTGCACCTCTAAACCAACTTCTGTTCATCTCCTCTGCCCGCTACCCTTTCCTGCCTCTGGTAACCGCTATTCTACTCTCTGCCTCCATGAGATCTACTTTCTAAGCTCCCACATTTGAGTGCGAACATGAGAGAGTTGTGTTTCTGTGACTAGCTTATTTCACTTAACATCATGACCTCCAGTTCCATCATGTTCATTATCTTTGCGGCTGAATAATACTCCCTTGTGTATATATATTAACTTATGTTTAATGGAGAACATGGGCTGGTGCACGCATTTGATTGATGTAGGAACCGAATAATCTCTTTTGAATGAACCCTGTGCAATGAAACTTAAGTGTATCCTTTTTCTGAGTGGATTTTACTGCACCCGCCATGGGACGTTTCTATGTGTATCTATATTCAACATTGACTAGATGATTCTTTGAGCGTAACGTGAAGAGCTTCACATTATTATTGTACTTCACAGAAGAGGAGCATCCTTCCTAGTAAATGGAAGTGCTCAGAACATTTCAAAGAAGCTGGACCCAAGTGGTTAGATGCAGGTGAGCTTTCAGGCCACCCCACCCGGGAATAATAGATGCTCTAAGCACAGAAAGGCAAGCTCAAAATCCACTCAAGGGCAGTACCAAATGCCAAATATAGAAAGCTTTTTGGTAACTTGAATCATCATGATTTTTGATGGCCAGGCCCAGAGCAAAGCTAAAAAGGATTCATTGCTCTGGTTAATCCCCCCATTTCCTCAAGCAGATATACTTTTTAAAGCTCAAGAAATCACAAATGCGTGTATTTGTGTGTATGGATGCTCTGTGTGTGTGTGTGTGTGTGTGTGTGTGTATTAACATATATTTTAAGAAATCTGAATGCAGCATTCTGACTCCATATTTCTTGCACGCCCTGGGCCAAGCTTGTCGTGTCACTGCTGTGCATCTGTAAACTCTGCCATCCTTTCCTGATGGGCACGGGAGCATGGAGTTAACACGCAGTTCTCGTGTCCCCCTCTCAGCACCAGGCTTTCCTCTCTGTGACTCAGTGTCGCTCTGTTGTTCCTTCTAGTCCATGTTTTTTTCCTTAGCAAAGCAGTATCTCTTTGGATCTCCCTTGCATATTCCTTATGAAGAGCAAGGCGCCGTCCCCGCACTTAGCCCTGTATAGATTCTGACATTGTTATTCCAGTCAGTTATTTCTTTCCTCTGTTTTTTTCCTCAAACAGGAATTTTATTGTGTTCTAACTCACCCCAGGGTCTATCTAATCCTCTTCCCAGTATGGAACATTTTAAATTCTCTCCCAGTCCCCACTCTCTCCCGCCACTGCTCCGAAGGGCATATTTAATGATTATTGTACGTATAAGCATTTATGTAGTTCTTTGCTTTCTCTAGTCACTTAAGCTGCAATTAATTTCTACTTCTGTGAAAGAGAATGAATTATACTGAGGCCTAATCATCTCTTCTTTCTAAACAGTTTGGAAGGCCGGGGAGGAGGCGGCCAGCGTCCCATCTGCGTGTGTTCATCCTGCTGCGGGCTTTGGTTTGATTCCTGGGCCCACAGTCCTCATTGTTTCCTGTCTTGCTTTTTCAATACTTTGGGGACTGATTTGGTTTCGTGTTGTTGAGTAGGGTGGCTAGACCTGGGTTCTGCCTTCTGGCATCGAGGGAATATGGGAAAGGCTTCATTCCCCTTGGCTTCAGGTAGCAAATATGCCCATAACCTTGTACAAGGTGCGTGCCAGGTGTCTGAGAGGTGTCTCATCACGCGAGGCAGAGGGGAAATGTTCCTCTCACGCGGGGATGCTCACAGCTCTGGGAGTCTGGGTGTGGCTCCGTGACGCCCGTCTCTGTCCTTGACCCACTGGGCTGTATTTTCATACTTGACATAGCAGATCTGCACCCCCATGTCCATCTTTCCCCATTTGGTTTCTCTGACATCATGCTTTTTGTCTCCTCCTGTGTCTCTCTACCTATGCATTTCCTGTCCCCCTCTTTGCCTCACTTGGCCCAAGTGGCTGTGTTCTTTAGGGCTCCAATTTTTTTTTCCATTGCCTTTTATCTAACCACTGTTCTCAGTTTAGTATTTGCGTTCTCAGAATGTTCTTCTCCTTCCACCCTTGTGTTTGCTGGCTCGGCCGGGCCTGCCCCCGTGCACCTAGCTAGCCACACTGGAAGCCGCCTGGTCACTGTAGACCTCATCTTTCCAACATCCACTTGGTTTTTTGTGAAGGCTGCTCTAGTTCAGCACCTCCCCTCCATCTCCACGCCTACCTCTCCTCTCCTAGACCTCAACTATTGCCACATCCTGTGTACCTCTACCAGTTTTGCTTTTTTTTATTTTATTAAAACCACCAATCTAAACATGCCCCATCTCTGGTTATAGTTATCACTTTGATTGCTGAACTCTACATGATACTCAGATGCCAAGCATAGCAAGCCCAGACCTGTAGCAGGTGACCTTGGACTTGTCTCCAGATATTGTCTGTCCCCTCCCCACTACATGCCAAACACATAGACGTCTCTGTATTGTAGAGGAGGCCTCTCTGCCTATCGGTTTTTCTCCCCAAAATGTCCTTCCCATATTTTCCAGCTGGCAAAAATCTATTCTCCTTTAAAGACCACCTTGTGGAGTTTTGAAGATTTCCTCATGTCAAAATAACTGTTCCTTTGCATGTCAGCTGAGTGTTGTCCAAGTCACTATCACAACATCCAACCCCATGCTGAGTTAAAGTAAATAGGAAAGTTTGCATTTACAGATTAATTTATGGATAGTAAAGCTGTTCCATAGACTTTGTTTCCCTGGCGAGTTGGAGGACGCGGAGATGTGACAGGGAGCTTGTGTTCAGCGGCACTGTGGTATCTGTTCTATTTTGGTTGTGTTTGATCCCCGGGCACCGTTATCTGTCCCTTAACAACAAGGGAAGTGTGTCCAACGTCCTGTCACTTAGGAGGATAAACGCTCAGGCAGAAGACCTGGTGAGGATGGCCGGCCAGCCCTGTTTTCAAAAGTGACAGCCTTGCATCAAAACATCACATATCCCCTATAAATACAAACAGCTATTATGTACCCATATTAATTAAAAATAATTTTAAAAAGAAAGAGGCAAGGAAATCAAGAGAGACTTGTAAAGGTAGCATGTTTTTGCTAAGAACATAACTTATAAATCACCAAATACCTTTTGGAGTAGAAGTTTGCACTAAGAGCTGCTAGTCATCTTTTCATTTTCTTTTTTATTTTGGTCATGAAATTAGGACTGCCTGGTTAATCAGTACCTAAAATCAAGATAACCTAGGAGCAGTTGGCATTAGAGAATTCAGGCACCAGCTACAGGTGAAACCAGAAGAGAAGGACAGAGGGTGGACTCAGAAAATATTTATTGGATGACCTAAGGAAGCACAGAATCGCTAGATTTGTGAGCTGACACAATCTACCAGGCGACCTCAAACTATGGCCCACGGGCCACCTGCAGCCCGCTGAGGACATTTATCCGGCCCACCAGGTGTTTTTGCCGCCGCTGCCTGTCCTGCTTAGCAGCCAACTCGTCCCAGGGCCCTCAGTCTGGCCCTCCAACGGTCTGAGGGGCAGTGAACTGGCCCCCTGTTTATAAAGTTTGAGGACCCCTGATTCTAGCCTGTAGTTATAGCTAAGAAACAGAGGCCTGGAGAAAGAACACAAACAGCTGCCAGGACCCCACCAGTAATGGCCATGAACTCCTGTCTCAGAGCCCCTCCCCACTCCATTAATATGGGGTCTGAAAGTGGCTTGGAGGGGACTATGACCGTACATTACTGTGGGTGCTTGAGAGGTTGTGCCTTCATTTGGGGAAAATGACATGGATGACAGCAGTAATCGAAGCTAAGAACGTTTTACTGGTTCATCTCATTTGATCCTCACAAAAACCCCTCTGAGATAACGTGTTATATTCTCATTTCTGCTGTAGCAAATTGCCACAAGTTCAGTGGTTGAATACAACACGAATGCTTTATCTTACAGTTCTGGAGGTCAGAAGTCAGAAAGAGTTTCACGAACTAAAGCCCCAAGGTCTGCAGACCTGGTTTCTTCTGGAGGCCGTGTAGGGATATCCATTTCCTGGCCTTTTCAGCTCCTGGCAGCTACCTGTTTCCTTCACTCATGGCTTCCTCCTCTATTTTAAAAAGTACTTTTCTCCAGTCTCTGTTCCATCATTGCATAATCTTCTCTGCCCCTAACTCCTCCTTCTCATGAGGAATTTGTGACTATCCTTGGCACACCAGATAATCCAGGATAATCTCATCAGAAACTCCGTAATCCCATTGGCAAAGTCCCTTTTGCCAGGCAAGGTAACATTGTCCACAGGTGCCACGGATTAGGACATGGATGTATTTGAGGGGGTGTTGTTCAGGGCACCACAGATAAGTATTGTTTTTATTCCCATTTTACAGCTGGAAGACCCTGAAGCTTACAGAGGATAAATAACTTTCCTAGAGTTAGGCAGTTATTGGGAGAAGGAGTCATTCATTCTTTACCACTATCTCTGGATCTGGGTTAGAAAGAATAGAAAGCAAATGGTATAACTGCATTCAAAATAAATTTTATATAGCGTTACCAGATTTTTTAGACCAAAAATATACTGAGCCTGTGGTCTGAATTATAAAATATGATCCATTATAAGAAAAAGCCATGTTCTAAACATTTTTTTAAAGGATAACATTCTTTCATAGCTCTAGTAAATTCTTGGACTCTAATAGGCCACCGTCCAGAGTTAGTCATCCAGCTAGCTACTGGGAGCTGATGTTTTAATTTTCAAAGCTTAAGTCAGCCTCAATACATTTCTGTCCATTGGCAGTGGGTGGCCACTCTATATGCAGAAGAAAGCTAGATTTCTCTAAAACTTTTCACAGCGTTTCTTTTTAATTTTTGAAGTCAGCTATCACATTTTTCCTAAGCGCTTCTCTCGGTGAATATCTCAATCTCAAGTTCCCTTAGCCATTCATGCAAAGTGGATTTTCAACATCCCAGGCTCTACATTAACTTTCTCTAGAAGGTCTCTAGTTTGTCAAATATTGTAGTGCCAAGAATTGAATGTAACACTGCAGGTATAGTTTAAGCAGTGCTGAATTCAATGAGAGATTCCTCGCCCTTAATTAGAAAGTATACATACCTATTTCACCTTGCCCTGTTGACATGGAATTAATGGGAAATTGGACAGGCTACCCCATTCCCAATGGTAAGCTATAACTTGACTGATAACCCACTTGAAGTGCAGAGAAAGACGCAAATCCATCCTGTACCTGGGGTTGCCTGTCAGTGCCTCCAGGCCTGGATGGAGTCACAGGGCCTGCCTTCCTTGGTGTCTCTCTCTCATTTTTCTTCCCCTATTTTATTTATAAATTAATGTACATGTTATAAAATATAGCTTGTGAATTTATTCATTATGACTATGAAGCTTAATAATGAAACAAATCTCCCATGAACCCAATACTTTTTAGAGGAGATAGGACACGAATAATGTTGATACTGGGTGTGCAGTGTTCCTCCTGGATCCCACCTTCCGCCTGCCTTTACTGAGATAACCACGACAGGGTGCTCCTAAAGGTGCCAGACATAGGGAAAATGGGAAATGGTAGCTAAATGTACATGTATTCACAAAATAGGCATTACAAAATATTTACAAAATGTTCTCTATGTGTGGGCCACCTCTTTGTCAAATTTTGTAATGAATATCGTGTAAATAAAAGTACATTTAGCCACAAGTTCCCATTTTCCCTATGTATGGTGACTTTTGGGACACCCTTATTATGAATTTTGCATTCATCATTTGGATGATTTTTTTAATTGTATTGTGTGTGTGTGTTCTAAATACTCTAAATCTTCCCTAAATATTCCAAAATCTGGCTTGTCCACAGGCGTAAAAGGTAGTAATATACCACATATACTTTTCTACTCCTTTTTTTTCCCCATTCATACTGGTACTTATAAGATTTGTCCATCCAGTATCTAAAGCTGGAATTTTGTCCATTTACCCCTGCTGTATAATATTCTGTTGTACAAATATACTACTTTGTTCTTCCATGTGTGAACTTTGGGGGTTCTTTTCTCTTGGGGAAGTTTATTTCCAGTGATTTTCCATTGCAAACAATGAGGCTATGAATCATCTTGAACATGTCTTTTGGTGCGTGGTGAGTAAGGGTTTTTCTATGAGTACCGTTGCTGGATGGGGGTGATTCAAACTGACTTACTAGGTAATTCAAAGGTCCTATTCCAAGTGGTTGAACCAGTCAGCACTCCTTCCAGCAACAGCCCATTAGGATTCTTCCTTGTTAACATTCGATAGTGTCAGAATCTTAAATTTTGTCCATCTAAAGTATATCTTATTGTCATCTGAAAAAAGATTGGCTTGATTTCTAATGAGGTTAAACATCTTTTCCTGTCTTTACTGATGCTCCCTTTTTGTGTGAAATGCTGTTCGTGTCTTTGCCCAGACCTCTCTTGATTTATAGTAGAGACACATATCTGTGTGGGGAACACAAGAGGGAGCCATAAAGAAAGGGAGATACTAATCCTTCGTTATTTTTAGGTGTTGTCCAGTTCTCCCAATTTGTGGCTTGCTATTTTACTTTATGAACATATGTTCTGGGGCGGGGGGACAGCTTTTTACACTTTATTTTACCACCAATGGTTAGATCACGCATTGACTATCTGTAGATTTTTTTAAGATGATAACAGGTACATAGGTAACCAATATATGAAGCTTGTTTGGTGAATTTTAATCCTCATTACGTGTTCTGGACAAGTACATGAATACGGTATGGAGCATTATTTATTCCCTAACCCAGTGAGTTTGGTTGAGCCTGGTATCAGTGTACCTGTCTGGAGTTTTCATCTGCTTTATGGCAAATTTCTTTGAATGCCCAAGGGACCCACTCCTAGAAGCCCATTCCACGGACCTTGTGAATGTTGGTGGTGTGTTCCTGGGTCACCACCTCATTGATAACAGAATGACCCCTCTTCTCACCACCCTTCTTTGCAGGAGCACTTCTTCTGAGCCTTAATTTTAAGGTAGTCTGATTTATCCACCCCTTCTTTTATGGTTAGTAATTTTTCAATTTTTCTTAAGAAATTCTCTCCTTTCTATTCTATTTTTGCTTCTATATCTTTTTTAAATTTTGTCTTTACATTGAAGTGTCTATTTCTTCTGGAATGGATTTCTCTGTTTTATGGCATGAGGTAGGGATCTGATTTCATTTCCCACATATAAATAACAAATGCCTTAACATAAGTTATTGAGTAGACCATGATTGCCCCTTTGATGTTTAATGCCATGGCTCTTATAAATGAAGCATTCACATATGTGAGAAAACTTTTTGTCTTTCTATTCTATTTCATTGGATAATTTGTCTATTTCTATGTCAATACCTGTGCTTGCTATACTTTTTCTCTTTCATTTTCCACTCTTCAGACTTCCTCCAGGGATCCTCAGTCTTTCATTTCACAGTTCACTAATGGCCCAGGTCATCAGATTAGTTTTAAACTTGATGATATCAACTATTCACAACCGTTCAACTGTGATGATAATCTTACCTGTCTTCACTCAGATCAATAAAGTTTTTGACAAGATAGAACTCAATGGCCTATTTCTATACACAATTTTCTCAAGCAACATCAATCAATTAACAATTGTTCATCTATTCATTCTTTGTCATTGGTCCCATATCCTACCATCTTGCCCGAAGGTTATTTTGCAAGACTTTGTCAAGCTCCTTGCTGAAATAGGCATATGATGCCATTAGTATATTGCAGTACATATGTATACATGATATAACACAATGGTATATCATATGTTAAATATCACATATCATATGTTTATTTATGTCTCCTCTCCAGCCCCATGCTACCTCTTATTGAATGCCTCGTTACTTACCTTTAATAGCACTCATAAACCATGCATTTAAATATAATTTCTTTAATTGTGGGTTTTATGGGTACTTTATGTAATATTGATTTTCATAGCTACGTTTCTTCTCCCACTGCCCCAGCTCCCTCTTCTGATAATCAGAACAAAAGGTATTCCTCTCCTATCCCTCCCAAAAGGTTCATTTGTTGCTTGATTATTGTCTTCTGAAGCGCTAATGTGCCTGGGCCTAGAGACTTGGACACGTTTAAGTGCTAGTCTATTTCCATCTTTTGCTTTTTCAGTTTATTACTAAAATTAAGCACTTATCTTTGACCTTCAACTTGAAGGTCATTCTTCTCAATGAAAATTACAAAAGAAACGAGGAGAAGGTGTTGTTTTCCTTGTTCTTTGTCATACGCTAACATTGTACCATCTGGCTGAAGTCGTGGATCTAGCTTTTCCTGTTCTTGCCCTGAACATCACCAAAAATGCATTCTGGTAAGTTCAGCATTTTCTCTGCATGCTTTAGCTCATCCTTTGCTCCAGCTTTGTTGATGTTATTCCGACATCTGATCATGCCGCTGACAACCAAATTAGGCTAGGCAAGGTTTAAAAACTTTTCAAGTGTTTAAGCAAAGCTGAACCTTAAACATCAACATTGCTGGCAACACTGGCAAATAATACTGCTAAGTGCTTATTCCCCAAAGACTGAGTGAGAGGAGACAGGTATGAACTTTGTATGTGATGTTGCTATCATACCACATAGAACATTCTTGATCTAGTCTCGGAGGGATGTCTCTGAAACAGCATCTGTGCCTGATAATAGCAACACTCTCTACTGTGTTTATCTTCATACATGTGCCCAGTGCCAGGCACATAGTAGGTACTCAATAAAATTATGTTTATCGACAGAACGAAAGCAATACATATAACGGGAAAGGAGAAAAAAAGATTAGTTCCTTCCAGTCACATGAAACGTAAGCTGAGTCTATGGATTTAATTTTTCATATTATCTTTGGACTGATTTGACATTTTTTGCTTTAAGAGTCTCACCCCTTTGATCCACAGAAAACTATTAGTGGTGAAAAATGGAATATGTTTCTTAGAAAACCCATCACTTCAACAGACTAGAGACACATAAACTGGAGCAACTATGCAAACCTTCCTTGCTTGAACTAAAAGGAAAGGAAGGAATTAATGGAAATTTTCGAATCTAAGTCTCTGATATTTTTGAGGAAAACTTCTGGGAGTGAGTCAAGAAGGAAGAAGGTTAGCCAAATCTTCTTGGGTTAGCGATCTTGTAATACTTATGATTCAAGTTCAAGTATCCCAGAAAAAAAGTCTAATGTTTTCTTTTGCATATTAGTAACTAAAACTGTCTTAATAACTAACACTCTCTAGTAGTTTTCAGGAATGTTAAAATAGTAGTCAATATACGATATAGTTGTCAATATACGATATAGTTTAGGATGTCACCGAAATTAAGTTGTTTAATAACTCTCTCTCTCTTAATAACTCCGGCAATATTAGTGTTGCCTGAAATAATCCCTAATCTCTAAATTTGTCAAGGTCTTTTGAAGTTAGGTATACAGAAATGATAGATTAATAATTAATTTCCTGCTTATTTGTGGTGACCACTATATCTCACTATTCACATGTACTAAACATCCATTCAAATTAAGGCCCCTTTTTTGGTTATAAAAGCACACAACGATATGAATTCTGTTAACCAGTTACTAGCTGAAAGGGAGAGATTTACCTCAGTCACACATCCAACTTCAGTGCAGAGTTTGCTATTTTTAATCACAGAACTTAGAAGCTTAATTCAGTTAAAAAGGGAGGAAGTTGTCAAGGGAGGGTTGCTAAAAGTTCATGCTAAATTTGCTTAGAACCAGATTGTGTTCATTAATATTTATACATCTATGGTAGGGAAGGGGCGATTATGCTTCTTTAAAAACACTGGGTATTCATTTTCCATGTATGGCACAGCCTTCTGATTAGGGAAGGTGGGTTTTCATTGTACAATCAATGGAGATACAGATGGAAACCATCTGGCGCCTCATCCCCTCTTTGTCAAAAACCTTGTCTTGTCTCTCACATGTCAATGATGAATGGAAGGATTTCAAACTCTGGCTGAACAATGCAGTTTGAATCCCTCAGCTAGCCAAGGGGTTTTTGGCAAGCACTGATGAGCTTAATATTTTAAAGAAACCAGCAATCATTTTAATTCATTAGTTGAGGCCTGTTGTTCTAGACAGTGTTTTTGATTTGTATTTTGGGCACTGGCTTTGTTTTTGATTCACAAGCATATTCCATATGGGTATATTTTCTTTTACACAGTATAAATCATGGGGACAAAAGTGGGAGTTTTATCTGATAAAATGACCAAAATGCCGAGAGATTCTTTTAATCATCTTTTGTATTATGATTCATATGAAGAGTTCAGACCAAAAATTTTCTTGTTAGCTGATATAGAGTATGAATCAGAGGACACAGAATTTAGTTAACCCAACTCCAGATAATGAATCTGGAAATCAGTTCAGTCATCTGCTTTGTGAGAGGAACCTTAGCACACATCTGTCTTAGAGAACCTCGGTTACAATACTTTCTTGGTTTATCTGCTACAGGTGGGTTTCCAGGATGGAAGCAAAGTGATCTATTCCCACAGTTAGCTTTGCAGTCAGTACTGAGTTAACAAAACAAAAATAGATGTAGAATGAGGTGAACCACCAAAAAACCAGGTTGATGCCAGAGCCTTGTTCAGAAACTCACTTCCACAGTACACCTTGGGATTGGTAGAGATTCAACCCAATTTTGTACAACTACCAAGACTGCGGTATCCTCTGTAGGCAATGCTGACATTTGTGGGGAGCTGTAGTTAATAAAGGACATGCCATGCAAACTATTTAATTATTGTGATTAGTGTGTTAATACTGCTTATTACCAGCCAGCTACTGTTCTGAAATGCCAGATAGATGATAGATATAGCATATGTACACCAGGTATTTCTACATGTGTATCTGTATTTTACCTATCTGTATATCCGTCTTATTTAATCTCTAAGGCCACCCTCATAGGTAAATTTTATTACTACCTTCATTTCACAGATAAGGAAACTAAGGACTAGTGGGATTAAGAACTTGCCCAAGTCACACAGCTATTAAATTGTAGAGTGGGAATTCAAATCCAGATATGTTCTGAAATCTATGTGCTTACTATTATGTGCGTTCCCTCTTACAATAAGCATAGAGGTAGAGGTTGCATTTGTTATTTCCTTTTTAAAGACAAGGAAACTAAAGCCCTGATGATTTAAATTACTTGCCTCAGTCTGGGGTGTTCAAGTCCTAGGTGTGGAGCCAAGACTCAGGCTTTCTCAATTCCATTCTCTCTGCACAGTGGAAAAATTCAGAATAATCACCCTGAGCCATTAATCATCAGAGAAGGGCTTAAATTTTGTTCAGTGTAGTTCATTCCTAGGCAAGAAAAATAATACTGATCCTCTCACGAATTACAGTAGTGCAGACCAACCAAACTATTTCTAATTTTTTTTTTTTTTTTTTTTTTTTTGGAGACAAGATCTCACTGTGTCACCCAGGCTGGAGTACAGTGGCATGATCATAGCCCACTGCAGCCTCTGACTACTCAACTCAAGTGGTCCTCTTGCCTCAGCTTCCCAAGTAGCTAGGCATACATGCCTGGCTAACTTTTTATTTTTTGTAAAGGTGGGTTCTTGCTATGTTGCTCAGGCTGGTCTCAAACTCCTGGTTTCCGTGATCACCCCAGTCCTCACCTGAGCTTCCCTAACTGCTAGGGTTACAGGTGTGAGCCACTGTGCTTAGCCAGTAGTTTTTATTAACAAAGAAATGGAAATGAACTAATTCTGATGTTACTCAATGGCGTTTTTTACCATACTTTCCTTGCTTCCAAATGTTGGTGATAGTAACCCTGAATATGTAAGAAGAATTTACAATGTAATGGGATAAAAAGGTGACTACTTTAAAAGAAATGGACAAGAACGAAAAAGAAATACAAATGGGCTGTAAGCAAAAATATAATGACAAAAAGATTTAACCTCATTAAATTAAAAACAATATGAACTCACTCATTTTGGTACTAAATTGACAAAGATTAAACAAAATGATAATATATAGCATTAACTATGGTACGAGGACTTGGCATCCTCATTCACCTCTAAGGGTGCAATAGTTTTAAAGGAAAATTTGTCCATGTATATCAATTGCCTTAAAAAAAGGCTATACAGTTTTATTCAGCGATACTATGTCTGGGGATGGATCCCAAGCAGGCCATCATAGATGTAAACAAAGATTTTTTTAAATAATTAATGAAAACATTATAAAAGCAAAAGTTTTAACCTGCTCAAGTTTTGATTAAATAAACTATGGCATATGCATACAATGGACTCTGAGGCAGTTTTGAAAATATGATGTGTAAAAATATTTTCTGAAATAGTAGGATTTATTAATAAAAGATGTGGTAAGTGAAAAAGCAGGGCAAAACAGTGAGACAGCTGTAGGCATTGCCTTCTTGCAAAAACAAATTGAGATCCAAATATTAGTAATGTTATCACAAAGTAGCAGTTATTTTTATTCTTTGTGCTTTTTGTATTATAAAATGATGAAAACGAATTCAACATCGGAAATAAAAACAATTTTTCGAAATTGTGCCACTGACTTTTATAGTCCTACTACATATAAAAAAGCAAGATATGTAGACAAGAACAAAGAATTCTAGATTTGTGGAAGTTTATTTAGATATCAAGGAATAATGAAAAGACAAAAAGTCAGTTAGCCCTTTAAATTCTTCCCGTGTGGCACAGTAGTTCTCAAACTGTGGCCAGAACCAGCTGTGGCGGGGCCCCTCCCCCTAGATGCCTTGATTCAGAAGGTCTTAGTGGACCCCGAGAATTTTCATTTCCAATAAGTTCCCCTAGCTATGGCCAGTGCTGCTTTTTAAGGAACCCCACTTTAAGAACCACTGCTGCAGAGCCTTAGGCTGGCTTTAAAGAGGGCTTGAGATTCAAACCTAGTGATGCTTCCAAAGCTCTTTCGACCATGTTTTTCAGTCTTAGCTGGACATTAGAACATCCTAGGGAGCACTTAAAAATTTAAAACCCCTGTTACGTGGTGCCTACCCTAGTACAGCTAGATGAAGCTCTGGGGGCAGGGAAAGTGGGAGGAATGGAAGGGTGCCAAGTGCCTCTAGAGGTCAAGCAGGATTAAGCACCACTGTTCACCACCACACTTTTAAGCCATCGTTTTAATATGAACTTCAGAAATGAAAAAACTGTATCAATTTCAAAAATCAAAAAGCTGAAGCCTTGCGTCTTAAATTAACTGAACTATAAATACTTTGAAGATTCTTAGTAACCAAGCAGGTAGTTTTAGTAAAATGATTCTCCACTGACACATTTAATGTGTCCCTGGAAAGCACTTTTGTACAATGTCTTTAGTTAAATAGCATGTCTTCTGCTGGATTGGAGCAGAGGATTTTCTCCTGAGAACCTTTTGTAGTGAAGGAAGTAAAGGCTTTCGGGAGATCATATACATACCTTAGTCATTTTATTTAAAACGAAATCAAATTCAGCAGATTGCCATGAAAAGCATTGAATAACATTATTACCTATAATCACGTTAGATACAATACACCAGATATAGGACCTAGAAAACTGGAGAGCGCTATTATTCTCTTTCTTGGAATTGCTCAGTATGGACCTGGTGTTTGTGTTTGCTTCACATACAAAGCTTTACCCTGATGCATAAATCAACATTCATGGCTAATGTCATGTGTAGGTCAAGAGTGAGGACAGACGTGCACGGGATAGGTTGCCAGCCTCTGAACAAGTTGTATTCCCAATGTCATTGCAAGTTAATTCTCGGGAATGCAGAATTCACTTGCCTATGGAGATAAGAGTTGTGTATTCCACCAAATCTCAATGTGAGAGCTGGGGGAAATTAATAGCAGAGTGGGGTTTTCTCACCTATCCTCCCTTTCTTTACCTCACAACTGTTTTCTGTTCTCCTGTAGATCACCCCTTCCCAGCTATTTCAGTTATTTATTGTCATATAACAAACCACCCCCAAACTTAGTGACTTCAAATAGCAATGATTTACTATTTCTCATAGTCGTGTGGGTCAGAACTTCAGGTCAGGTTGGCTGGGCAGTTTTTGCGTCTTTTGGCAGTAATTAGAGGTCCCTCACTCAGCCTTACTCAGCTGGTGGCTGGGCTGGAATAGAAGCCTGAGAAGGATTTGCTCAGTTATCTGATGACCTGATGCTTCTCAGGTGGTCTTGCCACATCGCTAATTTGGGCTTCCTCACAGGTTGGTAGTTTTAGGATAGTCAGCCTTCTTATGTGGAAGCAGACCTCCAAGAGGGAAGAAGCAGGAACTTCCAGTCCTTTCTCAAGCCTGAGGACAAGAAGTCCAAGCATCCAGAGCATCATTTCCTCCATACTCCGTCGGCCAAAGCTGCAAAGCTACCCTAGATTTGAAAGGGAGGAGAAATGGACCCCCGCTCTTCAAGGAGGGTGTTGACATGTGCCTATAGGAAAGAAAAATTGATGGTGGCTGTCCCTGAGCACTGTCTTCTCTGTCACCCTTCATTGCTGCATTCTGGAGGAGGTTGAGATGTAAGGCTGAAGCTCTTCAAAGTATGACTCATCAGTATGGTCATGTCTCCAAAAATAAGTTCCGTGGGGGCCAGAGAGGTGCAAGTCTTTCAGCAATAGCTGGAAGAATGGTGAATTCATGCACATCTCTCATTCAGCTTCCGTTTCATCATGGAGAAGTCAGAAATCTAAGCTTCATCTGGAGAGGAAATTGAGGAGAGTGGATGAATCAGGATTAGATTCAACTGGGAGTGTCAGAAACCCAAAATAAAAGGAAGCAGAAAGTTCATTTTCCTCGTGTAAGGTTCAGAGACAGGCAGTGCAGGGCTGGCACGGCTTCTTCACTCACCCCCATCTCCAAAACGGGATTGGAAAAAAACAACTCTGCCAGAATCATTGGACAGATAAAATACATATCTTATCTCAAGTTCAGATGATCACAGTTCCTCACTAATAGGTCTTTTACTCTGGGCAATTATCTATCTATAACACCAAGTTTCCTGACATGTAATTTTTATAGAAACGATAGCATAGCATATAGGCTTTGTGAGCAATTACACACAGAGGGAATTTCAAGCTTTAAAATTTTTCCCAAGCTCTTCACAGCTACTGAAATGTAAAAGAAGTTATTTACTACTTTGTCTCATTTCTTTTTTTTTTTTTTGCAGTTTTTGGCCGGGGCTGGGTTTGAACCTGCCACCTCCAGTATATGGGGCTGGTGACCTATTCCTTTGAGCCAAAGGTGCTACCCCTCATTTCTTTTTTTTTTTTTTTTCTGAAAACTACATGAACTTATTTGTATAGTCGTTGTTGGTTGAAGCAGTAACCAACAGTGCTAGTGTTCCAAATGTCATTGTAAGTTAATTCTCAGGAATGCAGAGATTCTCTCATTGCATTGAGATTTTAGTGGACTACACAACTCTTATTTCCATAGGCAATCCTTGTCCTTAATCAGGAATGGACGAGGCAGACACCTCAATGCTACTTTATCTTTATTGATGTTGATGAAGCATAATGAGCACTGCACTAGGAATCACATAAGCCTGAGTCCTGGGCCTTCACCTGTAACATGGAGATGATATACTCTACAGATAGGGTACTTTTAGGGAAGGGGGGCATCATATGAAATAATGATGCAAAAGTATTAGAAAACAAATCTCCTCTGGAAGTTTCAGATACCTTCATCTGCTTTATTAATAGCATCATTACTATTTTCTGTTATAATCAAAACAATCCATTGTGCTTAGTTCTGAATTGTTCATGAAAATAATTAAGAATGCAGATTCTGCCCCTGTTGCAACTTTCTCTCTGGGCATGGGGCCTCAGCAGAGCCCTGAATGACACTTTCTGGGGAAAGTCTCAAAAATATGACCATATTGGATCAGTAAAGCCTGAAAATGTGGGAGATATATGACATATGGAAAAGAGAGTCGTAACAGCCAACACTTGGGTCCTTAGTGCTGGGCCCTGGGTTAGTTCTTTTTTCTGGTCTAATTGCTCTCTTTCTCTTTCTCTTTTCTTTTTAAGAGATGAGGTCTCACTCTATCACCCAGGTTAGAGTGGAGTAGCTCAACCATAGTCACTGTGGCCTCTCACTCCTGAGTTTGAACAATCCTCCTGCCTCAGCCTCCTGAGTAGATAGGACTATAGGCACACACCATTATACCTGGAAAATTTTTATGTTTTTGGTGTTCTTGTACAGATAGGATCCTGCTATATTGCCCAGGCTTGCCTAGAACTTTTGGTCTCAAGCGATCTTACTGCCTCAGACTTTCAGATTGCTGAGATTACAGGCATGAACCACTGTGTCTGGCCGCTAGTCTCTTTAAACTTGCCCAAGAGTCCTTAGAGAAAAGTGTTGTTATTAGACCAATTTACAGAAGAAACAAGCCTTAGAGAGATTTTTGACTTGCAGAAGGTTCATCGAGAATAGGCAGTAGAGCAGAGATTTAAATCCAACAAAATTCTGATCCTATGTTGTTACTTCAAATGCTCACCATGGACTTCAGCACCAGCCCAACCAGGACACAGAAAAGATTAGGGGATGTTTGTTCCAGAGATAGTTTCATCTCCAGAGCTCATGATGTTGGCATATGACCAGTTTCACTCAGAAGGGCTTCATGCACAGTGGACTGCTCTACTGGTACATCTTTAAATTCTTCTTCTTCTTCTTTTTTTTTTTTTTAGAGATAGTCTCATTTTATCACCCTCAGTAGAGTGCTGTAGCACCACAGCGTTTCTCTTGCCTCAGCCTCCCAAGTGGCTGGGACCACAGACGCCCACCACAAGGCCCGGCTATTTTTTTGTTGTAGTTTGGCTGGGGCCAACCTCACCACCCTCGGTATATGAGGCCGGTGCCCTACCCACTGAGCCACAGGTGCTGCCCTATCTTTAAATTCTTAATTTTGGGGGAACAAATGGCTGGTATTTCCACCCACTGGGCCTAACAAATTATGTCACTAGTCCTGCAAGACACTCAGGTAACAGTTAAGGAAAAGAGAAGGGTCGAGGGAACTAACACTGGCTGAGCACTTATGACCTGCCAGACATATGTTTGTGTCCTTTTTATACCTATTAACTAATTCCACCTCTAGAAAAACTCCATGGGCTCAGCGCCTATGGCTCGAGTGGCTAAGGCGCCAGCCACATACACCTAAGGTGGCGGGTTCGAATCTCCAGGCCGAGCCCGCCAAACAACAATGATGGCTGCAACCAAAAAAAAAAATGGCCAGGCGTTGTGGCGGGCGCCTGTAGTCCCGGCTACTTGGGAGGCTGAGGCAGGAGACTCGCTTGAGCCCAGGAGTTGGAGGTTGCTGTGAGCGTGATGCCATGGCACTCTATCCAGGGGGATAGCTTGAGGCTCTGTCTCAAAAAAAAGAAAAAAAGAAAAACTCCATGAAGTAAATAAACACATCACTTTACAGATAAAGGAACAGATTCTCAGAGAGGTTAAGTAACTTCCATGAGGTTACACAGCTGGGAAGAGGTGGAGCTGGGATTCAAAGACAGATATGTCTGACTTGAGGGCTTTTATTTTGTTAACCTCCAGACTACTCCATTTGAAGAAAATAAATACCTACTCCTCATGTGGATATTATAATGAGGTGATTTTCCACCACTGCAGAAATATATTAAATATTATTGAAGGTATGTGGCTTACAAAAATGTAGAGTAGCTCTCTGTAAAACTTATTTCTGGTTGAGATAGAACTAATGAAAGATTCTCAAAGACAGAAGCGGGGATATGTAAATGTAATCAAGTTACAATATCAGCTCTACTAAGGACTCTGTGGTATTATTTTTATAAGATGAATATTGGATGAATTCAGTGGGCACCAA
The DNA here is from genome assembly GCF_000181295.1 of Otolemur garnettii. NCBI lineage: Eukaryota > Metazoa > Chordata > Mammalia > Primates > Galagidae > Otolemur > Otolemur garnettii. The sequence continues at coordinate 41,466,836 of NW_003852397.1, read as the reverse complement.
GGTTCTTTAATCTTGGCATAGCAGTATACCAGGCATTTAGAAAACTGAATTCTGCTGTTCATTTTAAATAACCTTGAGTAAGTCATTTGGCTTCTCAGAGTCTCAACTAGGAATTGAAAGAGGAGCCATAGTAAAAAGTTTTCATCATCATTAGAACTCTAAATAGAATTATTTTTTATGTCCATAGCAGGAAGGCTGAATTGGTTTTTCCATTTCTAGAGAAGTCCTTAAGTAAGAGGGAGAAGAGAAATGAAACCAGAGGACAGATCTTCTATCCTCGTACATGGGAGGATCTTTGCTGGGCATCTAGCTATCTGCCTCCAGTAGCCAAAGTTGCTGGTCTGGAGTAACAACGAGTCTGCCACCAACCTGGGACAGGTGGTATAGGTTACTGGTTGTAGGAAAGCGGCGGGGGGTGGGGGGGATGCTCTAAATTCATCCAGTATTCCTAATCTCTGTCTACAATTATTTAAATCTTTTGCTTTCTTTCTATTTCAATGCCTGAAGGGCAAGGACCCAGTGGCCATGTCTTAGCTGTTGCTCTAAGATTGATTGGGAGTGGTTTCATGGCCATGGGCTCAGCCTCAGCTTACAAGAAAGCCATGATTGATAAATGATGGCTGTCACTGGCACTGCACATACAGAGGCTGATAGATGTGGCTCATATCTCATCTGTTAGATATTTGCCATCCCTAGATTAAGGTAGACTTTCAAGAAATATCTGTTGGATGACTGAACAGCCATTACTGTCAGTGTTAAATTTGTTGTACCCATGAGGAAAAATGTTGCCCCAGAATTTGGCTAAGAAGTTTCTAGAGAACTTAGGACATTGCCTTATATAAGTGAAAAACATAAAACTATTGATTTCTGAATATTTGCATCAGAATCACTTAGTCAGCTTGTTTAAAGTACACATTCCCAGGCCCCGTTCTACTTATTTATAATCTTTGAAGGGTGAAACCCAGGAATCTGCATTGTCTTAAGTGTCCTCAGTGGTCTGTATATGTGTGTATACATTTATGTGGGTGTGGGTTGAAGTGGGAAAACCATTGCTTTATAAGACTGGGTAAGAAATATTATTTTGTTTTAATTGGCAGTATTTTCATTCACCATATCATAATCTCAACTAAGCATGCATACCACTCTTCAAATGATGCTAGAATTAAACAGAGGGTCATAAAATACAAAAGGTTTGATTAAAGTAATTCTTCACATTAAGTGAAGAATCTGTATTTACAAAATTTAAGGGCAGAAAAAAAGTCTTTAAAAAGTCTTCCTGCTTACTCAACTGGGTAACACCAGGTGAGGTCACAGAAGTACAGCCTTTTTTTCACCTTGTACTCTTAATGTGTGAGTGTATGTGTGTAGGTATGTGTGTACATAAATGGGCAAACCATGAAAGGCACACAGGGTTGCAGAAGACTGATAGCTGAAAGGCGGACTTGACTTTAAGCAATGGCCAACTTCTGGGAGATAATTAAACAGCACTAAGTTGATGTGGGAGGAGCAGGGAAGGAAAGAAGAAAAAGACAGATATTTAGAATGCTCATAAGAAAAGGCATTGCAGCTTAAACAAATAGTCACATGAGAGCAGGACAGTATTATTGAAAGGATCTACCCCTTAACTAGTCCTCTGATTATAGGCATGTTACTTAATTCCTCTAGATCAGTGGTTCTCAACCTTTCTAATACCACAACCCTTTAATATAGTTCCTCATATTGTGGTGACCCCCAACCATAAAATTATTTTCATTGCTACTTCTTAACTATAATTTCGCTACTGTTATGAATTGTAATGTAAATATCTGATATGCAGGATATATTTAGGCGACCCCTATGAAAGGTCGTTCCACCCCCGAAGGGGTCATGACACACAGGTTGAGAACCACTGCTCTAGATCCTTGTTTCCTCATTTGTGAAAGTGGATAATTAGAGAACCAACTCAACCAATGGTGCAAACGGCTTTGAGAGTTAATGAGGAAAACATAAAGTGCTGACACGCAATACGCTCTCAATTCCTGACTTTCCCATTTGCAGTACAGCTGATCAATATCGTTATTCTAACGTGGAATCATTTTCCTGTGACAGCATGTGTGGAGTTCACCAAAGCTCAGTTGCTTGTACTCAAAGAGTACAGGAAAGTTCAATAACCAGCATCACTGGCCTCTAGAATTATCTTCAAGTCCAGAGATCTTCCCTACAGAGGAGCCATTTTTATTTTCTTGCCCTAAAGTTGGATGATCTCAAAGTATACCTTAATTAATCTGTTAATTGATTCAATAAAAAATATTTTGAACTTGAGCCTGTCCCTTCTGTGTCAAGTCATGGTCCTTGCTCTCTGGTGGCTCATAAGTTTGTGGGCATGAACTAAACACCATGGGAACATAAAAAAAAAGGCCCACTAACTTCATTAGTTGTCTGCAGAAACAAGGTGTGAGAGGGAGCCTTATTGAAGAAAAGATACTTGACTTTGGTTTCAAAGGATGAATGAGAGTTTTCCAGACAAATTCTAGGTAGGCAGAAGAAAGAGTGATTTCACTTGGTAGAGTATAAACAACTAAAGATAAGTAAAAGCAAGTAGGTGAATTAATCCCCTTCTCTGGTGTTCACCCACATATGCAGGCAATGGGCAGTTTGGTCTTTGGTGAATTGTCAGCTAGGACTTAAGAGTGTTCATTAAATTATAGCTAGCAGACCCATGGAGGGGTGAGGACAGATATGCTTCAGAGGGGGAAATGGCTCAATCCCTGGTGACATACCTTGCAAACCCAACCCAATACAGTGGGGGGAAAACTTTTTGTAAGCTGCTTATCTTCAATGACATTTTACAATCAAGTCAAGGATTCAAGTACTGTTTCCAGGAGTTCCAGAATCAGAGGGCAGATAGGAACAATGCATTGTGGCATTGACATTCTGTCCTTTCTTATGTATTTTGCATTAGTGTGTTCTTTCAAGCCTACCTGTGTGAACACACGGTGATGTAATTAGTGAATTCCTCTAAAACAGCTGCTCAAAATATGTTTTATTAATAGACCACTTCAATTTAGGGGGGGGACATTCAACTAGATAAGTCAGTCGTAACATTGTGTTGTGTGTGTGTGTGCTTGGTTTAAAATATTTGTTGACTCAGTGGAGGATAAATATATATCAACAAGGTTGGACATGGTGGTTCACGCCTGTAATCATAGCACTGTAGGAGGCCGAGCTGGGATGATGCTTTGAGGCCAGGACTTCATGGCCAGTTTGAGCAAGAGTAAGACCCTATCTCTATAAAAAGTTAGTGGGCATAGTGGCATGCTCCTGTCGTCCCAGCTACTAGGGCAGCTGTGGCAGAGGATTTCTTGAGCTCAGGAGTTTGAGGTAGCTATGTGCTATGGTGATAAACATCGCACTCCATCCTGGGAAATAGAATAAGACACTGTCTCAAAAAATATATATGTAGTTGTATAAATTAAAATAGATCGAAGAGATGCCCTTTGAGTTTGTGAAACTAGTTTTCCTTTCTGACACAAAAGAAACATCTGCTTTCTTATTTTAAAGAATTATTGGTAAACTGGAGTCTAATGTTCAAAAACATTAAATTCCAAAGCAAAGTCATGTTCAATGTGTACATCTTCATAGAAATAAACTGTAGCTAGTACAGTGAGTCTCAAACTTCAGCCTGTTATCGAAGTAGAGAGATTTTTAGAATGCAGATTCCTGGACTCACCTAAGAAGATCGATTCTGTAGGTCTGGAGTGGAGCCTAAAAAGCTGCATTTTTGACAACTCCATGTCATTCTGATCCAAGTGATTCAAGTATCAGAACTGGAGAAAACGCCCTTTTATCCCTTCCAGCTTGAATGGTTCACTGCTGGATCAGATGAGGTTAATAGGTTACTTAGTGAATACAGAATCTGGGCAGAGGAATAGACTGTTTTAAAGGGAAAATCCCATATGAACAGAAAGAATCACTCATTCACCAACTGGATTAGTCTTTTATAAACAGAGCACTTTATACATTGGACAGGCTCCAAATAAGACTAACAGATTCTTGTCCTTGCCCCTGCACTTTAATCCTTTTTACTATTCATTAGCACTTTATCCTACAAGCGCAGTTCCTGAAAGGCGGCTCCCAGTGAAATTTGGGAGTCACTTGGCATCCTTGAGGATGTCTTCATCTCAGCAGCAACCCATCTACGCGTATTGCTCTATGGAAGGCTTCTACTGGCTACTTTATTCTACTTTGTGTGCCTTCCTACAAATGGACACTGGCTTCTCTGGATCCAAGTATCTTCTCTTCTAAACTTACATTCCTGTTTCCTTTGTTTTACCTACTTCTTACAGGTCCTTGACTCCATATGAAAGCACTTAGAGAGGAAAAATTAATAAAAACTATGTTTATAAAAGGTATTATTATTGATATGCTTTTTGTATGTTTCAACATCATGTTATGAGCTAACATTTCACAAAATTATAGGTAAAATATTCACTCTTGAATGTACAACATAATTAGATTATATAATAATTTTTCTGGAACAGTTTGGATTTCAGATATCCCATTCCATCAGCACCATAAATATATGTTTATACTTGTTGGAACACAAATCTAGATTATTGGTTCAGAAACTAGAGCTTTAAGTATTAACTGGGTTTGTTGTACACAATCCAGTGAAGCTCACTTAATGGGAAGGATCCCATGTTAAAAATCCATCTACCCATTCAGCACTTTTTTCACAGCTAAAAGATACAAGTTACTTGACAAGGTTTGGACTTTATAATTCTACTTTCATTGGTCTGAAATTCTGGAATCCCTTAATTTGAAATAAATTTTTATTTCATGGTTCTGTGAGTATGCAGTTTCTCAATACTTGGTAATCTGGATCTCTTGAAATGTTTTTTTTTTTTTTTTCCTCTCTCTCAACTACATGTGTTATTGAATTCATCAGAAATCATTCCAAAAACAGTTCTGTGACAAAATAGTTTCTGTGGTGTTAGGAACTGGGCCGTTTCCTTTGAGAGAAAAACAAATGCTTGTCCAAAATTGAGCAGTTAACTGGATTAGAGAGCACTAAATTAACTTTAGAATCAAGACTTCGAAATGAAAAGGGTTCCCCTATGACACTCTTGTCTGACAAGAACTGTGAAGGGTCCGAGATTTGTATCCAGTTTGTAAGCTGGCAGATTAGCCTGCCACTATTTCATGAATGACAGCATAAAAAAATTATATTCTTGGGTTTTATGAAGGAGAGCTTATTACACACAGCAGTAGCAGTAGCCAGAGCATCAGCATTTTCTTATGCCTAGTCCCTGAGTCCCACCTCCTACAGTCCAATGCAAGGAAGTCCAGGGGACACTTGTACAGTACTCAGCAAGTTGCATTACTAAAAGGGACCTGGAGCTTATGGAACCCACATCTTTTATAGTGGGCTATAGGGAGAGATTGTCTCTATACTCAAATCTGTTCATTATACAAACATTTTTGGAAAGCTGGTCTGGAACAAAGACAGTACCTCTACTCATCAGATGTGCATAAATTTGAAAAAACCATGGAAACTTGTCCCCTAGTAAGGTGACAGAAAATACTGTGTTCTTGAACTCATTTATTTGAGCCTCTTAGGGATGGATTCTAGGTATGCCATTTCATTTTAGACATGATTATTGGCTAACAGTTTTCTAGAAAATCATTTTTTCTACCAAAATGGATACCATTTATGAAGATTATTATTAATAAGATATTCATGGGAATCTTTGTTTTTATTTCCTCCTAATGTAATGCATCTGTACCCAGAATACAGCTTAAAGGATATTTCATAGTTTACTCTTTTAAGTGACAATTTTGTATAGGAATCGTGTGGCTGTTGCAAGTGCGGGTATTCCCCAAGAGGTGATTCAAAGTAGAATTCCATGAGAACACTGAAGCATATCCCAAAGCTGCATTGTTTTAGTTTGTGTATTTGGAGTTTTTTTTTTAATTTTATTTTATAATTTGGCTTTGTCTAAATGGCCAAGGAGAAGGTGTTATTTAACTTTTTCTTGATCTGAATTATCACATGATCATTCAAGTCTATTTTCACTTGATGTAGAGCTTCTAAGACATAGATGTGTGCTGTTTATTTAGCATTCCGGGAAAGACAGAGGTAAAATACCAAATACATAAGCTTCTCACCATTAACTTTGGGCTGCCTGTTAAATTGACTCTGGCGAAGTAAATTTGACATAATTGACACCGGTAGTGATTATTTACTGTCTTCTGAATCAAGATAAAAAATTTCCGGTCAGCTTTTTGTACCTAAAACCAGATTTTCTCTTCATAAAGATGCGTTTTCATGGCTGTGAATTATGTATCAGTTACATGGTATCTTCCCCAAATTTCCTGTTTGCACCAATCCGCAGTGTCGTTGGTGGAATTCTCTGTTTCCATTTGCTTATACAACTGAATTGCTACTCTCTTAAACCCTTTGAGGTGTAATTAATAATGCAAATACACTATGGGGGTCCAATTTTTAAAAAATGGAATCAGGCTCAACAATAACATACCCATGGGACTTTTGCCTTTCTTGTTCTGAAGCATTAATAGCTCATTTTTGAAATTTTCATAGATTTAGGAGTACAAGTGGTTTCTGGTTACATGGATGTACAGTGGTAGAGTCTGGGCTTTCAGTGTGTCTTTCACTAGAATAATGTACATTTGTTTCTCCTTCACCTCACCCCACTCTAACCCCCTTCCTCCAGTGTCCATTGTACCACTCTGCATGACCATATGGACCCATAGCTTGGCTCCCGTTTATAAGGGAGAACATGTGGATTTAGTTTTTCATTCCTGAGATACATCACTTAGGATAATGGCCTCCAGTTCCATCCAATTTTCTACAGAAACATTATTTTATTCTTTTTATGGCTAAATAGTATTCTATGGTGTGTATATACCACATTTTCTTTATCCATTCATTAGTTGTTGAGCATTTAGGTTGGTTCTGGACCTTTGCAATTGTGAATTGTGCTGTGTTAAATATGCAAGTGGTGGTGTTTTGATATAATGAGTTCTTCTCCTTTGGGTAGATCCCCAGTAGTGGGATTGCTGAATCAAATGATAGTTCTTTTAGTTCTTTGTAATAGCTTGATATTTTTAATTTCAGTACTGAATATTAACACTATTTTCAATGTGTAATTGAATTTATTTTACTACCAATACATAATAAGTGCTGCTGCCAATACTTAACATGTTCTTTTTTTCCAACCATCCTATAGATTATCATATATAATTCTTAGAAGAGGATGAGGATATAGATATATCTTTGGGGAGACTATCCCTCAGCCCATACACCTATACCAAGCAACTTTTAACTTCAAATTGTAACACAAGAATGTTCCTATTTTATTAAAATATCTTTCCAAGATGTCACGTAATATTTGCCACATCAGTGGATACATTATAATTAACTATCACTTCAACTATTGTTGAACATTAAAATGACTCAGAAGAAATTCTCTATTAATATTTCAGGAAACATTTTTGTATATAATGCTATAATGGTTTTTTTTCCATATTTTGAGATTTACTTCCCTTAATTTTTGGAAGTGAGTTTAGAGGGCCAGAAGAGTTGTACCAACAACCTACCTGTAATATAAGAAAGCCTCTGTAAGTGTTCCTTCCTATTTAAAGCAAAAGTTTTATTTGGTAAATTGATAAGTAGAAAATAGTATCTTATTTTTTAATTCGTATGTCTTATAATACTAATGAAATGAGATGCTTTACCATGTTTGTAATCAGAATATTTTTCCTTTTTAAAATTTTCTGATCAATTATCTATTGGGAAATGCTTTTAAAAACATAATCTTGTATGAACTCTGCATTGACTCCCATCCAAGTACTAACTAGGCCTGACCCTGCTTGGCTTCCAATCAGATGAGATCGGGCGCGTTGGGGGTGGTATGGCCATAGACCAACTCAACATTGTCAAAAATAGTGACACTTAAATTCGTGTTGTGAATGTTTTCCTGAGACTGTGGTTTGCTTTTGACTTTTGATAATGTTTGATAATTTGGGGTTTTAACACACAGAATTGTAAAATTCTTTAACAGAAGGATGTTTTATTGAGATTTCTCTTTGTATTTCTCTGACTGCCACAATAGGGGAATATGAAGAAATTTTCATACATTTAAGACCAGATTTATTTAATTTTCTCCTAGTTCACTTCAGTAACACTTTAATTTTAAATCTGTACTTTTGTTTGATATATGGAGAAAAGTCAAAAATCACAATTTTTTTCCCGACTCCTAAACAATTAAGGCGGCGCCTGTGGCCCAAAAGGGTAGGGCGCCGGCCCCATATGCCAGAGGTAACGGGTTCAAACCCAGCCCCGGCCAAAAAATAAAACAAAACAAAAAAAAAACAATTAAATAGTTATCTCAAAATCAATATTATTGCATATAACATCTCCTTACTATTGTTTTGTGATGCTTCTCTATAAATTTTTAAAGGTTTTCATATAAACCTGGGTCTGTTTGGAGGACTTATATTGTATTACATTAATCCATTTTTGGTCAATATGGGAGACTAAAATTATTAAAATTTTAAGATGTTTTAATATACTGGCAAATCTGCTCATAAAGTTATCATTTGCCTCTAACTCAGAGAAGCCTTCTACTTGAGTACATTCCATATTATAGAAGCAAACTAGCTAGCTTATAGATTATCTTGCCAATAATTCTTATCAGTCTTTATTGCTATATATTAGCACTTATCTTTTTTAATGACTCATTATGATGGAGTACTCTATACACAACAACATTCAAATTTTACCTTGTCTTGTGCCTATTATATCCCCGAACTCATCACCAAATGATGTTGTATTTAGAAATGTCCTGAAAATTTTATTTGACCAACTCTTACAGCATGCTGAATTTTTCTATTCAGCCATAGTAATGACTAGATGCTACTCAACTGATCGGATCCTTTGGTGCAGATATGATCATTTATTTCAGGGTTTCACAATCTCAGTGCTGCTGGTTCTTGGGTTAAATGGTTCTCTATGGCGTCCTACACCCTGCAGGATGTTGGCAACACCCCCCCACACACTGGTTTCTCTTAGCACCGTCATCTCTTCCTCTCCTACCCCCATTGTGACAGTCAAAAAATATTTATAGATCTTGCCAAATGTCCCCAATAGGACAAAATTGCCCATGTTGAGAACTACTGATTTAGATCAAAGTAGTCACACAGCATGCAATATAATAAATTAATTTAACTTTATTCATTTATTACTATTATTATGTGAAACTTAATAATACAATCAGGTTGAACCTAGACCAACCCAATTAATTGCACAATGGTCTACTGTCATTGGGCTTGAAAACAAATCAACCCTAGGGCATTCTGCTTGTCCATGTGACTTAAACATGACCATTATAAGAAGAGTGACATTATGATTGCTCAAAGTAAAACACATCAGAGATCTCTTTTGGCTCATCAATTCCCACTTACCCATGCTGATGGTAAATGTGAAAAGTTGCCACCTGGATAACCATTATCAGTACATGTACATGAATTATGCCCTGAGTTTTAACCTTACATGTTTCGATACGGAGAAAATGGCTCAAATTCTAAGACCATAATTCTTTGAATCATCTTGCCTTTGATTTTAGCATATAACCATGGCTGTCTGAGCCACTTAGCTCAGAGAGGTTTTACAAGATGATAATGAGGCCAGTGTTGCAGTTTCAATTAGCTTCACAGAAGAAAAACCCAGCTTCACAGCAGCAGACTGAACTACTAACCCCAGCCACCACGCTCAGCCAATGGCCAAAAGAAAGATGAGAACAGAGAATGTTGCCAACTCAGCACTCCCAGGGCCATTTAGCCCAGACAAGCAAAGGTCATATCACTTTGATGATGATGGGCCATCCGTGTTATATTCCTACATCAATTCACTGTAGAAAGACAAAATGAAGAATACTCTCCAAATCAGAGCTACCAATGTAGATCATTGAGGCAAAGACTTTTTTGTTTCAATTTCGTCTGAATTATCAAATAAGGACAGCTGCGGTTTTATAAGATATTCAAACAACTTTTATTTTTCTTTTAAAATTTGCAATATTAACTATATACAGGGTGGACATAAACTTTGTGTGCAATTTAAAATAGTTTAACATAGTAATTTGCACACAAACTTTATGTCCACCCTGGATTTGAAGTACATTGTGTCCACTCAGGAAATTATTTTCTAATAGTTCATCTAGAGGGATGGGTTGTTAACAGCATAGATTTGCCAGCCACTGTGTAAATACAATGGATCAGTCAGCTAATTGTCTTCATTGAAATGGGAAGACTTTTATAAGTGTTGAAATGCAGACCGAATTTTTCTTGCATTTAATGGCTATCTTGTATTATGAAAGAGGTATTAACAGAAACCCCTGGGACAAAGGACCTAATATTAATCTGTGTGTTATACAAAGTAGAACCACCCTGGAAACATGGCTCTCTGCATCTGTTCTTTATTCCACGCATTGCACTCAATTCTGCTTTTGCGATAGAATTCTGTTACAATTCCAGGGTCTGGAAATTGACCACCTGAGGGAGTATAACAAACCGGTCAATACATGGAGGTGGTCAACATAAGGAAATAGGCCCACAATACGTACATGTGGTGCATGTACCGTCTATGAACATGTGGTGAAAAGTAGGTCACCTGAAGGAGAAGGCCAATGTAGAGAGGTGGTCAATTGTGGAGGTTCTACTGTATTTGCACTGTTCCTGCTGAACTGCCCAGGATGCCCAGGAAACTAGGCCAATGTGGTTTATACTCTGTTTTGGCATTAAGATCCATTTGCTTCTTTCCATTTCCCTCGGGTCTTTCAGTTCTGATGGTGCTTATCCAATCCGAAACCTTATTTTCCCAGTAAGGAGCTTCTGGAACATAATATAATATATATAATGATTTTCTTCTCTCACTGCTGCCTAAATTTTTCTTCTGGCTTACCAAGTAATTCATAGGAATTTTACCAGTAATGTTGGTAGTATATTCCGGTGATGAATAGATATTCAATTTCAGGCTGTTTCATTCAAAATACATTCATTGAAATGCAATCATCTTTAGTAGCCTATGGAGGAAATAGCTTTTAGAAATTGGTATTTATCTTACCTCATCAAAGATCTGCTAAATACATTGAATGAATGTGAATGAGTGTCAATGGGCAAGCCAGACAGATTGAGCTTTGAAAGCAAGAATGACTACAGATGTTTCCAGGGATTATTTCCTACCCAGTGAGCTCAGGAGCATATGGAATCCTGTTCTGAGTTTTTTTTTTTAATTGATTTCCACAGTTGCAGCTGCATGGGTGCCACATTTTCCCAATTGCCTCTCTGTTACCATTAATGTTGTGTTTAGAATCTCTTGTTTCAATAAGTATGATGTTCTCCTCTTTTTAAGAATTCCAATATTTTTTCCAGCATTTCCTTGTGTCAGGCACTGTGCTAAGCACACGTGTGGATTAGTTCATTCAATTTCTTACAACAGCTCTGCGGTACACGCTAGCTACTGTTGTGATTATCATTGTATAGTTAAGGGAGATGAAAGGCAAATGTGAGTTGATGGCCCAACGTAACACAGCTACCACCAACACATGACAGAGCCAGAACTTGAATTGGTTCTGTCTAAATCCGTAGGCCTGTATACTTACGTACTACCCTATACTGCCACCCAGAAGTCATTATTACAAAGATTTGTATTATTTTTTGTATATGAGAATAATATTATTTTATTTCTGTATCATACTTGATTTATAACAAAAATTATACCCTAACATCTTTCATGTCACCTGAATCTAGATTTCTACAGAATGACGCCTGTCTGAGCAAACGTAACTTGGAGCAGAGCCTTTATCTCCAGTTTTCATAGCTCTTAAATCTGTACCCAGAGACTTGTTCATGTTTTGAGTCATCATATTTCATTCCCTGTGACATTTTGGGTACTTAAAGCATGTTCGATGATGTTTTAAAGAATGCAATTTACACCACTTCCTTTAGAAGACTATAAATAAAAAATGATAGAAAGTGTCAAACCATAATTACATTGAGGGTTTAGTAACCTCATAAACCACAAGAATGAAATACTAAAAAAAATTTTTTTTCAACTGCCACCATCAAAATCTCATTTGCCGATACCATTTTTGCAGCATTGATGGAAGTAATCCAGTTAGGCTGACATTTTTATGGAGGATAGTTTAATGTTCAAATAAGCTCTGTGTTATTTCACCATTTTTATTTTTTTATGGGGAAAGGTTTTCTTTCCTCTGTAATGATTTGAACTGTGCTATAAAGTAAATGAAAATGTGTCTTGTTGGTTGGATTGTGGTTCGAACAGACACATTTCAGTTGATGGAAAGGTCTTTGCCATAACCACAGCTGATGTTTACAAATACATACCCATTCTAATTTCTAATGCTGTTGTATTTCTTAATGCATCTAATCACAGAAAATGTGTCAAAAAGAAAGGGAAACTTGGTCTCCAACATATGTTCTGTTAGCAGAAAACAAACGTCCAAATGTGACGGCATATGAGCCCCCAAACATGCTCACGCATGTGCTCACACACACACTCCAGCATGGATCCAAGGATGAACCTGGTGACACAGTGGCACTGAGAGCCAAATACTAAACATATGTCAAAATTGGGTGAGATCACAACAGCAGAATGCTGCAATATTGTTTCGTTCAGTCTGATATGGGTAGAGAAGCCAAATGACAGCAAATCATAAAACAAATGTCATTCTCTTCTCAAAAGTGTTATGACTGAATAATTGAGAGAAAAATAAGACCAACTTGTTTCAGTGTGACTTTCTTGTCATCGGTAAATTGATAGGTGCAATTCTGCTCACCTGTAAGATGAGCTGACGAACATTTAGTGGTTGAGGCATCTTAGATACAATTGCTGGTATTTGGCTGTTTCTGGCCTGTAGATCAAAATATATCTATCATTCATCAAAAATGGCACCGGCAAATTTATGTAGTTCAATGTGACAGAATAATACCTACTATATTCATTTTTCTCCCATTGGTATTTCCATCTGTACTTTTTAAAAAGATGGCATATTTTTTAAGCAAGTAAAAAGGCATAACTTTAAAGATGGACCTTACTTATAAAAATAACTTGCTATGAGTCACATATTTTCAATATATTATTATCCATGAATTCCCTTGTGAGAGCTAAGGATAGAGTAGTTGATCATCACTTGCGAATTTCACCAAAAATGAGAATAAGAATTCTTTCCAAATCCTTTGATACTCTTGGTAAATAGATAAAAAGTAATCCCAGGAAAAATAAATGATAGCCAAATGATCACTCCTCTAAGAAAGCCTTCTATACCATGCTAGAAAGTCACAACTAGATAAAACGACCTACGGATTCACAGAATGGAAATCCCATTAGCACTGTCCAGCCCAGCAGTTCTCAGCTACAGAGTAAGTGGGTAGGTACCAAACTGATAGGTTACCATGAGCAATGAGACATGTTATATGCAATTAGTTTCTAATATTTAATGTGCTGAAATTAGATCATTATTTCATTTTTTCATAAACTAGAATACATTTGGAATTAACCTTCTAAAAATGCCATTCTAACACAGTAGAATTCCTTCCTCACTCCTTCCCTTCCTTCCTTCCTTCTCTCCTTCCTTCCTTTCTTGACAGTGTTTTATTCTGTTGTCCAGGCTAGAATGCCTTCATCAGACCTCACAGCAACCTCAAACTCCTAGATTCAAGCTATCCTCCTGCCTCAGCCTCCCATGTAGCTGGGACTACAGGCACCTGCCACAACACTCTAGTTTTTCTATTTTTAGTAGAGACAGGGTCTCACTCTTGATCAGGCTAGTCTCCAGCTCCTGACTCAAGCAATCCGCTTGCCTCAGCTTCCCAGAGTGCTAGATTACAGGTGTGAATTCACCTCTCTCAGCCTAATGCAATAGAAGTTCATATCATAAAGACATGTAGTGTCAGCTGGTGGGTCAGGTATTACATACGTGTACCTTGGGGATATGCTCGGGAATGAATCTTGCATAAAAACATATGGGAGATGTTTATAGAGAAAAAAGTTTGCAATCTGTGGTTCAGAGACTTTCCACATGCTTTCCTGGGATCAGCAGAGATTACTGAATTCGTAAGCAGAAAGTTGATGGTGTGCACAGTGTTGGCAAAGAGTTGTATTCTTGAGGGACCTTTCTCCAGGGAATGGTAGGGCTGAGAAGGTGCCTGTGTACCACTATGGGACACATTTTTCATCACTGGATGCTCACAGTTCTTGGACTCTGTGTTTCCTTCTTGTGGACCATACCCATTACCCACTGTCAGAATTGGCTTTCTCTATGCTCGGTTTATCTAAAGTGGCCATGCTCCAGAGTTGGCCTTTTCTTTCTTCAGGTATGTTAATAGTATGGACTAAGCTCCATAACTGATCTCAGGTCAGGGGCTAGTCCCACAGACCTAGGAAAAATCTGAACTTAATTAGTTCAGTGTTTGCCGAAGAACCTTATTTCTTTATCTGTTAGTTGTTATTTGGAGGGTGAGGAGCACTCCTCTGTTGCCCCCATTTACCAAGAAATAAATCTGACTGTAATTGTTGTTTTTGTTTCTGTTTTTAACTGCATGATTGGGATGTCCCTCTATATTATTTAGTGGAGTAAATTGATACCATATCTCGTTCTCATTATCTTAATTTTATATGCCCCATTTCATGACTTATAAATTATATGTCTAAAATCTCAACAGCTTTAAACAATTGCAGGGATAGAAAAAAGAGGCAAACATCCCGACTGCTTTTCCTTTTACACTGCAGGACAACAAAGATGATACCCAAACCCTCACAGTCAACTTCGTAGGTTGAAAAATTCCAAGTGCTGGCAAATTCAATTAAAATCAGCCAGCATTAAAATCAATGACATATCATGACTGAAGGGTTGATCCTAAAAAAAAAAAAAAACAGGAATTTTTACTATTACAGAGATCTGTAATAATTCATCTTATTAGTAGTTTAAATGAGAAAATTTCTATTATCTCTCTAGATCCCCCTCAACACTGATTTTATTTATATTACTGAAGAAAACTTTTAATGCAATAAACATGGAAGGCTAATTTGTTAAAATGATAAAGATTATTTATTTGAAATAAAGATTCAATATCTACATAGATGTAAAACTCTGTGTGTGTTTCAGAATGAGAAACAAGGAAAGGCATATAAATCACTGATTATTTTTTCTCTAAAAGTCCAGCAAATATCATGACAAGAAAACAAATTAGGTAAAGGGATCAGAAAGAGAAATCAAATAATATGCATTTGTTTACATTGAAAATTTAAGAGAATCGACTAAAAAAGAAAGCTTTTAAAACTTTCAGGAGTTCACGGGGTGGCACCTGTGGCTCAAAGGAGTAGAGTGCTGGCCCCATATGCTGGAGGTGGTGGGTTCAAACCCAGCCCCTGCCAAAAACTGAAAAAAAAAAAAAAAAAAAAAAAAACTTCTAAGAGTTCTTTTATGGAAAGAGAGGCAAATTTCAATATATTGTATATTTATGAAAATAAAGAATGCTTCATCATTATAAAATAGAAAATAAACAGAAAAAAAGCATCATAGTAGCAACCCTAATAGAAATAGAAAACAACCAGAAATAAACATTGAAAGAAATGTTTAAGACTACCTTGAAAAACCTTATAAAATAATTTAGAAGGGGAAAATATTTAACAAATGATTTATGTGTTGCCATAAATAACATTTTTATCACAACATAATTACATTTTCTAAAGCAAAAAAAAAAAAAAAAGGTTATTGATAAGAGTGGCTTTTTTTACATTTTACAAATCTTCAATGTCTGGCATAATAGAAGTTAAATATTCTTGTTTTGGTATTTAGCCTATTGCGATATGTTTTTTTTTTTTTTTGGAAGTATATGAAGAAATTTAATCCTCAGACATGTAGCTGAGAAACAGAAGAGTACTTTATTAGCCTTTTGTGATAACTGTGAAACTTCCTTCTTTCTTTGCTCCTTTTGCTTTAATAGTACACCAAAACTCAACAAGTGGTAGTTTCGTAAAGGATAATTGTACTGTGAAACCTGAAAGCATATCATTGAATTTTTCAGACTCTGTTCCCTTAAAATCCATTCACTCATCTTTCACTTTCAATGAATCATTTACCCAGGCATGATTTTGTAACATAAGGCACTGATGGAAAAATATTGGCTCACTGAATTACGCAGACCTTCCAGCTGTGACACATGTTGTTATATAGTATAATATTTAGGATTCGATGTATTGCATCTCCACTCATCTTAATAGTCATCACTATTAATAGTCTCCACTCATCTTAAATTCAACTATTAATAATCTGTCAGGCCCATAGTAATGTATAAAAGTTCACCAGATTCTAATTGGCATTTGAGAGTTCAATTTTTATCATTGGTAACAAATATTGGCATGTTTTTGAAGTGACGGACTCTTCATTTGCTTTTGAGAAAAAGTCTTGCCAACCACCCAAGTCATAATATTCTATGAAGAAATCAGGGAGATCGGCTGAAGATTCAGTCATCCAACTGCTTTTCCTCAAGGCAATCATCATGTTACTCTGCCCCCTTTGTGCTATATGAATGCTTGCCATTTTGTCACCAGAATATCTTTTTAAAAACAGTGTTCAAGGGTTAGTACTTAATTAAAATGATTTTTATTATCCTTCATAAAGGACATTAGTAAATGAAACTGCCTGGTTTGCTGTTTTTTTGTCGGTTTTGCTTTACTGCGTATATGTGTGGTAGGAAGAATACAGTGACTACTCCAGAGGTGCGGAACCTCTTCGTGTTGGAAGCCCACGTTAATTTAGCTGTCATCAAATAAGACTGCACTCGAGAAAGGTCAATTAGATATACATGGGTTCGTAAAAATCTAACTCCTATGTACTTAATAATTTCAAAAAGTGAGACGTATTTGTTAATTTAAAAGTTAACCTTTTAATGACTTCACCGAGTCTGCTTTTTGTTAGAAAGCGTATGAATATTTGTTTGCAGGAGGTTTTCAGTTTCAGTTGATCAGGCATCAGTCATGTGTGACCTTAGGGGCATCTTGATTTGGGTTAGGTAGGAGAATGTAGATTCACAGCAATAAGTGGTTGAAAAGCAAGAAAGCATTTTTCAGGCATGTTGTCAAACGTGTGGGTGTTCTACTGCATTTTTCCATATTTCAATTAGACCTTTCTTACCATCCGTGGATCTTTCTTAAAGATATTGATTGATAATGGCATCTACAAAGAGCCCAATCAATTCCATCCATGTTCTTTCGGTGCCTTGGTGATATCAATGAGGTGAAGCTAAAATGCTAATTTGAATGTGATGTCGTAATTCTCAGTCAGTGAACTTTTCATTGTATTCTCCAATTAAAGGATCTATAACAGATGCTTATTCTTTTAAATAATTCACATGTATCATCCTGCTCTTCAGTGACCTTTGCTAACTGGGGAAAATTTTCATCTGAAATTTCCTTTTGAAGAAAAGTGTTTTGAAAAGAATAGCTTTTTTTTAAATGCTTGGGTTTTTTGCCACATGTCATACATAGACTTATTTTAACTTGCAAAGAAATAATCCGGTCATTTTGATTTGGCATGACATCACACAGAAATGCTACGTTCCCACAGAAATCTTCTTTCAATAATTCACATTGCTAATTCTTTTCTTCCCAAAATTTAGCAATCCGTTCTCACAGAGATGAAACTCGGCCTCACACCTGTCCCTGCAGTAGTCAATGCACTTTAGAATGATATGACAAATCCACGCCAAATACCTCATCATTCAGCTTTAGCGTGTTATGAACCTGAGGATGCCACGTTGCATTTACACGAATATAGTTAACAATCCTTATGACTTGTTTCACAGTATCACTTACAACGGTACCTTTAGCACACAGATTTTGCGGGTACAAGATACAATGAAAAGAAATGAAAGCATCTAGGTTTGTCAGTACTTTTTTTTATCTGTGCAATAATCCCTTCATGGTTCCCTGTCAAGGAAGGTGAACCAACTGTACGTACACTCACAAAATTTGCAAAATTCAGTCCAACTTCACAACGTTTATCTTGAAAGTCGGTGATTTTACCCACATTCTGTTTGCCAGAGTGCCCAAAGTGAGCAACTCTTCATAGCAAAGAAAACTTTCTGTGATGATCTGAAGTATACAAGCTGCACTGGGTCAGTAATATCAGTTGATTTGTCTAAAGTGATTGAATAAAAACAATTAAAAAGTAAACTGATAGAATTATGTTATTGCATGAATTTTTTTGTTAAGTTGAAGGTTAATTCATACTGCGGATCAGTTATTCTCAGAGAGGCAGTTGTTTGTACTTTGAAACATTATCGGGGTCTAAGCCCCCCACACCTTTGGTGATACATTCTTTCTCAATTTCTGCATCACTGAATAGCTTCCCTTTTTTCCTGAATATATAAACTACTTTACAGTTTGCTTCAGTGGCATTATTTTAAGGTCTTACTGATACGGGAAAGAATCATCTTTGCTTTTGCTTTACGTCTTTTAATTTCTGTAATACAACTGTTTGTGCCTCTCCCTCTAATTTAAAATATCTGTGGTCCTTACAAGTGTTACAATGTTTATGAGCATTGAATTTCTTTACTGTTGATGTTGCAGTACCACAAAGCAAGCAAATCATCTTCTCTTTAGCAGAAACAAAACAATATTGCAATTCTCAATCCTCATTTCAAAATCTGTTTTTGTCCTTCAGCATTCTCTTGGTCGTCTTTGACTTAAAGGGCTATTAAGCAGACAGCATTAAAAAATACTGTTAAGCTGAGCAACTATTCACAAATTCTACTTCAGACAGAAACACAATGCACTGTTCTCAAAAAGCTGATAACAGACTGTGTCAACCCCTATAAACTCTGCCTCATGCCATCGTGGCACCAATAACAGCTGTCAGGTTAGCCCTTATGGTTTACTGATGTTCTAACTGTGCTGGTCAATCTGGGAGGATACCTCACTGAAACATTTTATTCTTCAGTATCTTAAATACATTTCTTTTGAAAGTAAAATAGAAAAGACGAACAAAAATGTATTGATAAAAATAAAAGGATTTGTTGTATAAAATTTGGCTTCAGTCAGAAAGCCGCATGTAAGGACCTAGGAGACCACATGTGGCCTTACAGCCACAGTTCTCAGACATACTTTGGGAACTGTTGCCCTACATTTGAGAAATGATACCATTTTACCCTGTTTATTTCAAAACGACTCGTTAATAAAATAGAGATTATGGATCACACTAAAATTCCTAGAGCTCTTCTCCAGTCTTCATTTCCAGAGATCCGCCACCATGTTGAAGAGTATCTTTTCTGTACATGGTTTTTTCTGTACGTGGTTTTATAGCTCCCCTGTATATGTAAAGAAGCACAACAGCTCATGTTTTGCTTTTATTAACGTTTACATAAATGATTCCATTCTGTGGGTATGCTTTTACCAACATTTTTTTGATTCAACATTATGTCATTATGTTTTTTAGAGCAATCTCTGCTGATACATGGAGATCTGGTTAATGTATTTTAACTGCCATGTGATGTTTGTCTCTTCCTCTCTGGATGAGCAGCTATTTAAACTGTTTCCAAATTTTTACTATTTTGGATATTTTCTTAAACAAGGTCACTCTAACTTGTCAGTTTTCCTGTCTATATTGTCAAGCTGTCTCCCTCATGGCTTTACCAGTTTACCATCTGCGGTAGTTCTAACCTGGTACTTGCTTTCTGGAGGCAGTTTGGAAGTGAATATCAAATACTTCAAAAGAAAGCATAATTTTTGATCCAGAAATTTCAGTTCTAAAAGTTGTCCATAAAAGGTCACTTGTCCATCATTATTTAGAAAACCAAAACTCTGGATAACTGATGCTAGATATTTAAAGACAGATGATTGATTAAATGAATTCTGATACTATTAATTGACTGTTATATAGTGATTTTAGATCCTGATTTTATTTGATACACATTATTTTATATAATTATGTTTATCAAAATAGATGATACTAATACAGATAATTTTTTTCTTCTCTGTGATTTTTTAAAATTTTGTAGTTTTTACTTTTGTTTTTGAGGCAACATCTTATTACCAAAAGTAAAAGAGGAAAAGGGAGAAAGAAGATATATTTTGAAACTTCATCTCAAACTGTCAGGTCAGGCCAAAAAAAGTCGAACAGTAGTTCCCAACTTTGATGATGCCCAGGATTCATTTGAGGCTTTGTTGAAACCCCTAGGGATTTTGATTTAGTGGGACTGGGGATCACTGGTACTCTGAAATGCATAAGACTCACATATTAAGAAATACTAATTTAGAAACTATAGCTAATTCAATCTGATATGTCTACAATGATAAAAAAAAATTCTTTTAAATTTCAATATTCACCTGGCAAAGATACAAATAGTGGCTGGGAAAAAGTCCTAGTGATGACTCTAATTATGGTGGTCTGAAGCAGGCAGACCCCCCATAACCACATCCGATTGGAGTGGTGGTTAGCTGAGAGAAGGAGCCCTCTTTCTTGAAAAACCTGCCCTAATCTTTTCTTTCTTCTCCTTAACTTAACCTACCTGAGACTTTATTTCTTCTTCTTCTTCTGAGCTGTGGCAGCCTGCCCTAAAGCAAATGCGGTAAAGCCTACAGGTGCCGACTCAGGTGTTCATCGTCTGTTCTCTTCCATCCCTTCTTCCCTCTCTTCTCTAGTCCCTGGGTCACTTCCATTGTCGTGTGGAGTTTCTCAAATCTGAACATCACAGTCTTTGGGTAAGCCTTTAAAAAAACATATTCCTGGATGGGCATGGTGGTTCACGCCTATAATTCTAGCACTTTCGGAGGCCAAGGCAGGAGGATCATTTGAGGACAGCAATTTGAGACAAGCCTGAGCAACATAGCAAGACTCTGTCTCCACAAAAAATAAAAATGAAAAAATCCTCTGGGCATGGTGGTCCATGCCTTTCATCCCAGTGACTCAGGAGGTTGAGGCAAGAGGATCCCTTCAACCTCAGGAGTTTGAGGTTACAGTGAGCTGTGATAGTGCCACTAACATCATGCCCAGGTAACAAAGTGAGACCCTGTCTCTTAAGAAAAAAACACACATATTCTTGGCCTCTTACCTCAGAAGTTCTCATTCTGTAGGCCTGATATGGGTCATGGAAATATGCCTTTAAAATAAGTTCCTAAGTGGTACAGAAGTTGACAGGAGCTGCAGGTCTGTAGACCACACTGTCGTAGAGCAAATCAGACTCATGGGAGAACCAGGCTTACGTGCAAGGGGGCTGAGTAATAAAATGTAATTCACTAGAGTTTAGAAATTCAATAAGCACATCAAACTTAAGACTGTATCCTCACTGGGAGTCTAGGCAGAGTTATCATTTGATGTGGAAACGGTTGTAGTAACAGCATTACCAGTAGTCATGGTCAAAATAAGAATAACACTAGTCACAACAGAAATAGTAAAGTTAATAATGAAATAACAAAATAAATAACCAGGGATTATTTTTCTTCCCACATTTTGACAAAACTCTCGATCGTGATCTTGCCAGAGCAGAGACAAGATTTGGAATACAAAAATGTCATGAAATCATGAATTTCAAAAATGTCTCTTTAAATGAATGTTACATTGGCAGTGAAACCAAGGTCTTTAAAAACATACCAGACCTTATGATCCAGAAAAAGCTGTTTTTCTTCCTCCTGCAGGGTATGTATTATTTATCTTTGGCTAATAGCTCCAGCCAAGCCACTTTTATAGCCTCACGTGTTATCAAAAGTGTTTTTATTGCTCAATCTAACTACTCCGTTTCTCAACCTATTTCATTAATCCTGCCTTTGGAGGCCAGGTGTAAACTGAAGCCTATATAAAAGAGACTTTTTTTTTTTAAGTCTGTTTGTGTTTTTCCTTTCTGCGTTAGATTATGAATCCAGTAATTGGCAGTTAATGAGATATAAGTACTGGAGTCCCAGACACTTCAGAGTTATTCACGTCTCAGAATCATTTTCATCTGGCTCTCGTTTTCTAAACGCCAGACCCGTAATTATGCCAAAATCTATCTGAGCCGGAGAATATTTTGTTTTTCCTTATTACTCCTTATAGAGCATAAAGCTGTGGAAAGTGTTGGATTTGCAAAATTAATCTTAAAGCCCCCCACACCAGAGAAAATTGCGGGGGGAGGGAATTAAGTAAGGTAACGTTAAAGGTATATGAATCATAGATTGCAGAGTTTACAGAGACATCTAGAAAGCATCTGATTTAGCCATTTGGCCTTAGTATCTACCCCATTTTGCAGATGGTTAGCCAAGGTTTAGACAAATGAAATATATGTACATCTTGGGTTTGAATTAGAGTTCTGTCTAGCCCTGAAGCTAGTCGTGCTACGCCTTGTTTGAAGAGGTTTGACCCCCACCTTTTGTCTTCCTGCATGGAATGACTCTTCCATTGAGTCTATTGTCAGCCTACCTTGAACTCTTCCATCACCTACTTAGGTGTTTTGCATAAGCTTTTAAAGTTTCATTTATATTTAATTTCTTCACTATCTTTCAATGGCCATGTCCTTGCAACAGATACCTCATGTGCTAAATTTGCATGCACATACCTGAGTTAGAAAGACAAACGCATTTTGTTTGGTATTAAAAAGTCCCAGCCTGGTGTTTACATTGGAAATGTCAGTCTTTGTTTCCACTCAAGTGTTAATCTTTCTAAAAATGTCCCTCACGTTGAAGGACATCCAAAAGGCAGTAACTTATTAGAACCTTGGGTTCAGATTACAAATGTGTTTGGCTAGCTGAGTTTTGAAGTTCAAATTATCTTAGAATTATTTTAAATGTTTGCGTAGGAACACGGATTAGTTTACTCACATGTCGTCTCATAACTATTCACTAATAACCACCTTGGCCTATGATCGTTAACTCCTAGGGCTCAAGCAAGCTCTCAGCAAATGTGATTCACTTCAGTGTTTGAAGCCCATCATTTGATGTCTTCACCCTAGGACTGGAAAGAGTTGACTCAAAAGAGGGATTTGAAAATCAGGGGATTTTTTTTGGGGGGGGTTGTTTTGTTTTGTTTTGTTTTGCAGTTTTTGGCTGGGGCTGGGTTTGAACCCACCACCTCCGGCATATGGGGCCAGCACCCTACTCCTTTGCGTCACAGGCACTGCCCCTTGAAAATCAGTTTTTTAAACCCCATTTTATTCTTTTGAGCAGAAACGTTGAAAAAAGTTCTAATGAGGTAATGTCCTCCCCTCTCCTCTCCCACCCTTCCCCCCTTTTGTAGTTAACATTTTATGATTATTTATATTTAACTGGAGACCAACAGCGTGGTGTAGAGGAAAGAATGTTGGTGTGGGAGTCAGGATACCTACCCGGGATTTTGTTTTGGCTCTGGCATTCAACTCATGACCTTAGACAAGTCGTTCAATTTCTCTGAGGGATGGTTTCTACATATGAGAATGGGACACAACGTCATTCCTCAGCTGTTTCCCAAACAGAAGAATCCGTAGATGTATGTCTTCTGCCAACCGGAGCTAATCTAGCTAGAAGACTGCAGACCCCCGTGTGGGTTACACAGACTCTGCCTCCCTTGCTTCTTGCCTTTTGACAGGCCAACTTCATGGCTCCCCCCGTGCAGTCACACAGAACCCCAAGCTCAGAAGGACTCTGGGCTTGGTTCACTTTTGCTGTCACCTTGCAATTCCAATAGTTTCTCCACAAGGGCCCTAGATTGTCATTTTGCTCTGGGCCAGGCCAATCATATAGTTAGTCCTTGCTTTCGGTAATACGTGCACACACGTATTTCCTGCCAGCGTACTGACCAATTGAAAAAGAGAAATTATGCCCCTAAATTCGTCCCCTTGGCATCATTCTATCTTGTGGGTAGACTGAGGAAAGCATAAAATCGACAAAATTATATTTGTGAATTTTGGATAGTAATTTTCAATGATCTGAGTTCTTAACAACTTATATTTTCCTTTTATGCTTTCTTGCCCCACCTCAATCCATTTTCTAAAAATATGTTTTTAAAACATTTACCAAGTATTCTCGGCCTCTCCATTCCATGTGGTTCTCTCCATAGGTACCTAAGCAATTACAGTACAACAGAGTTGGCTTTGAAGTATCACTGTCGTACATTTTTATTTTGCTGGAGAAGCTACATTTAAAACAGCTTGATGACTAGAGAAGAGAATTCTTCTTTGGTCTGATGCCAACCAGCAGAGAAATTTGTCTGCATGTAACGTGAGCTGTTTCCATCAGCAGCTGGTTTGTTCTGACCCGATGGGCTTCTCTTCCTCTTTGAGAATAGGATGGCCACCCGGGACTGAAAGAGGCCAATTCTGTACAAAGAGGGACTTGCTGAAGGAGCTAAAATGTACATTCATACAGGGACCAGAGTATTGTATATGTTAACGCTGATAAAAATTACTCTGTGACAGCCAGGAACATATGCTTTCTTGGCTTAGACAATCTTGTGTGTCAATGAGTGAAAGAGCAGAAGACAGCAAAAACTGTTTCTACGTACCTGTTGATGGCTGGTGGGGTTTTAAGTTCTGAGTCTGGTTACAGAAAGTTGGAGCAAATCTCTAAGCAACTATCTGGCCAAGTTACATATCACATCAGTCAATGACAATAAATTGCTTTGTTGGGCCACTTCGGGGTGTCTATGTGAAACTAATCCTCAAACTTTTTTTTTTGGCTGGGCCCAGATTTGAACCCACCACCTCTGGTATATGGGGCCAGCGCCCTACTCCTTGAGCCACAGGCACCTCCCTAATTCTCAAACTTTTTCTTTTGCAAACCTAGTGTTTATAATCTTCCAAAATGCTGTCTTTTTGCCCTCAAGTCATATAGTTTTCTTCTGCTTACTTAAAGATTGATTGTAGCTGACTTTTAATTATATTAAATAATAGCTGAATGTTTTAAACTATTTTCTCATTTTTTTCATCTTAAAAACTGAGTTTAAATGACAGCCTCTATGTTGAGTTCTAATTGCTATCCGAGATTTGATTTCTGGATTGAGAAACATGTTATGTTAATTGTTTTAAATCACATAAACTGGTGTTTTGATTTATAGTTCTACTTAAGAACAGCAAAGAAAGGATTGGTAAACTTTAGGAGAGCATGCAGTTAGTCATTCAACAGCATTTTATATCTGGTATTGATAAAAGAAGTAGGTGCAACTTCTGTTTATGGGTCCCTTGTATCCAATGCGTTACTTAAATTATGTTGATCAAAAAAGAATAGAATACAAAACATACTTACTGTGCTTTGAGCTTCTTTTGAAAATGATTTAACTGATGATCTTTAAAAACTTTTGTAGCACAACCTAAGACCCTCTCATGGCATACCAATTGAAAATCATTGCTCTAGAACAG
Organism: Otolemur garnettii; assembly: GCF_000181295.1. Lineage (NCBI taxonomy): Eukaryota > Metazoa > Chordata > Mammalia > Primates > Galagidae > Otolemur > Otolemur garnettii. Next base: position 41,441,456 of record NW_003852397.1, on the reverse strand, counting down.
TGGTTCTCAACCTGGGGTCACAACCACTTTGGGTTAAACGACCCTTTCACACGGTCACCTAAATACATCCTGCATATCAGATATTTACATTATGATTCATAACAGTAGCAAAATTACAGTTATGAAGTAGCAATGAAAATAATTTTATGGTTGGGGTCACCATAGCATGAGGAACTGTATTAAAGGGTCGCGGCTTTAGGAAGGTTGAGAACCGCTGCTCTGGAAGGTTCAGAGTAGAGGGTGTATTGTTCATGCCCACAGTTGTGTGCTGCTATGGGGGTGGCAGGCAGGATCAGGAACAATTTCACCAGCTCGTAGTGAAATCCCCATGAGGCCACCAGACTGAGACACTGAGCTTCAGAACAAGCCAAGTTCCTTCGTTTGCTTTAGTTCAGAAAGTGAAGTTTGTCTTTCACCAACAGCCTCTGGGCCTCTCCAAGGATAGAACATACATGACAAGTGTCTTCCTGCACTGCTGGGCTGGAGTAGGGCACATTACGCTTTGGGAGACCATACTGAAACTTCCATCACTTCCCATAAACCTTCCAGGCAAATACCCTTTTATCTCAGGAAGACAGCAAGGAGAATAGGCACAGACGTGTATAGACCTACATCCAAATCCTTGCTCTACCACACAACTTAGGTGATTTTCAGTGAATTATTTCACTACCTTGAGCCTCAGTGTCTATGTTATAGAAATATAAATACAGTGGGTGCCAAAAATATTTATACACATCTTAAGAAAGAAAAAAAATCTATTAAAATTGTAACAACATATACCAATAACAAAAGATGAACACAAGTTGTATTTGAACACCTCTCTGCAGAAGTCAAACATGACTTGAGTATGATTTTAACACAGGGCTTTCTTCCTGAAATTGTGCCCATGTATTTTTGGCACCCTCAGATATCTATTGAAGGTCATTGTTGGATTCACTGAGATGGCAAATGTAAAATACCTGGAACCAAGTTAGAGGTTTAATATATTTTATTCACTTTTCCCTTTCAATACCAAAGATATAGTGGAACCCAGTTTCAAAACTCATTTTTTTTTAGTCTTGTATCCAAAGATTTAAAAGAGCCATTATGAAGATTGGATTTACATTGGACACCTCAGATACGTCTCCTATATCATTCTGTTATTCAGTGGTCTGAAAGCCTGCCTTCTTTGGCAGGCTATAGGACCTCACCTTATGGAATCTTCCTGCCCCCTTGAGAAAACATTACTACTGTCCCTGACTTTGGTGATACCTCAGCATTCCAGCGAAGTACCCAGCTGTTTGAAACAGCAGGTATTTATTTTCTTTGGTTTCAACATGCAGAAATGAAATGTAGCCGCCTGTTTTGGAAATGCTTTCCTGGCCTGTGTCATTGAACTCAGGCACTGGAATGTACATGTATTATGACCTTGGTCTGGGCATTGACCTCTCCCAGGTGCTCCTAGAATTTCTTTATGCAGACACTTATGGGCCAAGTAGCTGAACTTAAGCTTGAACTTCCCTAAGCCACTTTTTTGAAAGGCTCATTGTTCAGTGGGAGTATATGTGTGACTGCCAGGAAGAGGGAGAGAGCCAAGACAAGGCTGTGAGACCCTGTTCAGAGGAAGTTACCGTAAGGAGTCATGGCATCTTGGCTTGACTTTGAGTGACAGTGGTTATTTTAATCCTTTTGATAGAAATGGTGATTTTCTCTTTCATGGGCCTCCCTGAAATGGCCCAAAGATCAGTAAGATAATAGGTAGAGAAGGACTTCACTCCAAGGACCATGTATAGATTCAAGTAGTGGCATCTGTATTATTTGTATTCCTAAGGACTTAAGCCCAGTTGTTTTCTACAAAATACTCAGAAGTTTGATGATGAAGTGTCAAAAACTGCAAACAGCAAATTTGAGAGTTACAAATAAGCATGAAAAGAGACATGAATTCAGTAAGGTATTTAGCATTTATTTTTATTGGGCTATATTATCATATATGTCCTTTAAAAAAAAAAAAACTTTGTGGCTATAAGTAGAGATCATAAAAACCAGAATAAATTATTTATTCTCCATATCAAGAAAGGATAATAAGGTTATATATAAATCCTAAGCAGTATATGTTCCAAATCTATGAAAATCCTTTCTGGAATTTGGCCTGCTATGTATAAATCTAAGTATATAAAGTACAAATGTTACTCATATAACTATAAATATGTAAAGACTAAAATATTTGATTTTGAAATACCATCAGTTATAACTTAAGACACATGTAAATATATTCCCTTTCTGCTGAGTTCAGCACATCCCCTTGAGAAATGCAGAACTTGGCTTTAACATGAGGAAAAAAGAAGCCATAGATTGTAATTTGATGATGACTAACAGTTGAATATAACTTTAACTTTGTTGTTTTAATAATATCTTTTTTTTTTATTTTTGAGACAGAGAGACAGAGTCTCACTCTGTCACCCTGGCTAGAGTGCAGTGGCATCATCATAGCTTACAGCAATCTCCTGGGCTCATGGGATCCTTCTGGTAACTATAGGCATATGCTACCAGCTGGCTCATTTTTCTGCATTTAGGAGAGACAAGGTCTTGCTCTTGCTCAGGCTGGTCTCAAACTTCTAAGCTCAAGCAATCCACCTGCCTCAGGCTCCCAGAGGGCTGGATTACACACATGGGCCACCTTTTTTAAGTGAGGTTCATAGTGTTACTTTAGTTAGTTAAAGGGTATAAAGATACAGTTAGTTAGAAGGAATAAGTTCTAGCATTTGATAGTATATTAAGGCAATTATAGTTTACAATAATTGTATTATACATTTCAAAGTACTTAGAAGAATTGCAATATTCCCAGCACAAAGGTAAATATTTGAGGTGACAGATATCTCAATTACCCCAATTTGATGATTGTACATCAAATACGAGTATTTAATGTACCCACCAGATAAATACAACTATTATAGATCAATTTTTTTAAATCTTGGATTAATTCTCAATTAAATCTAGAATTTTAATTTGGAAAAAATATTAGCCAACCCCTCAGTAAAGTCAGCAATAATAAAATGTTAAATATTTTCCCTAGACTTGGAAGGAATACAACGGAGAATGCTAGTTTAAGCAAAACCTTCTATGTGGTTGTAAGAATCAAATAAAAAGATGCACATAAAAAATCTTTTGGAAAAGCAAAATACTCAGCAAGGCACCCACCATGAGGGACAAGGGTGCTGTCAAGAGCGTTGTCTTGGAGCCAGACTAGATGTGTGCCAAGTCCAACATGGCTGTTCTGTGCCCGTGGTTACCCTAAAATAGGGACCATAATAATTCCCACTACTACTAATGTGTCAGCACATGAAGAATTGTCTCGACAATGCCTGGCACATGGAAAGTGCTCAAATAATACTGGATGCGATGATGATGATGATGATGTATGTGTATTTGAGAAAAATCAGAGTCCAGAGGAAGAAGTATTTGATTTTGAAAACAGAGATGGATCAGCTGACCCAATCAGCTAAAAGAGAAGTAAACAGATTATTAGAAATAAATTAGATTTGAAATTAAAAATGGAAAGACACAGCAGCTCACAAATACAGTATGTTCTAATTTGAGATGACTGTCTTTCTTGGTGCTGGAAGAAATAACACTTACCATAGTTTAAAAATGAAATAGTTTGCACCATCATTGCACAGATAGATGGAGTCATGAAGATGCTAGTTTAAAAACAAGGTTTAACAAGGAATCACTGTCTCCGGATTTAATAGCAAGTATCATAGGGATTATGAAATGATGATGTGGGATAATAAACGTTTTTATTGTCACAAATGTGGGATGACAGCATTATTCAAGAATGGTAGACAAAACAGCCTGACTCCAGGAAAAAGAGACACCTCTCCACAAGACCTTTACCGAAGCTGAACTGTAGTGATTCTTACCCTTTTGACAGTATTTTGCTACCTATTTAAAAAAAAAATAGCTAAATATGAGAAGCTAGAGTCACCTGGGTCTTACCTTCGCATGGTGGTGGTTCAGGTGTGGGTCCCTGAGCAGCACTCCCCAGAAGTTTTCCAAGACTGACCAGCTTTCACCACTCACATCCCCACCCCACCCCACTGCCTCTGCCCAGATGGACAGTGCACCTGATCTCTGCCTGGGACACACCCTCCTCACCGCTGCCCAGTCTCAAGCTGTGTGAAATGGCCCCTGACGAGATTCAGCGGAGCTTTCCCACCAGCTGAGGGAAGTTGTCTGCAGGGCTATCTCCGATCTGCCCAAATCATGCCTCTAATACTTGGCAAAAGGCCAGGCTGTGAGTTCATCATGCTAAAAATGGAGAATTGGGGCCAATATTCTTACCATAATTTTCCCAATTCCAAGAATTTAAAAATAATATATATATATATATTTCAGAGAAAGGACTCGGAAGCAGCTGGGCATGCGGCTGAGGCTGAGAGGCTGGCTAAAAACAGAACAGCTGTGTTGGTTCTAAGCCTGAGCTGACTGCGGAACCCTTGGTTTCTTTGAACCCTGGGCCTGAGGATTCACAGCTATAACACAGAGCTAACAAGTGTCGACCTATCTGATTTCTTATGGGACATGCAGAGCAGAGTTGGTTGTTAAGCAGTTTTCAAGTGGAAAGTATTACAGAAATGCTTAGAATAACAAAAGGCTAATTGTAGCATTTTCTCAGGTTCTGGGACTGCTGTTATGGGAAGCAGTCTTCCCATATGGCACCTGCAAGACCTAACATGTCTATCAAGGAGGTGGTGGGATGTCAACAGAAGTAGATATTATACATGGCAGTATCTCAGCTGCCAATCAGCATAAGAAGTCTAGCCGGACAGCTGCTTTACTTTAGGATAAGCAAAGCAGGCAGGGGAGGGTTTTAAAGCCATTTATGTGCAGGTGGATATCTCTCAAGTGTGTTTCAGCTGGGGAGTGGGGATGAGGGGTGGGCCTCATGTCTCTTGATTCCTTCCTGGTACCTTAGGAGTATAAAGTGCCCGGCGTTCTGCCTGGCACATGGTAACTGGCCAGTAAATTATTGCCTCTCTCCCCTCTCCCCTAGCATGTTGTCACCAGTGGGAGATGGCTGTGGGGAGGGGCATGTGGAGCTCTCCGTGCCAAGAGTATACAGTCTAGATAAAACCAGCGTGTTTGCTCTACAAATACAGCCTGTGCACGAATCTCCGGTTCCTCCTTCCTACCAGATTCTAGGTCACACCTATGAAGACATTTTGAACTGTCACTGGTTATCTTTTATTCAGTGAGTGCTCCAAAAAGACATGTTGATTCAACTGCATCTCTCACGGACCTTTACAGCCTTCCAAGTTTGTGGTTGTGTTTCGCGAATGCCACTGAACAGATTCCTACTTGTTGAGCATTGCTTATTGCCGAAGTTATTTGGATAAACACTGCCAAAAGCCTGGAATCCTCGCTCCGTCGAGCGTGTCTTTGGGGTTGTTTCTGTTGTTACGGCAGAGAATGGGGGCAGACTAGGAAAAGGGAAGGGAGGTAGGAAGCAGTCTGTAGAAAGATCCTTGGAAAAACCCTTTCCCCTGAATTACATTTTGCATTCCATTAGAGAACAACGGATTAAAAACAAAGCACAAATCTGGCTGAGAACCTGAAAGGCAAGTTTCAGCATGAGTGAATTTTTAACAGCCTCAAAAGAGGGGGTTCAAATAAAATTCTGACAACCTTAACTACATTTCTTTCTTAAAGCATTGCTATAATAATGAAAGGTGAAATGTCAGCAGTCACATTCTATTCTATCTAACAATACTTTATAATTTTTCCTCGGTGGGAGCGCTTGCCCTTTTATAGTCTCAATTCTGCATTTGACTCGACTGCCCAAGGACAGCAATTACTTCAGCCATTTACCTGCTTCTGGGCAGCAGAGCCAAGACCTGCTCTGCATTGCTGAGCTCCCCAGGGACTTGATTTGGGGGACTTCCGCCAATAAAAGAGTCCTCTGATATGGGCTACTTACTGCCTCTGAGTTTTAAACCACTCCAAAAACCCATATTCATCCTTCAGCCTTGAAAACACACTGCTGGTCATGCATTCTGCGAAGGATGCAGACCTTCTTTCTGCCTATGTACGCGACGTTATGATAGAATGTGATAATGCATTCACTTTTGCAATATGAGCTTTCCGATAGCTTATTAGATGCCAAACCCTGGGATGCTCACTTTGAATAAAACATAATCTCTGCATGCAAAAAGCTTGCTATTTACTTGCTAATTGCATAAGCAAGAAATTTCCCTGTGGTAAGTAGGGATGATCACAGTGCGCGTTGGGAGGCTACTCGGATTGTTAAGGCTCTGGTTACTAACAATTATAATAATGGTGGTGAAGGACACTTCACCAAAGGAATGCTGATTCTGTCAGAGAGGGCCAGGGCACAAAATGTGTTCAGGAAATAGCCTCTGCAGGATCAGTGAATGTTAGTGTGCCTAAGTGGGGCCGTGGAGACTCTAACATGCCGCCCGGGTTGCAGCTCACAGAAGACAGGAATGCGTTCTGGTATAACTGGGGGGCAGAGTGCAAAGCCCCAGCTGTGTGTGCTACTGAAGATTAGGTGTTGGTGCTAATAAAGTCCATGCTTTTGTGAAATAAGGAGAATGATAAATATTATCAACAGAGCCATGGACAGGGAGATAAAAGGAAGAACGCATTAATTTCAATTGGTGGGGCAGGAAAATATTGAAGGAGAGGATGATGACAGTGATGACATCAATGGCAATAATAGCTGATATCTATGTTTAGTAAGTACCAAGGGCCGTGTTAAGTGCTTCCCATGCTTAAAATTCTATAACCCTGTAATATCACACTGTTACTGTCCTCTTTACATAGCGATGAGGAAGCTGAGGCTCTCGGGTGTAGGTTAAACAGCAATTTACCTAAGCTTTGATAACCAGAAAGTGGCAGCTCTTGGCTTTGAACCCAGGTTTTCTGAAGCCAAAGTCTGGTATCTTATCGCAAAATGATACCGTCTCTGGCTTGAAATTAATCAGGAAATGAACATTCAAACTGAAGGGAACTGTTTTTGTAAAGGTATTATGATAAGTTGAGTGTGGGGGGAAGTGCAGGAGGTATAAGCAAAACACAAGGTACGGGGTGAGAACATTGTTTGAAGATTATGTTTGGAAAATTAGACTATAGTCTCCTCATAGATAAATACTAAGCTAAGGGGTTGAGGTTTTTATTCCCTGTGAAATGGGGAGCCATAGAAGGTTGTAGGCACAGAAGGGGTAAGAGTTGTATTTTGAAAGAGTAACTCTGTTGTGAAGGGTGGACAGATGAATGGAGAGTCTGGAGACATTTAGGCAGAGAGGAGGGGGAGGTGCCTGAATATTGTACAGAACAGGTCAAGTGGAAAGAAATGGAAAGAAGAGATTTATTGGAAGCAGAGAAGACCTGGTTTGGTCATTGCTTGGCTCAGGTTTTGAGCGTGTCATCTTGAGAACACAGGATAAAAAGTTAGAGTGTGGAGAGAACGTGAGCTCAGTTTCAGACCGAAAACAGAGGCACGGGCCTCAGGAGAGCAGATCTGTCTGGAAGAGACCTGGGAACTGTCTACATGGACATTTAGGTGGACACTGGGGTTCAGGTGGAATAAGACTGAGGTTATTGAACAACAGTCCATCTAGGTTGAGAAATATGAAATCTAAATATACATTTAAATAGAAAGTAAGTTTAGACAGTTTTTTAAAAGTCACAGTATATATCCTATCATTTCATAAGAAATTACCCACTACCGTGTTCAGAGGCTGTGAAAAGAGGTATGCAAACGTTAAGGGTAGGACTTGGCATTTAGGACTGGCTGAAATATTTTAGCAGAAGGGCAAGATTCGTACGTGATGATGAATCTGGAAATCTTCTAGAAGTTCTGCAGGCCCGTTCTATTTGGGAACCCAGCCCTGCCCCCCCAGCAATGGGAGCGAGCTCAGGTATTTCCAACTGTCTCCATTATTTATTGGCTACTTGGTTTATACATTTTTCTGTTAGCCCATCATCTGATGCTGTTCAGTTCTGACTTGTTTAGGGTAAGGGTGGATTATTACCTATATTCTAATGACCGTACAATTGTAGGATCCCCGTTTATAATGTGCATTCCAAAAGATCTCAAAGATTCAAAGGCAGATTAAGTTAGATGGAAAAATGGGGAGCCATTCTCCAACATTTAAAAAGTGTGACAACACGTCCAGCTCCTCCCTTCTCCTCCAGCAAATACAACTGCCCTGTGTGTGTGTGTGTGTGCGCGCGCACGTGTGTGTCTGTGTGTGAGCATTGTAGTGTACTTGATATTTCTCTGGAAAGGCTATAATAATTGGGGTGCTCCTTTCAATATAAGTGGGGACTCTTAAAGCCAAAACTGGAAAGAAATTTCTGTTACAGCAATTTTCAAAGTAGTTTATTTTCCCAAGTAGCAGGCTGGTGACCCGTTGTCATTTTCTGATTATTAACAAAAACTGAGCATTTCAAATTACGTTCTCATTCTCTTGCAGCTACTAATGGGGCCCCCTACTAACCACATCTGCAAAACATTATTTGTAACAGAATTCTTATTATGCCATAAAATTCTAGTAGATGTTAGAGATGACAATCAGATTGGGCTTTTTCCCTTATTAAAAGGTCATCTCCCCAATGCAGAGGTCTCTAGTCTTCTTTCTCAGAAAACACAATTACATCTTTACTTAAATTTTCCTTTAATCAAGGTATTCATGCAGTACACAAATCATCTTTGTATGGCTCAATGAGTTTTTACATACAGATACTATATATAGTGTGTATGTATATATAGTACACATATACTATAGATATCCATATAGTGTGTGTATATGTAATATATATATATATGTATGTATGTATGTATTTGCGGAGCCACCAGTGACACTTTAATTAGAACATTTCCACCATCCAGTAATCTCCCTACCTCTCCACAATCAGCATCTCTCCCCAAAGCTAACCCTTATTCTGACTGCTATGACATTGGTCCGATGTGTAGTAATTGTAAGTGCAATCCTTCCATATCAATAAATTCCAAAATATATTTATGGGTGTATGCTAGAATACCAGGAATTACCCATCACTTCTTTCCAGAGATCACTTGTAGAAGGAGAACTCTTTCTGTTCAAGTGGCTAAATCCCTGGGCTTCTGCAGTCGGAAGTGGCCCTCTAATTATTCTAAGAGTAAATTATACCAAAGGTAGAAATTAAACTGAGAGTGAATGATTTTATAGGTTTCTATCCTCTAAAGGAAGTTATAGATTTTCACAGAGTCAAATCTCCATCGAATATTCTCCTACCGTCACCATTGCCCCCATGGGTATCCGAGTGAGATTTCTTTTCTATATAGATGAACGATACCTTAGAATACTCCATGGCTTGTCTCCAACTCCAAAAGTTCTTGAAGTCGTTACAATATACAACACCTGAGTGCAGAATTTGATAAATAGCTCAGCAAGGTCACCTCTCTGATGTAACAAATTAGGAAACCTGGAAACAAAACCGAAAGGCCTTGTTTTCTTTCTAATCTATAGGGTGCCTTCTACAAACTGCTCAACGGTAGTATTCTAAGTCAGACATGTACTTGTTTAGAAAACAGAATTAGAAGTTTGGGGCTTGCTTCTTCAACCAAATCTGATGAGTGGAAGGATGTTTGGTGGCTATGTATAAAAGTGGCAAAACTGATGTGGCCCATATTGCTGCTGAGATAATTCTCCAAACTAAAAAATTTTTTAAGAGGGGCTATCTGGTATCTTAAGTAAAAATAAAGATCAAGAAGGATTCTTATTCATTCCAAGAATTCTCCCCTAATTATTGAGAACTTTCATACCTTGGTATAGAAGCTAGTAGTTCCCTCAAGGGAAGGTGATCTAAGGCGAATTGGGTTAAAGAGGTTCTTTTGTTCATTAATCAAATCAAGAGAATCTGTTTCCTACACATTGTTCCTTTCTGTGAAAAGACTATGACAATGTGACTGAATTTCCTGGAGGAATTTTCTAACACCTTTAATGAGAAAAAAAGATGTGTGTTTGCATGAGTATACAAACATGCAGAAGAATGCTTATGAAAAGATCTATTTATACTTGAAATAGAACTGAACTGACTTAGCAAGAAAAGCAAATTGTGTTAGTATGCAGGTCTCTCAGAGACATGATTATAGTCCCAGTGACAGGATACGAAGATACTATTAATTACCTTTGTAGACTGAAGACATTTTTAAGATACAGTTGATCTCCTGTCATCAACAAGAAAGTATTATGGCAGCTCTGTTATGAAAAGTTATTTTTAATTATTCAGTATTCCTGGCAAATATGCAAACAAATAAAAATATTTAAAATATATTTAACTCTCTACCCACCCCCATTCCTTCCGTTAGCCCCAATCCCTAGATATTAATCATTAGATGATTAACTACTTCTAGATACTTTTCATGTAACTATGAATAGATACATGTATGGGTAGATGGATGGATGTGGATGGACAAACAGGTAGAAAGACAGATAGATGGAGACAGTGATTGAAGTACTTTGTTTGACTTTTGAGACACATGCTTTGTTGAGGATTCAATGATAAATAAAATCACACAATATCAATGTTCCTAGAGCAGTGTTTTTCAACCTTTTTTTATCTCACAGCACACTTGAAGCCTATAATGAAACTTCCACGACGCACTTATATTGATCAAAAAGGAGTCAAAATAATATACTGATTGTGCTTTGAACTTCTTTCGAAAATAATTTAATTCATGATCTTTAAAAATCTTCACAGCACACCTAAGATCCTCTCACAGCACACCGGTTGAAAAATCACTGCCCTAGAGCTTGTAGTCTAGCAGAGGGAAATAGATATTAATTACACTCAGGTACATGTATAATTACAAATTAAGTCTAACATAAAAGAATGTGGGAGTTTCTCTGAAGAAAAGATTATGATGCTGAAATCTGAAGGAAGAATGGAAAATGACCTTGGGCTAGAGGGGAATGTTCCCAACGGAGGCAGGAGTGTGTGCAGGAGACCCTGCTGGGAGGACCACAGCTTGTTCAAAGAACTGAACGTGCCCAGAATGGCAAGAGTGCAGACTGACCAGAAGCAGGGAGAAGTCCTGGGCTAGAATTCAGTTTAGGAGGCTATTGCAGAAATGCAGGTGGGAAGTGAGGCTAGTGTGGGCTTGCACGAAGGTAGCTTGGCCTAGCATGTGGTTGGAGAAAAAAAATGGATGCATTTCAGCCTTTTGGAAAATGCAGCCCACATGATTTAGTAACAATTGGATATAGATTGAAGGATGCATATGGTTTTTCTCTGTTTGTGTTTCTTAATATTTACAGAATTTTCCTATGCTCGTTGTTCTGACCTTGCAGTTTTTTCTCTTAATAATATGTCTTAAAGCTTTCCCCCCACCTTCCATAATGTCTTTTAATGAGCTCATTGTATTTCATGGCGTAAATGTGTCATAATTCTTTTAACCAGTACATCATTAACAGGCATGGAGAATTCGTGTCTGTGTCTGTTTTTCATGTTAGGAGGCAGGTATGTAGTTTTGCTATTTGAAATAATAGTACAATTAATACACTGTCCATTGCATTTGCAGCTTTGTGCCAACGTATCTGTGTGATGAATTCCTATCAGCATAATTGTTGGGTTAAATATTGGTTGACTTAATATTTGTTAGATATCGTCAAAATGTCCTCAAATGAGTTTGCAGAAATTTACGCCATGACTGATAATTTATGAGACTTCCTAATTCTGTATTTCATCAATCACTTTAACACAGTTGTCAATTGTTGCCAATCTGATTGGTCCCACATCCTTTTTGTGGTTTGCCGCTCTTTAAAATGAGTGTGAGTTTCAGGTGTGTGTATCTGTGTTTGAGTTGATGGGGCATTTGCAGTTATTTTTAACTTGTTCATGATCTTCATTTGTCTAATGATCTTTTTCCTTATTTGTAAAGGATTTTTGTTTATTAAGGTAACTAGTTTCTCACCTGACACAAGGAAAAATATATACAACCACTTGCACAGATGCCAGAGATATCAAATAGGCATTTAACAAACTTTGCCAACCTTGGAGATTTTTCTAATTTATGTAGTAGTTCTCCAGAAGTGGTTTTTTGGTCTTCCCTGTTTATCTTAAGTTCTGGTTCACCCTTTTCTCTTCATTCTACTATCTGTTACCTCATCTTTGTCTTTAATCTTTCATCAAACTCCTGCTTTTTAATGTCTTCTACGTGGCATAGTATTTGTTGTGGAATTTTTCCTTCTGTTTCTGGAGGGTTTTTTCCTAAAATATATTTTTTTAATGTCTTCGCTTGATATTTTCTCTCTTTCTTGTCTTCTCTCCTTTCTTTCTTTATGTTTTTCTTTTTCACAGCTGCTATGCCATTTATTTTTGTCTCTCTCATATTTAATGTGGAAACTGCTCACTAAACCATCTATGTTCCCAAATACTGTATATATGAATCATATGTGATTGCCTCCCCATCTTCTCTGAGACCTGTTCGTCTTCTCTTCAAATTGAAGTTCAAGGGCTGGGTATTAGTAGAGTTCTTCTTTTGCCTGAGCGTAAGGAAGAAGACTTAACTAGGATTATGAATAGTCATAGTTGGTTGAATGAGGTTCAAATCTTTGTTTGGAAATTTTATTTATCCTTTTATGTCGGGATGTGTAGTGGCTCAGAACTTCTCTAAAAGTTCATTCTGTAAACATGTTTACAGTCTCTGCTGTCTACTGACCCTCAGCATATGTCCCTCTGGATTGTAGGGTGTGTGTAAGACTGCCCCCAAATTTGCTCAGCTGGTAAATGCTTTCCTCTCTTAGGACTGCTTTGAAGCTAGAGAGAAATTACTCTTTGTTCTTTACGTCATTATATCATCTTTCAAACATTCTGTTACCGTTTTGTATCTCTTCCTTGTTTGAATGTTGTTGCTGTAGTTTGTCTAATATTGGACATTTTTATTCATTTTGCTGAGTTTAGGGAAGGCAACTTTGGCTATGCAACCCGAATTGGGCCTTTTACACTGCTAGGATCCAGTTTTCTTATCTGCAAAATGAGAACAAATAATTGCCACCTTTCCTGGTTTTTCAGGATCAAGTCAGGTAACATATTAGAAAGTTCTCTGTAAACTGTACACCTCTTTCTATTTATACGTTATTCTTATTGGTCTGGATGGGACACAGAGAGACAAAATTTAAAAAGAAGATGATTTATTCTGAGCACTAAGAGGGCAGACTATGTGCTCAGAGGAAAGTATGGCTAAACATTTGGAATGGCATGCAGAGTGAAATGGACTCAAAGGGAACAGGAATTCTGTGAGGGAGAGAAGTGGGAAGGTATACAGAAAGATACGTGAGTGGAGCGCAGCCAGCACGTGTAGAAAACCCCCAGGGTCACAGTTTCATTGGAATAGCAGGCTCGTGGGAGACAAGAGCTGCAGGAGGCAGACCCAGAGAGTTACGGAGGGGTGACTTTATAAAAGATGGACTGAGGACTAGAATTACTCTGAATGCATGTATTAATCCTGGATTTCAGTGTAATTAAAACCTCTGCAGGATGCTTACACTTTATGTGTAGGGATGTGGTACTGGTATTCATAAAAAATGAAGATGAGGAGAAAGTGTGCCGAGGACAGGCTTTAGGGCTGTCATCCCAGAATAATTATTACTAGTGGCTCCTTTCCCTCATAATGCTGCTGACAGCGAAATGACCGCAGTAGTCATAAGCACATCATCAGAACACTGACCAGGGCTGAGGCAACAGGCCGGTAAAAGAAGAGACCCCTCCACCAGGCCAGAATACCGGAAAGGAGAAAGTTACAGAATTTGATGCCTTAGGGGAAAAGGAAGGAGCGAGGAAGGGAGATTAAAATGTGGATCCACATTGTTCTGCTAGAGAAGCTGAGATAATGGTGGTGATAGTGATTTTAAGAAGGGATAAGGGGCGAACTAGAAATAAGGTGGAAGGCAGGCAGCCCTCGGCGTGCTGGGGCCTGCTGAGTTGCAGGCGCAGCGAGCATGCGCACTGACGTCCCTCGGAGCCCGGCGGTGAAGGCAGGTGCTGTGCAGCACGTTTATAAAATGCTCACCGGCTGCGAGGCTCGGGGAGGCAGAGCGGACACCCCCAGTCTACTTGCTGAGCCATCTTTCCAAATTATATAAATTTGTCTCAGAATCCCCGTGCTGATTGGGGATTTCCTTTATCGTCCCTTCCTTTTTAGCACCTTTAGTGTATAGCCACTGAAAAGGAGACGCTGGGTTAGACAGCATGAACGACGAACACCCACATACGCCCTCTTACAGCTCAGCACTCTTCCAATTCAAGTAACCCTAGTCAGGTGTTTCTCTTGGCTTTAGCCATGGGTCCTTTTTCACGTCAGACAACATTCTTCTCAAGATTTTGTACCCTGGGCTGTCCCTTCTGGGAGCTCAGCAGCTGACAAATGGCAGTTGACCTTCCTTATCTCTCAGTCTGTGACGTTCTGTGACCTAATTGGGAACCTCTGCTGGGTGTGTTGTGAGAAGTGTAAGTGATGAATTACTGTGGATAGTCTAACATTTAGGGTACAGTCATAAAAATCTGGGGCTATGTGAATGTTAAAAGCCTACATATGTACATATGAATATGAATATAACTTTCTATATAGACATAGTTTATATAATCACAAATATGCACCTTAGCCTCTGTGCAACTCTCATCTGTCAAGTGGCAATAACACCAAATGGGGTGGGTTAAATGAGGTGGTGATTATAAAATGCTTTTAAATGATCACATTAAAGAAGACTAGAAAAACATATATCCAATGATTATGATACCATTATATTTGGGCTGTTGGATTTTAGAACTTTTTTCTTCTTTTTCCCATCGTTTTTCTAGATTTCTGTTATTTTTAATAAAAAGACACATGAGAATAAAATTGGCATAGCAAACTTTTTAATAAATCGAATCAGTTTCCTGGAATAGTATTTGTGAATAAAATATTCATACATGTTTATTGATGAGCTTTTGAGTTCAAATTCTTCACTCCCTGTGTTTCCTATCTGTGGTACCTCCTGCATGTCTCCCTGCAGGTCTTTCTCAGCTACTCCTATTCTAAAGAGGAAAGGCTGGCTCAATGGCCCTTATACACCCCAATTTGAACTCCATCACATCAGAAAGTAGAGAACCAGGGTTTCACAGGACACTTGACTTTGCCTCTGTTCATAACTCTGTTTCTCCCTTCTTCTAAGAACTAGCCTTTCCATGAGCCCAAGTCCTGCTTAGGCCCTTTTCAAATACAATAGGAATCTCCCACTAAATTTGCATTACAAATCAGAGGCTGCCTTTAGATGGAAAGCAAGTGCTTGTTCACTGTTGGCCTCTCTGGAGGTCATAACATGCAGAGATGGTGAACAATATAATCTTACTGCCTCTGTACAAATACTTGTGCCATTTCTTCTCCCTTTATTCCTAACAGCAGTCCTGAATCATCTTGATTTATTTAATTTTACATGTTAGACAGTGGGGAAAGTGTGGCTTAATAAAATCTTTAAGACACAGCTGAGCTGAGAGAAAACAATAATCCCCTGGCCTAATTCAGTTTCTGCCTCATTCACAGAGAGTTTCTCTGGAGCCCAAATTACTGGATGATAGAGTTTGTTTGATTCAACCTTGCGAACAAGAGGAGAAAAATTGGCCAAAGAATGAGCACATTGGGACATTGAGAGGCTATATGAGTTTTTTCTTCAGGCTTTGTCACCGGATTCCATTATCTCTCATCTTACACTCTTCCTTTGTTGGCTTGAATGAGACACTTTTATAAATTAGCATTAACCTGTTATCTGGCTGACTCTGTAAAGTCCCTTATTTCATAGACTCGTGGAATTTTGTAGCTAGAAAGAGCCCTAGAAAGTCTCCCTTCTCAGTGTACAGGAAGGGAGGGGGCGGTAAGAGATTGGCCCGAGATAATACAGCTTTTTAACAAGAAGCCGGGACTATCAATTTTCAGCTATCAAATGTTGACTCTCTCACTAGGAAGTTACACCCCGGGTCACGGTGTAGCATACGTGCTAGCCTGAGCATCCAAGGCCCTGTCAGAACTGTTATTGCTTAATAGTCCAGAACTAAAACACTTCTGAATCTCACCAAACCAGGTTTGCAAATTCCTTTTGACAGGGATAAATCCAAAAGCACAAAAGATGTCATCATGGCCTCAAGTCTACTTCCCTATCTCTCAAACAGACTCACTTCACATAGCACACATGGGCCCATCAGCATCCCACTCTCACATCTCACTAGCTTGAATAACCACATTTTTATGGACACGCGGCGAAGAGGATAGTCATTGGTCCCACTCAGGTCATGTGCCCATCTCTGTGACCACAAAGAAAGATACTCTGTTTCTCTCGGTCACTTGGCCACGAGGAAAGCCCCAACTCTACCAAATGGAATGTGTTCCCTACAGGAAAGAAGGATTCTCTTGCCGCCTACTTGTGAGAACACTAATTTATAGCAGCCATCAAACACTCTTCTGCACACAGAATAGTTGTTTGGGGTAGGTCTTGTATATGATTTGCTTAATATTTGTCTAAAGGCTCAAGAGACTTCTTGTGTGTGTTTCTGGAGCTCGCTCTTTGTGAAGCTTCTTCTCCAGTACCCTGCTCCACAAATTCCTGCCCTATCTGCCACCCCAAAATCTGATCTCAGCTTCCTTCGTTCAGCTAGCTGCTCTCTGTTTGAGTTCCACTTCCCTGAGCTGCGATTTGAAAAGTGCCCC
Source organism: Otolemur garnettii (assembly GCF_000181295.1). Taxonomy (NCBI): domain Eukaryota; kingdom Metazoa; phylum Chordata; class Mammalia; order Primates; family Galagidae; genus Otolemur; species Otolemur garnettii. The sequence continues at coordinate 41,424,733 of NW_003852397.1, read as the reverse complement.
AAGGAAGAGAGCCAAGATAAATGTGGAGCTCGTCTCCTGTGTTTTCCTCCTCCCAAGGCTCCCAGCCGAGTGCTGTTGTCCAATGCCGAAAACTGTTGCTTCAGATATTTTTTGGTCCAGGTTTATAGTTGTTTGTGTCCTTTCTCCATTACAGACATGCTTCAAACCTTTTTTGTGATACTGCAACTGAAGCACAAATAAATTTAATCACCCACCAAGCTTGGCTCTATCTACAAAGCCACTTTATATTCACAGAAAGTTTTCAAAAATACCGAGGACAACTTCAGGCCTCTTTAAATGAGTTACGGGAGCTGGTAACCGAACCGGGGAGCCAATCTTTTGCAAGAAGCTAATAATCCTTTCCTAATTTGTCTATGTTTTTGTAAATTATCTTCTTATTTTCTTTTACATGGGAATATGGTCATCTATTTGAACAATTTTACGGAAAAGGGGAAAGGACTTGACGTCAGAAGATTTGGGTTCAAATCTCAGCAGACCTCAACCTGGCTAGGCTTAAGGGTAAAAATACCAACTTTTGTAAAGTAGGGTAAAAATACCAACTTTTTAGGATCATGAAAACGTCGAGAACATTTTCCAGACTCTCCTTGTTTCCGATCAGTTCTGGCGCGGAGAACTAAGAAAGGGTAGCTGTAGGTGACCGGTAAGCATGTCCCCTAAGATGGCATTTTTCTTTTCTTTATGTTTGGCTAAATATATTATACTTTAATGAAAGGTTGAGCATGAAGTATCTCCTCATAAAGAAGAACCAGATCCAGATGGAGTCTTTGAAAAATAAACACAATTAATAAACCGCTAGCTAGACTAACCAAGAAGAGAAAAGATTCAGAGAAACAAAGTTAGAAATGAAAAAGGAGACATTATAAAGTGATCCTTTACCAGAAAGGCACTGTATGTGCCTTTAAAATATGACTTTTGTTTGATGAAAGTATTTCAGATTGTATATAGAACCAGCACACTGTACCCATGACTGCATTAATATACACAGCTATGATTTAATTTTAAAAAATGATAAAAAATAAAAAAAAATTTTTTTAAATGTCTAGGAAGCCTTCACAACAAGGCATTGTCAGTAGTGCCAAAATTGAGGGGGAAAAAATATATATATATATATATGACTTTCCTTACTTAGCTTTCCTTATGGAGGTTTGCATTCTTTTTTTTTTTTTAAATCCTTCGATCATAAAATCTGAGCTGTTATAAAAGAAAAGTGATGCAAAGGGGGGGGGAATGTATGCCAAAGAATTAGTGTATTTGAGTTTTGTATCTCCAGTGTTTAACATTTTATAATCTAGGTTTATAACTTGCTGAGAACAATAGCCTAACTATTTTAAGCACATTAGCTTGGCTAAAGATTAACTTTTTACATGCCTGGCAAGTATGGTGACATTTTAGCTTTGAAAGTAATAGAGAAGAATACTTTCCGTCCCTGTCTGCGTTCGGGATTTCTGAGTAAGACATTAACAGCTACCCCAATGGTTTACGTTTATTAGCCACCAATACGATTCAAACATTTTCTTGTCTTGTAGGATGCATAATCTTAAAAGAAAGTGAAATAAGGAGGCCTAACTTTTAGCTTCAGTTTCCTTTCCATTCCTATGTGTGTTCATTTTATTTCTTCATTAAAATCTAGAAAACTAGAAAATATTTCAGAATCTTGATCCCAGTAGCTATTGATATTCTAACCTTGACCCCACAAATGCTTTAATTTACCATCATTTTATAGGGTTTTTACATTAAAAATTATTTAATTTTAAATAGTCCTTATCAGCCTTAAAGTCTTTTTATTCCAACAAGAATTTATACATTGTAATAGTCTTTAAAAGGGCATTAGAAGTATATACCCACATGCACAAACATATTTCAGTATTTTATACATACGTACTTAAGTGTACAGTGGTAACAAACAATACTATATGTATTCTCTTCCTGTGTTATTTTCCACTGTAGCTTCAGGATGCATGTTTGTAATCTAGTAGTTTAATGTTGTCCCCCCAAAATATTTAGTATTTAATGTTTCTCCTGGGAGGACTTAATGAATACAGCACAGTACAAGTCTAATCTACACCATTTGATTCAATGTATCTCCTGCATCTCTCTTTTCTACTTGAAGCAATTGACTTATTCTGGCTACCTGGGAATACATTTGTTTCTTCAGCTTTCTATCTGAAATGCATTAAAAGATGACTACATGGTTGTAGGTCTGAAAACTCGGCGTTTGTTTATTGCTATTCCCAGCTTCCTTGTCTGTTTTCATAGAAGGCTTGTCAGAGGTCTGTGTCAAGACCTCTGGGATAACAGTGTCACCCCAGGAAGTGTGTGAGAGTGGTTACCTTTGTGTACTTGTTCAGGTAGCCAGGAGTCATGGCTGGCCTCCAGGGTGTCAGCTGAGGAGACCTGGAGTGTCCAGGTCATTTGGGAAGTCAGATGATAGAAAAATCAGCACCAAGGTTGCCATACGCGGTGCTGAACTATCCACTGCTTTTCAGAAAGAACCGGACTGGGTGAAAGGACCTGCGCTGACTTCGGTTTGCATACAGCTTCTTTATTTTCAGAGTGTTTGCACATACATTATCTCTCCAGATCGTGGGAAAAGAGCAGCGAGAAGGCGCCCTTTAGTTTATGAGAGCCAATATCTCACACCGAAGAGCTTTGTTTGAAAATTAACATTCTAGACTTTGGTCTGTGTTGAAGTTTTCCAACTTTTTTTTTTAGGTCATAGAACCCTCTCTTCAAAAGAAATCTTTATCTGACACCCAACATATAAAGCAGATGAAGGCAGAGGTATTTTCATTTACATTTACCGGGGGTTCAAAGTCTTACCCCCTTCAGTCTGACCTCCTCCTATGTTGCCGAGGCCCCTGGGCCTCCCTCCACAGAATATGGTCTGAAAACCATGGCAAGAATAGACCTCACAGAATGTCTATTGGCCCATACGTTCTCGCTTCTGATCTTGAACTCTACCACATTTTTCAGAAGGCTTTTGTTCATAGTGATGGACTACAAAGCATCCCGGGGCAATAGAGAAGCACCCCAGTCCTGACTCCAACACTAATGTCCTGTGCAACTTTGAGCACCCACATATCATTTAATTTCCTGGACACTGATGTCCTCATCTGTAAAATGAGGATGGTCACACAAGCACTGAAAATGCCCGGAAATTTTGGGCTAGAAGATACTTTGTCGATGGAATTGGATTGAGAGCAGCTATTCATCTCTGACAGATCCCTGTAAGCAGGAACATCTCTGCATTACGTCAGGGCCAGCTCCTCTGGCCCATTTGGTTGTAACCAGGGTAAGATCTTCTACACGCAAGCATGTCAGTGTATGCGGAAGAAAGGTCTACAGATGATCTTCTCAGAAGGGAACTCCATATCACACATCCTTACAGTCTTAAGGCCACCCCCTGAGGACAAGGGGCTAAATACTTATTTTAAATGAATATCATAAAAACTTAATCTAAAGGTATATAAAGAACATGGGGTCATAGGGTCAGGACTTGAAGGATCCTTGTTGTACTGGAGTTGGCTCTTCTGGCTCAAGAGAACTAATTTTGAATGTAGTAACATCATTTGGGTAGGTTAAAATTAACTGTGATGGGTTATTTACACCTGAAAGCCAGCAAATGCTATAAACTGAAGCTTCTTTTAGGGGCAGGGGATGTTTTACTGGCGCACCGTTGAGTAGATGGACCTGAATTATAGATCCAGTACTCCTACCAAACATTTTAAGCCTCAGTTTCCCCGTCTGTTAAATATGGAAGATAATACCCATTCTGTCTGTCTCACAGATTTGTTGTAGAAGTCCAAATGTTTGTAAAGGAACTTTAAAACCCAAAATCAATGCTACTGGAAGTGACAGCATTATTATTTCCAGGGTTTATTGGAAAGACAGAGAAGGAACGTGATGATCTTCTCAGAAATAGAAATAGATCTCTGAATCTATGTTCCTTCAAGAACAAATGCCAGGCATACCATATCTTCCAAACAAAAGTGCATATGCTTTTAACAAATAACAAATATTAGATGTGGGTTGAGCTACTGTGAAGTGTATTCTGAGCCATCATTTGCAATCGAGCTATAAACTAATATGAGAGAATGCCTTTAGTGCTTCCAAGGATTGGGACCTCTGTATCCTGAAGGGGTTCTGTTGGGCAGTAGCTTCCGAAGTGTCCTGATTCCAACCCCCGAGATGTTTCAGCTGATGCTCCTGCATACAGCACAGGTGAAGGAAGAGCTGGGACTGGATTTCTCCTTAAAGGAGGTGCTATAAACTAGACAGTCTCTGACCTTATAGGGAGGGAAGTCATGCACACTGGGGTCCAGATGGAACCATAACCATGAGCAATTATAGAACTGCTGGCAGTTTCTACAGAGGAATCTTCCTAAATAATGCAGCTTACAGGCAAATCATTATTATTAATAAGATAATAATATAAAAGCTCCATCAAGTATACATCAAGGAATGTTGTATTCTTCACCTTTTGGTTGAAGACATGGGGGGAATCTCGTCTTAACCCTCACGTTATGCTTTGTGGTTGTATACTCGGTTACTGCACCTCTCTTGTCTCTGGACCTAGACTCAGGGTGACATAACAAAGGGCCCTGAGGTTCTTGGATAAAACTATCTGCATGCCTGTTGCAAAGAGACAAACCTGTACCTTTTTTTCCTTGTGGTACTTTAATCTTAGGCTAAATTTATTGCTTTGGATATTTGCCTATTGTGGATGGAATTTCTAACTCTCTATTGCTCAGAAAAATACTGTACAGATTATAAGAGTGGATTTGGGAGCCAGAACTGTCTTAGAGCTCCAGCTCTGGCACTTACCGATGTGCCTCTTTTTCTTCATCCGCAAAATGGGGTTGATAATAGTTTCTCTTTCTTAAGACTCTTTTGCAAATTACATGCAAACACAGCTTAATTAATGTTAAATCACTAACCTCTTTAAAGAATGAATCAGAAGGTGACTTGGCCTAAATTCAAATGATGATTTCTGCTGGGATCTTGACCAATGAGGCCATTGTAGGGAAGCTGGACCCTGAGGGGCCAAAAGAGAAAATCAAATGACCTCCTAGCTTAGGGTGCTTTTGTGCCCATGTGAATTTTTCAGAAGTAAAGAGAGTAATGATATTGGGCCTAACGTGTGACATTATGCCTGATAGATTCCCTAGCACTCCAAGGCTTTCCCAGACTGGTGGGGGTTGCTAAAGAATTTTCTGGGGTAGCAGAGCCTTGGTCTCCCAAGGTAATCACCTATAGATTACTAGCAGTGTTGGGTGCTGCATTCGATACTAAAGAATTTTCTTCTCCAGCTCTTTTGTGCGTACCCCATGTATGCCCTGCCGTGCTCATCTTGACAGGACGCCACCATAAATCCAGTGTCAGCTGGAGCACAAAGAGGCCCCCAGGGCTCCATGGAGGAATGGAGAATTCCAGAAACAGGGGTCACTCAGGTGTCTGTTTTCAAAATAAAGATTCCTGGCAGCAGCATACCGGGGTGGAGTGGTAGGAAGAGTCTTCCCGGGTACTGCAAACAATGAAGGTGACAACTTGTCTGAAAGAATTATAAAGCAATAATAAACTGACGAAAATGCACTGGCTTTTTATTATCACCATGATCCATTCTAAATAGTCTCTAAACAGAAATAAAATGCTTCCCCTGAAAAATATATTCTAAGTTGGACTTGACCTTACAAATGCAAACAACGTACATACCCTCATATTTAATCCAAAGGAAAAATGTATTGTACAGATCTAAGCCCTAACCCCGGGGTGTCCAACCTGTGCCCCGCAGGCCACATGCTCATTTTCTGAGGATTGTACAGCTTATCTGCGGTGAGCAATATCACAAAAGGCCCTTTTGTTTTGCTCATCAGCTTTCATTAGTGTTTGGGTATTTAATGTGCGGCCCAAGACAACTCTTTTTCTTCCAGTTTGCAACAGAGGGAATAAAAGGTTGGCCTCCTCTGTTCCAAACAATTGCTGCAGTTACTGTTGGGTTTTAGTGATATGTTATTTTATTCCCAAGTTAGCAACTTTTACTACTTAACTTTTAATAAACATAAATTCTCATGAAAGTTAATTTGGCGAACTCCGTTATCCAATCAGCCCCAGAACACGAGACTCAGCAATATGCCTTAGTTTCCAGAGTTAGTTCCTCAAGCTTTGGAATGATGGGACTTTGGGTACAGTTTGTATCTCCAGTCCTTGAGCTACTGTGTATTGGGCATTTGAATAGATTCAGAATACAGAGGAGCCCAACGCTTGTACAAAGAAATACACCTTCCGTTTCTCCAGTTCCAACCTCCTATGGGACAGTTTGGAATTTTCATTTGTGTTTTAAATTAAAACAGTGAAAGAATGTATTCACTGTAAAGTGAAATATTTTTTGTTTGGCAAGTAAAAATTTTAGGTAAATTTGATTTTTTTCACTTATGATTATTTTTGAAAAATTGTTGCTGTGGAAAGAGAAAAATGTTACAAAATAACCCAGCCCGGGTGTAACATACTGCTGCAACGTGAGGTTTAGACCAATGAATCCGCTCCTATCTTTCTACGTCTCTAAATGGAAGTTGATTATACTATTTTCTACTCATCTTTCCCTTCTGCAGTTGTTCCCAAAACACAGAATTCCCTGCTGAAGAAGCAACGTGTGCAGTAAATGCCACGTTAAAGCCAGTATAGACCCAAACGCAAACCTCAGCTCTGCCACTCACAAGCTAGAGGGCCTGGGCTGTGTTGTTTAATCTTCATTTCCTCTTTTACAAAATGAAGAGAGGCAAACCTCCTGGCAAGAGTTGTGATAATTAGATCACATGTAGCATGGAAAGTGTCTACCATATGTCTCATGTAGCAGATAGAGTGTTAATGCCGGCTCTGTCTCCACCATTCTCCTTCTCTTTCCTGCAGGGGCATTTATTTGGGTCCCCCAATGAAAACAAATAAAATATCTGCATAGAATTATAATGAGTTGAAAGTAATAGCTACATGTTCATCTACTTATTCACAATTCCCTATCTGTTCATCAACTAATATATGATTGTTGTTTCTTTTTTTTTTTTCTCCATTAAATCATTGCTGTGTACATTAATGCAGTCGTGGGGTACAATGTGCTGGTTTTATATACCATTTGAAATATTTTCATCAAACTGGTTAACATAGCCTTCACGGCATTTTCTTAGTTATTGTGTTAAGACATGTATATTCTACATTTAGTAAGTTTCACAGTACACGGTACCCTTGTAAGATGCACCATAGGCGAGGTCCCACCAATTGCCCTCCCTCCCCCCATCCTCCCCCCTCCCTTCCCCTCCCTTTCCCCTCTCCCCATACTCTTGGGCTAGAGCAAAGCTATAAATTAGTTTCATAGTAGGACTGAGTACATTGGATACTTTTTCTTCCATTCTTGAGATACTTTGCTAAGAAGAATATGTTCCAGCTCCATCCATATAAACATGAAGGAGGTAGAGTCTCCATCTATGATCATTGTTTCTAACCTGATTGTTCCTCTCTGGACCCCTTTATATATATATATATATATATTTTTTTTTTTTTTTTTTGAGACCCTGGATAGAGTGCTGTGGCCTATTAGCCTAGCTCACACTAACATTAAACTCCTGGGCCTAAGCGATTCTCCTGCCTCAGCCTCTCAATTCACTGGGCCTACAATTGCACTCCACGAAGCTCTGTTAATTTTTTTATTTTTAGAGATGGGGTCTCACTCTTGCTCAGGCTGGTCTCAAACTCCTGAGCTCAAGTGATCCACCTGCCTCAGAGTGCTAGGATTACAGGCGTGAGCCACCACAGCCAACCTAGACTCCATTTAACAATGTGAAAGTTACAGGAGGCAATTTCTAAGCTACAGTTGGGGTCTGAAATGCTGGGTAAATCCTGCCTAGATGAATGAAATCACTATTGCCCATGCACAGTGGGAAGAGGCCATGTTCACACATTGTGAGGGAGGTGTACGTGGGTCTGCTATTCTTCTCAGCCCAAGGGAAACAGCATAACCAAGATGGGCCTCTGCACTGTGTTGATTCACAGCTTTTATTGGCTTCTGTGGTAAGGGACAGACAGACATGGGAGAAAGCATTTCGATGTAGCTAGACAAAAACTGTTCATTTTGTTTTTGTGGTCGGCCCATGTGATGCTGGTTGTGGCAGCCACAATAGCATTTTCAACTTGTCTTCAACCTTTCTAACTCCTGCTTCTTTGAAATTTTAGCATTGTGTCTAATCTTCTGACATTAATTTTCAGGTACCTCATGTCTTATTAGTATATCAGACAGGAGAGAAGCTATTCTGCTTTTTACTTTTCTTGTAAGAGTTGTACAAGGATCGAGTCAGATAAGGGGAAAGATTTTATACATCATGAAGCAGTTACATGTGCTAAACAATACTGTCATCTTAGATCAGGGATCAGCAAATTGTGATCCACAGACCAAATCTGGCTGTCCCTCTGTGTGCTCCCCTGGGGTTAGTTCCTTGAAGGATTTGGGTGTTGTATCAAGCCCTCCCAGGCTTGGGCTTCTCATCCCAGGGCTAGTTCAGCATTGCCCTCCTGGCAATGGCAGTTTACCCACTTCTCACCACTCACTCTTCTGCTTTAGTTCACTATACTCCTTAGAGATTTCCTGCAAGCCCACGGTACGTTAAATGTTTTGCTTGTTGTAATCTAGTTGTATTGCTGTGGGGAAGTTCCTCAGAGTATCTAGATTGCTGGACAGAAGTGGACATCTTCAAAGCAAGTTGCATGTACTTGTACTCCTAGTGCAGATGAGAACATGGCACCTCAAGGAACTTCTCTACCGTCTCTCAGCTCGGGGTGGTAGAGCAGGACTTGAACCTGGCCAAGCGGAGCCCAGAACCCAAGGCTGGCCTACTAGACTGCACGGTAACCTGATATATCAAGCCTGAACGCTGGTATGCACCCTTTGAGGAAATAAGCCTGAGGAATTATTTCAGATCCCTGCTAATCCCTGTGTGGTTGATAAAGACCACAGGCTTCACTCCCCTGGCTACAATTTCTAACTCAAAGAGTAGTTAATCTTTTTTAATAAATGGAAGGGTTTTATCATTCCTTTCTCTAAATTGACCAAATGTTTAACCACCACTCCAACCTCTGGAGGCATCCCTGATCCCTGGCCAGATGCGAAGGCTCATTCCCGCTTCACTGTTTTCACTGAGCTCTATCTTTACTTCTAATAGCTGTAGAATGTTCCCACGTCCTACCTCTCAAAAGGCTGAGAGTTCTTTGAAGGTGAGGACCCTGCCTTCCAACTCAGCTCTATCTCCTTAGGTCCCGGACACACACCTGGTGCTCAGTACATATTCATCAAAGGAATTAGGAATGTGTCATTCGTTTTGCAAATGTTAGTTAGCATTATTTAAAAGGGGGCAGCTGTGGCACAGTCATAGGAAAAAAGTGGACTTGCAACCAGAAGGCCTGATGAATGGCAGAATAACTAGACTTCTAGATCCTTCATCAGAGCCCACATCTTCCAGGAAGTAAAGAGACAGGCAAGTTGGCGGTTACAGACATGGATGAAGGGACCAAGCAGCAGGAGGTAGCCCGGCCGAGACTCTCATCAGGGCTGCCACTTGGCCATGACCTTCCCCAGGCATGGGGTGCAAGGGTGAAGTGTGAGAGAGGAACTTGGCTCACTCCTGCCTCACCTCACTCTAGTCTAAAACTAGCATTTCTGTCCAAGTCCCCAACAGGTTAAAAAAAAACAGTTGTTAAGACAAATGGAGGATGCCTATTCTGTAAGAACAGCATCAGCTCTGTCTTCATGTGGTTAATATCTCTAAGTACCATTCACATGTCATATGTATACTCTACTGCCCCCAAACTGGGAGTGGACAGTGTGTCTTCAGGGGCACTGATATCTACATTGATTGACACATCTGAGTTAGAGAGAGATGTTAGAGAGAGATGCATGAGTGTGGTGATTACATGGTCTGGTTTTCCAAGAACAGCTCCAATTTCAAATATTTCATCCCATTGTACTTTAAGTACACCTATACCTGCCGGACGTGATTTGCTTTTTAATTTAGCAAAGGCAATAATAGGTTTCAATGTGGGGGGAAAACGTACCTAGCTCAACTAATTAATGTTGGAAGTAGCCACATGAAATAATTCCAACTTTCCAAATGCTCGGGTTTTTAGCCAAAAAATTTGGTTGAGGTCACAACCAAACTGGTTGGAACTTCTTATTTTCTTCTCTTCTTTCAAGTTTTCCAAATGTGTTCCAAACTTGAAGTTTGTTTTATGTTGCTTTTGCCAATACACTGAGATTATTAATCAGACAAAAATTAGTTCTAAATGAATTCGTATTTCTCGTGAGCTTTCAAAAGCCATATAAAATAGTAGTCCCTGAGGAAAGAGAGATATGGCGTAAGAACCATAAGGTATGTTATTTGATGAGATAACATTATGGACTTTACTTGTCCATAAAGTAATTGTACAATGCAATTTTTAAAACTTTCAAACTCCAAAAAATAAAATCAAGGTTTTTAAGAAAATCAAATAAGTTCTTTTGAGTTCATAAAGAGTATCCATACGACAGTGGACCGTCCTGTTTACACTTGTCACTTCTCTTTGTGATTCCCAAAGTATCGATCCAATTTACAATAACAAGCTGCTAATGGGTTTGCCTTTACAAAGTATCTTATCTACAGCCCAAGAGTTTCTGAAGATTAAACTGCCAGGGACCTTATAAAGCAAGCACGTTATTACAGTTGTTTAAGCAGTTCTAGTTGGTTGAGAAGCTTTAGTTTATTTGTTTTTGTAAAGTCCAATGACACAAAGTTGGCTGGAGACCCTGCGGCATGAATCATTTCCTCTCTGCAGTCTGTCAGCTTGCAAACATGGGCAGAGGGAGTGACTGTTCTGCCCTCTTGCCTGTTCCTGCCCACTCTCCAGCCTTTGCAAGTTTGTAGGGGTGAACTGGATGCAGTGCCTCTGCTGGCCTAGTGCACTCACTCTTCCAAAAAACTCTTGGTGAAGAAGGCAGGAAATTATATTCCTACACTAAAGAGGGTCAGGCTAATAAATGTGACAAATAAATGATTTTTCTTCTAAACATAGTGTTTATAAATATAGTTTTAAATAAGGCTGTTTACCTCTAACATGCAAGGGATAGAGAATCCATTTCTGGCCTATTCTGTACATATTTGGAAATAAAATATTGGCATGAATAAAATATTTTGAAAATAGGTATTCTGGTGTAAAAACATCTAGATATTTATACATACATTTATACATGTCTATAAGTTATCATCTCACTGAAAACTTATATCATTTTCTTGTTTTTTATTTCTCTAAAGAGAAACTAAAATTTTTTTTTAAATATTTTAAAATCCCCATAAAGAGAGTTTTTCAAGACGTAGTGTTCTCAGTTGTTTGTCTAAAGCAGTGTTTTTCAACCATTTTTATCTCGAGGCACACTTGAACCTATAAAGGTGTGACTTACAGAAGCTGATTTCGTTTATTTACTTATTTTCATCTTTGTAGTTTTTCACATGGGCACTGTGAGCAGCCCTGCCCCTAAATTGCAGTGTAAATCGTATCACATTATTTTGTCTTATTTTCAGGCAGATGATGAAGCACAAAGATTTTGGGATCTGGAATGAGAACTAAGTTTGAACTCCGATTTGCTTACTAAGCAGATGATACGGAACACGTTATTTAACCTTTTGAACCCTTAGTTTTCTCATCTTGAGAATGAGAAAAACAACGTCTACTTTGTAGAATTACTGTGAGGTTTAGAAATAATTTTGCAGAAAATTCTTTTGATACTATAGACCCTGACTGAAGATTAGCTGATGTTGTTAGAATATGAAATCCCCGACATTGGGAAATGTGATTTCCTTCTGTCCTTAACCGCTATATTAGCTCACTTAGGTTGCCACTGTCAAGTTAGCACTCCAATAACATATCACCTGATTGAGGATACCGATAGGGGCTCTTCCTTGTAACTGATCTCTCTTAGACACCTGTTTACATTGTACTCCTGCTGCCCTGGCACCATTTCCAAAGCTACCCTCTGTGTCTCCGGTTCATTTTTCTACCACCATAGGCTTTTCAAATATTGGTTAACCAAGGAGCCCTCAATAAACAAACATTTGTATGAAAGGTGGCAAAACCTGTATAACTCAAGCTAGTATTGATTTTGCTTCAATAAGCCTTGGGTAGAATTTTAATGTTTGCAATTCAAGACAGTCATTCTAGATACATGAACAGAACCTGTATTACCTCTGTGGCTTCCCATCCCTCCAATGAAGTGCACAAGGGGTTTACATAAGACATGGAGAATAACTGCCAAGTGTTTAAGGGTGTTTGTGCATGTCAGAGGCAGGACACTGCCACATTTTTGTAATTTCTTTGTTCTAAGCATAGAAGTTTAGACTTTGCCACTAGCAAAATACACACACAGGATCTTCTGACAATTGTAACATTTATTAAGTGAAATTAATGAGATTAAAATGTCAAGTCACTCCTTTATTTTTTCTTTAAATCATATAAAAGACGTAAGAAACTCTTGTCCATCTCACACACGCATCCCATAGTTGTCAGCAATTGGTTCCCACTTCTGTGTCTTTGTTCCAGACAACTTTCAAAAGATATTCGATTTTTTTTTTTTTTTTTGTCCAGAGAAAATGGTTTAATCTTCTATGGCTTAAACTTTGCTTTTTAATTTGGCCAAACACTATAAAAATGAATGCCTCATGGACTAAGCACTTTGACCCACCAAAAGCTCAGGCTCAAGTAGATTGCTTAATATTTACCAAGTGCCCCCAAGGCTTTAGGCACAAGCAACCAGCTCAGGCACCCGATGTTTGGCATGAATTAATTCTATCTGATTTGTTCTTGGTTGAGGGAAAATTGGAAACATTAAAAACTGAGTTAATGAGCTCCCTGTAGAAGACTTTGAAAGTCCTGGGGACATGTTTCCAGTGGTAATTTCCTAGTGTCTCTGGACTCTTAATTCCTGCAGCTGGCGCACACTAGATGAAGTTCTTAGGCAACTTCATATCTGACTATGCCTAAGGAAATATGATTTGCTCAACTTTGATTTATTTCCCATCACTACAGTACTTCAGATGATCCATCTCCACAACAAATGATCCTCCAAGCAATGGTATTGACTGCTCTAAAAGTTAAGAATTATCCTATGTGGAAGAAATAAAAATAATCAACTTAGGAGTTCTCCCTTCATTTTCTCACTAGTTCCCAGCAATTGACCTAACCCCAACTATACCCGGAACAATTCTACTTGTTGATACTAATTGTCATAGTTGTTATATTTTAAGAAAGACCCAAAAGTGTTACAATAACAAGGCAGGTCACAAATGTATACACATCACTGACGGTCTCTGTCCATATCTCCTCTCTAGCAATTTTTTATTGGTGATCTTGAGTAAATAAAACATCTCTAAACTTCATATCCCACACTTGTTAAAGTGCGATAATGGCAGCCCAGTGTTTCGTGGTGGTTGTGAGGATTGAAGATGATTTACTTACTCATAGTGCCAGCTATGCCCTTGGCCTTGTTCTAGGCACTGGGGATTCCACAGTGAACAAAAGAGAAGAAAACCCACCTTCGTCAAGTTGACCGTCCTGTGGATGAGAGACAACTTTTTTCAAAATCAATAAGTGAAATATTGGATAGTAGGTGATTGGTGCTATGGAGAGAAAAGAAAGAAGGGGGCTGTGGGACCAGGAGGATGCAGTGTCAACAGGTTGGTGTGAGACACTGAGAAGATGACGGGAGTGAGGAGGACAGGAGGACAGCTAGCACAGGCCTCGGGTGGAGGGACAGCAGGACGTTCATGAGGCTGGGTGGGATGGATCGAGGCGGGGGTTTGGGGTGCGTAGGACGTGAGCGCAGAGAGAGAATAGTGGCAGGGAAGGGTGTGAGCTGTCAGGGGCCACAGAGCTGTGCAGCCTCTGGACTTAGCCTCTTAGGGTGAGTGCAGTAAGGCAGCCACTGAAGAGTTTTGAGGAGGGGAGAACAAGATCTGGCTTCTCTTTTAAAAGAGTCCTCGTCATCATGGCCATTGTGTTGTGAATAAAGGAGATATACCATGGAAGGTATTCAGCATAGTGCGTGCACAGCCCAGCCTATGCGTTCGGTAACCGATAACCACTACCATTATGGTGGTAGAAAGTATCATCATCACTATTGCTGTCACTATCATTGTTTATTTTATGGTGACACTGTCTTCTCACTGTCACTTTCTCACCATGACACAAAGGTAGGGATATGTACAGGTACCATTCCATTTGAGGCCCTTTATCACCTGCCCCTGAGTTAGATCAGCAGGATGTGCTGGTGCCGGCAAACGCAGCTTCTTGGGCATTTCCCTCCGAATGCCGTGGCTCAGCCCCCAGGCAGATTCAGCCACCTGCTGTAGCATCATTTACGGTTCTCACTGTTCAGCAGCTCCAGCATCAGATCCAGGTATAAGGAGCCACTGGTGATACAGAAACCAGATGGAAACCTTTTTTCTGGCTGTGCTATTTCTCTTGAGTACCTTTATCTCTTGTCTTAGCTGTTCTTCTTGGATCTTCTTTCTTTAGTTTTGCTTCATCACTGACAGATGCTCAGATAGTGGGGAAGATTCAACCGCAGTTGCGTGCTCCTACAGCACCTTTCTTTCTGGAATCTCAAACTGCCTCCTGCCCCCATCTTTTTGTTTCACATGTCCTGGTTCTTTTGGCACATCTCGGCTTCGCAGGGCGTACAAAATGAGGTGTGGATTATTATTCTCCAAGACTTCAAAAATCTCTATTTTGGTCTGCGTGTTATGTACGTTGACAGAAACGATGTAGTGACTCTTTTTTAAGTTAGATGGTGATGCAATGATGATAGCGTGTTTTCTCTAAGGCTGCAGCCATGGTGCCATCCATAATAATCAGAATCTGAGAGGGTCGTGGATCTCCACGCACATAACCTTACATCTATTGCATGTCCCACATCCCTGCCCTAACATGCACTCATGCCCGTGCTGGCACGTGAAAACTGTACATGTGGTTTATTTTTCTCACACAGGTTTTTTAAATACCTAAATATGTTGCCCATATTCATTATAAAACTCTTCAAAAATCAGAACACTTGGCATTCCTCCACCCATAGCAACCATCAGCTGGAACTGGAGGAGCCAACCCAGTGGCTCTTCACCTTGGCTGTGTAATAGAATCACATGAGGTACTTTTTCAAAAGTACTGGTGCCAGAGCCCCACTGCAGACCAATTAAAACACTGTTTTTCACAACAACAATACCAGCAAATGTTTAGCGAGTACATACTTTCTGCAAGGAACTACCCTGGAAAGTGAGCTGATGTATAAAATATACTTAGGTTGGGGACATAAGATGTGTATGAAAATGATGGTAAACAACCATAAAAGATAAAAGGAGATACTTAGTACCGAATACAGTAGTCTGAAATGTTGCTGCCTATTAGAACTACCTGGGGAGCTGTGGAAACTCCTGATGCCCGTGTTGCACCCCAGACCAATAACACTGGACTTGGGAGGAGGGAAAGATACTCAGGCATTAGTAATTTGGAACAATCTCTCTGGACAATGATTATGCATTAATATCAGTTAAAGTTCTCGTGAGATTCCAGTGAGTAGGAATGTTCGAGAACCAGGGACACAGAGCAGTGCTTCAGAAACTTCCATGTAAAGGCCCTTCACCCAGAGGTCTTGTTGAGATGCAACTCTTGAAAATAGTAGGTCTGGGTTTTGACCTGAGGTTTTTCATTTCTAATGAGCTCCCAGTGCTCCGGATGCCACTGGCCTACTGAGCACACTTGGAAGCAAGTGTGTACAGAATGGGCTCTGCTACATTGTAGCTCTGTCAACCTTGGCAGTTGCTCTCTCTGAGCAGTGGCGTTCCCAGATTATACCAAGGCCCAATCTTGAAGTGCTGTTAGGGTTAAATGCAATATGACACCTGTGTGAAGTACCCAGCACAGCAGATAATCAGTAAGTGTTGCTATTATCACTGGAATTTGGAAGAGAAGGGCATAATCCAGGAAGGCGTGCAGGGGATTACTGCAGGAGACCTCAGGGGTCTTTAAAATCAGGCCTTGGATTAGTACAAAGAATGGCCAGCTCTGGTGTTCTTTGTAATGAGTGGTTGAGTTTCACAGTTAATCTTCCAAACATGTACTTTTAGTTTTAATTTCCTTCCTGCCTTTATGCAAAACCACTGCCAAGTAACGAGTCTTTACAAATTGATAAATTTGAGTCACGTTCCCTGTTTCTGCCACCCTCTGGTGGAGACCTCAGCAAGCTCTAAGAGCCCAGGAGAAGGGACAGGTCAAACCAAGGTCATGCTGAAAGCTGTGAGTGTCCCTTTAAATGGACAATGGATTCTAGTCAATTTAAGTTTGTTTTTAAAAATTAAAAATAACTCTATATCAGTGAAAGAAATGGGGGGATGGAAGGAAATTTTAGAAAAGTCTTGAGTTATTAAACTAATGAGAAAATTGTCTAGTTTTCTACTAATAGAAGGTATGACAATGGTTTTAAGATTGGCATTCTTTGGTCATGAGCTGGACATCTGTCTCTCTACTTGAATTTGTGCAGACTTATGACCTCATTGGCCAATGGGGTATAGCAGAAGAAACATGCTGTGACTTCTGAGACGGGGCCAGTCAAGGGGAAATCTCATTATGTGGAACACTTGCTTTTGGAGGCTGAGCCACCATCTAAGAATTCCAACTGCCCTGAAACTGCCACGCTGGACAGGCCACATCTAGGTGCCCTGGGTTCAGCTCTCTTGTCATCCCTGCCAAGGTGTCCTCCAAGTAAATGGAGCCATGTTGTAGGCAGACCAGCCCAGCCACTAGCTAAACATGACTGAGTGTCCTCATTAATGCTATGTGAAAGCTGAGGCTAGTCAGAACTCCAGACCCACAAAATCAGGAGATGTAATAAAAAGAGCTTCTGTTTTAAGCCACTAAAACCATCTGAAGATGGTTTGCTTTACAACAGATAACTGGAACAGAAGGTTTAAATTTTGGTATAAGAGTCATAGTCAATCTTCCCATTGAGGAAAGTTACATTTTGTTTGTGTGTATCAAGGAAGTTGGGAGAGCATGAAGAACATTCAAAAGTCAAAAGAGCTAAGTTCTTGTGTTTATGCCATTTCTTCCTAAATGGACCTATATGATAATCTGATCTCAGTAAAATAGGAAGGGAATTTTTTGGAGAGAGGATTGACTGGTTCCGTGGCTTCTGATGCTCTCATGGAAAAATTGTCGTGTGAAAATTGACAGGAAAATTATGGGGTAAGGACAATGAGGAAGGCCCAGTCTTATTCAGATGTTAAAATAGACTATGAAACAAAGGGGGTTGAAATAAATTTGTACCAACACAAGATCGGCAAGCAAGTGAACCAAAGAGAATAGAGACTGGGAGATATAGATGGAAATATTTATGAGATTGGTATGTAGTAAAGACACTATTCAGGATAGTTAGAAAAGGATGACTGATTCTTTAATTAATGTTGGGTCAACTGGGCTGTTTGGGAAAAAAAATAACAAAGCTGAAAACATAGCCACTACTTAATGCCAAAATAAATTCCAAGTGAATCAAAGATCCCAACATAAAAACAAGCCATTGAAGTACCAGACAAGTTTTTAAAAATAACTCTGGAGCCCATAAGTCCTTTCTAAGCAAGACACAAAACCCAAAAGCTATCAAATAAAGGGCATGTGCTATGTTCGAGTATATGATAAATATTTCTTTATGACAAAAATATAAGGTCATCAACAAAGTCAAACAAGCACCACACTGGAAAACATGCTGGTAACTTAAATGCCAAACAAAAGCTCACTTCATTACTATGTAAAGAATTCTTAAGAATCAATAAGAAAAAGACCAATAATCCAATAGTGAAATGTGCCAAGTCATTCATTTATTCATCAAGTATTTATTAAGCTTCTACCAGGAGCCAGTCTCTGTTCTCGAGGCTAAGAATGTAGATGTGAATATAACTAAGTTCCCCCATGGAGCTTCCATTCTAGTGGACAGATGTAAATAATAAAAACATAAACAAATACACCCTTTCTCAGGGACTGGTTATACATAACAGCAAAGGAAACCAGTGGAGGGCAAGGGGATAGAGAATGATAGGGGAGTGGTTGCTAAGGAAGGACGCTTTCAGAAAAAGAAACACATGACAGACGTGCATGAAAGGATGTACCCAATTTAAGAGCATACGTTCAACCAGCACAGCATTTTTCATAATTTCAAAGAACAGCAAACCTTCCAAAAGTCTGTCACTAGAGCAGTGGCTTAATAAATGTAGATGGAATAAAAACGATGAACCCAATGCAACCCATGTAGAAGAAGGCAGTAAATTGACACGGGAAGAGTTTAAATTACGTACCAAACAAAATGAGCAAGGTAGAGTTAGAATCTGAACTGTCTTCTAGAAAAAAAAAAAGACTCACAGGTTTAAATGCACGTGCATGGAAGGAACATTTGTGGGAGAATAAATAAGGTTCTACCGATGGCCATCCGCTCGGGGAGACTCATTTTTTGTGGTATACACATACCCCGCAGACAGGAGTCTTGTCCCGCACAAGACTGAGACCGAGGAAGTCACTTCATCTTTCCGATCCTCACTCTCCCCGACTGTGAGAGAGAAATTTGAATGAGATTACAGACAGTCCCTGGATTAGGAGCAAGAGAGGTTCTGTGGGTTTGTTCTTAACTTGAATTTGTATGTAAGTGGGAACAGGTACATTTCCCTATTACCTATAATAGTCTCCATTCGTAAGTGCAAATGGTATGAAGATCAGATGTTTATAACTTGAGGACTTGCCTACACCTCTAAATATGCCTTTTGCCTCTGTGATTTTGAGCCTACAATATTGGTGTGCTTTTATTATTAAAAAAAAAAAGGCAAAAACATAAAGCCACTGGCAGGACAAAACCAACAAAATTGAGTTGGTGGCTACCACACTATTTTCTTTGAGTTCACTTTTTAGACCAGGTGCCTCAAAAATAAATAAAAGCCTTCACAGTTTTGATTAAACTATTGGCAAGAGGTCACCAAGAAATGTAACTAGGCACCGCAGATTATTAAAGAATGGGTTTTAATTGTACGTCTCTACCTTCCTGTATCCCATCTCCCCAGAAGAAAGGTTTGAGGACTGACAATCAGAGACCGTCTTTGGTGGCCGGAGTCTGACAGGAGTACAGGAGAAGGAAAACCTCACTTCCTTCTGAGTTTGTTCCTGCCTGTTTACATATTCAGCTTCCACCATTGGGACTGACGTGACCCTTCTGATGACTTCTTTGGTACTGAGAAGTGGGGTGCTGCTGAAACAAATATATAAAAATATGGAAGCCGCTTTGCAGCTGGATAAGGGGTAGAGGGTGGAAGAGTTCTGAGGTGCGTGCTAGAATTGCAGACTTTAAGGGCAGTTCGGGGGTGGGGGGGGTCTCAGCACAGCCAGGAGTAGAAGTGGGAGTACGTGTGTAGCGGCAAAGCCACTGCCAGTCTGAGCTAAAAGGAGCAAAGCAGGACAATGAAGGAAGGCTGCTGGACCTCTTGGATTCTACAGAGCCAGACCCTACACCTGTGTAAACCTGCACGATTCTTTAAGATAAGGGAAGAAGGGCCCTCAAAGACAATTCAGAGAACATCAGGGCCACCACCTCAGTTTCAACAGGACAGAAAGCCTTCCACAGAAGCGTGGGGCCAGGACTGCCCTGCAGAGCCATGGGGGCTGGTGGCCTCTCCAGTGGACCTGAAGAGCCAAGCATCAAACCAAAGAGGATTATTCTCAAACCTAAAATCTGATTCCATGTACCTTGCTAGAGTTGCACTTGTGTGAGACTCTTCCCCCTTTTCTTCTTTCCTATTTATCTTTCTTGGAATGGGACTGTCTGGCCTATGTCTTTCTCACCATTGAATTTTGGAAGCACATAACTTGTCTGGTTTCACAGGTTCACAGCTGGAGAGGAATTCTGCCTCGGGATGAATCATGCCTCAAGTCTCACTGCTATCTGATTTAGATGATATTTAGAGGAGATTGTGCAATTTAGACTCTAGAGTTGATGCTGGAATGAGTTAAAAATTTGGGAGCCATTGGAATGGAATGAGTATATTTTGCATAAATCCAAAGTTTAGGCCCTTCCACGGTAAGCCAGACTTCTGTGTACATGGTCAAGTGCTGAGAATGCAGAAACTCCCTGAATCCTGCAGCCGACCCTGCTATCCATATGCACACCTGTGGACATCCTTTCCACCTTCAGGTGAATACCCTGAGCCTCACTTCCCAGTTTTTCTGACCCCTAACTGGTTTTCCTCTCTGGTATAGCCAGGGAGGCATTCCAGGGTGGAGACGATGGTGTTTCCTAAGAATTCGAAGGGCCTCTTCTATAACCACAGCAGAGTTAACAAACCCAGGAAACTCAACATTGATGAGTTGACGTCAACTAATTGACATTTTGTATTCAAATGTTGTCGATGGTCCAATAATGTTTTTGATATTCTTCTCAGTCAGGATCCCTTCCAAGATATCATGATGCATTTGGTTGTTAAGTCTTATTAGTCTCCTTTATACAGAAATAGTTCCTCAGCCTTTCTTGGTATTTTTTGACCTCGATATTTTGAGAGGGTACATTATTTGGTAGAATATCTCCAGTTGGGATTTCTGATGTTTCCTCAGTATTGGACACAACTTTGGAAGGAATACCGCAGTAATGGTCTTGTGTCCTTCTCAGTACATCATACCAGGAAGCATGTGATGTCATTTACTCCATTATTGATGATACGAATACTAGTTTTGTTCACTTGGTTAAGGTGCTATCTGCCAGACTTTCTCAATGTCAAGTTCCTATTCTCCTCTTTATAACTCATATATGTTATTTGAGAGGAAATACCTTGAGATTATACAAATGTCTTTTTCCTCTTCAAATTTTCATCCATTACTATTCACCATTCTACCCTAAGGAAGAACTCTCCCTTTTCCTGTTTGTTTATTTATTTATATCAGTGCACACTTATGGAGAAATCCTTCACCCTCCCCTCTCGAGCATCCTGTGATCCCAGGAATCTCTGAGAATCAGGCAGAGCTTCTGTGCAGTAGAATCAGAGCTCCTGATGCTCAGGAGAGTCTTCACAGCCCTGGGAGAGTCATAAGATCGTTTCCAAACCAGGTGCTTTTGATTAATCTGAAAGTTTGGCTCGCTTCCCTTTTACTCATGGGTTAATGCTGCAATTCTCCCTTGGAGAAAAGAAATCCAGATAGATCACAACCTTGGTCTCCTCTTCCCACGCCCTATTTAGGCTCCCTTCTCTTACTTCCAGGGAGTAATTTCAGTGGCCCAAGTGTCAGTTCCAACGTCAGTAGCAAATGTCTTAGCCTGAGATCAGAAGATGTTCTAAGATGGTGAAACAGTTTACTTTCCCATTATACATACGAAAACACTATGGAGAGTTCCTGGTCACTCATTATGCCTCGTGTTTTTCCAAAGTAAATATATCTTTGCCCAATTTGGGATAGCATTTGACATCCCTTTCAAACCCTTTATTTAGAAGCCTTTCATTGAAAGCAGGACATGACTACCCTAGAGTAGGTGGTATATTCATCCACCTTACTGAAAAATAGTTTAAAATTTTTAGTAGTGCTTAGCAAGACACTGAGTTGACTCGCCAAAATCTCAGTATTTAAAATTTGCTTTGCAGACCTGCCTTATTAAATTTTGTATTATTTAAATTAAGGGATAAACTTTATTTTTTGGAGACAGAGTCTCACGTTGCTTGCTAGTAAAGTTATATAGGTGTTTTCCTTTATTTTTTTTAACCCTATGGCATGACTTACCAAATGCATAAAGTCAGGGAAATAAATAATAAAACAAATTAACCTTTTGGTAATCGAGCCTTGAGTAATACCATATTGACTGGCATGGTAACTAGAAACCCCACGAGCAGTGAAGATGCTGTCTTTAGCATGTGTGCTGATACACCTGCTCACAGCTCGCAGCCTTCTGTGGTCCTGGCCTGAACACGGCAGCCTCCTTTCTTTGTGCTGCCTTCCTTTTGTCCAATATCTATAGAGATTTGTCTGTTGCTCATTTTTGCCTGTAGCCAGCTGGGCGACATTAGTTGCCGTAGGACTAGGGAACTACACCAAGAGAATTTATGGCTGTGTGACATTTATGCTGGCTGTGTGGGCTTTCAGCTAGGCCATCTAAGCCTTTCATGTTACTTATGGACTACAATTTTAAACTACTCCACACATCCCACATAAAAAAATATATAAGAAAAAGAATGTTTCTGCTAAGAGTTGCTTTTTTTTTTTTTAATTTGGTTTTCCTTCGTGCACATAGACTCAGGGAGTAGAGAATCCATGTTATGTTTCACTTTGCATATGATCTACTGATGTGTTCTGTCTTCCTGTGTTGAGCTGGAAATTTAATTCCAGAAGTTGTCATGAAAGAGGAGATGGACAAAATTTCATTTCTCTTTTTCTAAGTCAATAAGCGAAAAAGCTCAGGTTTACAAGCCAAGGAATCCTTACGTTTTTAAAATAGGTTTTATTTATTTAGCTATAGAAGCAACCAAGGTCTGTAGGAGATATGTGGAAAACAAAGAAAAGAATAAATTTAATATTCACTCCATTTTACTGGCCAGTGTTTATAGCTCCTTTTCTCAATTCGGAGTGTCTCTTCCTAATCTTTTTCTATGTTTACGTAATAGATGTTATGTGCTTTAAAAATATGGCTGAGTTCTATTTTGTGTGGACAATTTCTTCATCCTGCTTTTCTCATTTAACGTCTTATTGTGGTGCTTTCTTGCATTGTGTGCGTGTGCGTTTTAGTTCTAATGGGTGCACCATCAGTTTTTAAAACCACCCACCTCAGTTTGAGGCTCGTAGGCTGCTTCTGATTTCATATTACTAAGGCAAATGGTCCCATAGACATCTGTGCATGTAAATCTTAAAATGCATCTTTGTATTTTAATCCGTTCAGCCCCAGTAAATTCCTTGTCATTTTTGACTCTGTTTGGCTATAGAAATGGCCAGTCACCTTCCTATCCCTTCATTCGCCCCAAGCCCTGTGCTTACAGGGTCAGCGTCACTGAACTAGACCACAGCTCTTGGCCTAAAATATGTTTTCTTTCCTTGGGGTGTTGAAGATAAGTCAGGTTGGCAACTTGCCCAACAAGTGATCCAAGAACCTTTTCTAGAGCGAGTTGTGTTTCATAGGACCAGAGGGAATGTTTTAAAATAAAAGTTTTATGAAGGCGAAATTTGTTCCTGTGTTAGAAAGATAAGGCTCATTCTCACATGCCTGAATTAGTTCCTTCCAACATGTTTGCTAGCTCTACTGTAGACGCACAATGACAATGGCCTGAGAAAGACTTTACACCCTGAAAAGAGATAAAGGAAACTCAAGACCGTGAACTCCTTTATCACAGCGATGCACATAGATGCTCGCACCATTCTGCATTGTCACTTGCAGAAACCTTTGTTCCTCTTTCAAAAAGTGTCTTTGTGTTTCTCAGAATGAGCTGGCTCTCTCGCACCCAGCTGTCGGAAATGCAAGAGAACTTCATGGAAAGCAGGAGTATATACGGTTCCCTGAGAGGTTAGAGGTGAGCTCCAGTCCCCGAGTCCCAGTCACCATCTGCTCTCATGTGTCCTGTGCTGTAGACAGAGGTGGGACAGGAAGCGTCTGTCTTGCAGGTATTAAGCTTCCTGTTCTCAGCGCCTTGGGATGACCTTTTCTCTCCTGGCTCTGCTCGGTCTGGTTTAGTGGGTAACTTCGAAAGTGCTTTTTAAGGACTTGTTCCGGAAAAGATTGAAACAACTTAGAAAGATACATACTCGGTAAGAAAGTGACAGAAATTAGAACAAAAAGGGAAAAGACAAAGGAAAACAAGACGAGACGCTAACAATAAGCCAGGAGTTAGGCTGACTCAGCCAAGTGGGTCCCACTAGTCATAGAATGTGTACCACTAATGTAGAAGATACCAAAAAATGAATATGCGTTTTAAAAAAGGAAAAAAACGTATTAAAACAACCAACCCCACCAGTCACCTTTATTGCCTTGTGTCTTTTGTCATAGCAGAAGTCAAAGATGACTCGAGCTTTAAAATGTGTATACACATTTTTTTGGCACCCTCTGTATGTTTCAGGAACATCAGACATATGCAGATTTAGGGATGAGTTTTCTAGACGCCAATGGAAGAGAAGAAATTGATTACCTGTACAATTTTTGGTGCTGATATACAACTATACACAAAAAAATTCTGCTGTTTTTCACAAAGAGGAAAAAATGAGTAACATCCTATCTACCCTATTACAGAAAACCCCGATAACTTCAGCTCTTTCTTTCAGTCTACCCCTCCCCCCACCTTATCCCTGATGACAGCATCATGCCGCATCCTGCACAAGGTCTGAGTTGTACCCCAACGTGTGCTTTAGATCCCATCACAGTTCCCTACCACATGGGTCCATGTCCTTATGAATGCTAAGGAAGAAATGCACGTTCTATCTCTTAAATAAATGTATTTATTAAAGCAAAACATACACACAGAGATGTATACAAATCGTCAACAGACAATTTGATAAATTATCACAAAGTAAATCCACTCATGTAACCACCATCTAGGTCATGAGATGGAACATTGACAAAAAGCAGAAACTCACCTCATGCCCCCACTCAGGCTCTCCCAGAGAGATTGAAATCTTCTGTGTTCTGAAGCTAGAGATTAATTTTGCTTTAGTTTGAACTTCCTATTATGGGCCAATGTAGAATATGCTTACTTGGGTCTGGCTTATTTGGGTCAATATTATGTTGATAAGGCAATCATTGCTTAACCAGGATGGCACTGTGGGCATGTGTTACAACTTTTTATCCATTCTGCCATGGATGAACATTTGAGTTGTTTCCAGCATTTGAAAAGTTATTAGTAAAAGTGCAGCTATGAACATTTTTGTGAGTCTTTTGGCAAACATGTGTACATATTTCTGTTTGGTTTTGGGGTGGAGTTCCTGGTTCATAACAAATGTCTATTTAGTTTTAGGATATATTCTAGAAAAGGGAAAATGATTACACTCCCATCAGCCATGCAAATTTCTTCACATCTTGTCCAACACTAGGTATTGCCATATTTTTAATTGTAGCCATTGTGCTGGATGTGTATAAATATCTCATTGTGGGTTGGGTTGGTTTTCTTTTTTTTTTTTGAGACAGAGTCTCACTTTGTTGCCCTGGGTGGAGTGCTGTAGCATCATAGCTCATGGCAACCTCAAACTCTTGGGATTAAGCAATTCTCTTGCCTCAGCCTCCCAAGTAGCTGGGAGTACAGGTACCTGCCACCACAACACCCAGCTATTTTTTTGTTGTATTTGTCATTGTTGTTTAGCAGTCCCGGGCCAGGTTAGAACCCACCAGCCCCAGTGTATATGGCCAGTGCCCTAACCACTGAGCTACAGGTTATGTTTTTAAGTTGCCCTCCCTGATAAAGAATGAAGTTGAGCACTTTTTCACATGCTTATTTGCGTTTGATTATATTCCTCTGTGAGAATATCCAAGTGTTTGGGTCATTGTGTATTGGACTGCCTGTCTTTTTCTTAAGGATTTATGAGTGTTCAACACATATTCTGGATATGATTCCTTTGTCAGTCATATATATTGCAAATATTATCACCCGGTTTTCACTTTCATATTGTTGTCCTTTGGTGAACATACGTTCTTAACTTCTACATAATCTAATTCTCATTTTTCTTTATGATTTATTTCCTTCTTACATTTTCTTCTTCACTTCCTTTTTCCATCATGGTTAGTGCTCTTCCTATCTGCTTGAGAAAACTTTGTGTACTCCCAAATCATAAATGTATTCAACCGTGTTATCTTTCGGAAACTTTACTGTTTACCTTTTACATTTAGAACAACAATCTCCTTGGTATGGCTTTTTCTGTACCATGTGAAGTAAGAGACAAAAATCTGTTTTGGGGTATGGATATCCAGTTGGCGCACCATTATTTATTCAGATCCCTGCCGTTTGCTCCCTGCAATGCAGTGTCACCCTTAGTGATCGGGGCTAATAAATGCAAGGATTCCTTTCTGGACTCTCTTAGGGGCTCTTCTGATCTATGTGTCTGTGTTTGTGCCAACAGCTCCCTGTTCTAGTTTAGCTCGCAGTGACAAGTCCTCCAATGTTCTCCTTTACTGCAGCCTTGACTGTTGTTGGCTCCTTGCTTGTCCACATAAGTCTTAGAATTAATTTACTAACTCACAAAACTAATGGGATTTTGCTAGTGATTACTGTATATTGAATCTAAAAACTGTACTCACTTGGGGAAAATTGACATTTTTACAATACTGAGTCCTCCCACCTATGACCTTGTATTCCTCCCTCCCCTTCACTTTCTCTCTGTAAAGTTTTATCAATTTCCCATGTAGAAGTCTTGCATGTCTTTTCAAGTTTTATCTTTTAAAGTATTTGACGTTGTTATGCTAATAGAAATAGTATAATTAATTTACTAATTTTATTTTCTGATTGTTGTTGGTATGTAGAATCCTGGTTGAACTTTGTATACGATCTTATATACAGGGACGTGGCTCAATTCATGTATTATTCATAGTTTTCATAATTTGTATTTTGGCTTTCCTCATACCCTATTATGTTGTTAGATAATGATCATGGTTTTATATCTTCCTTTTTTCAGTCTTTGTTTTCCTTGTGGCAAGGCCTAAGATTTTTTGGTGTAATGTTCAATAGAAGTGATTATACAAGGTATCCTTGAATCATTCCTAGTCTCATGAGAAGCTTTCAGTAAGTAATATATTTGCCATAGGGTTCCATCAGATTGAGAAGGTTTTCTTGCAATCTTAATGTGTTGTAAATGAGAGAATAGGTCCCCTAGTGGAGGAGGGGGGGTCTTTAAAAATCACTTCAACAAGGCTGCAAAAATACACTAGGAGAGGCATATGAAATTAGAGGGATTATTACACCTGCAGGTCCCAGAGAGGAAAGCACAGCACACAGAAGGCCACACAGGAGGAGCACCAGGGAAGCAGGTTCCACCAAGCAGATGGGGAGTCTGGACAGAGTGTGGATGGGGGACAAGGGCCTTTATGGGATCAAGGTGGTATATATCAGCAAAATGTTGTAGGGGATTTTGTTGGCATGTTTGAATGTCCCTAAGTAAGAGAATGGCAAGAATGGGGGCTTGTGGCAGGTACCAGCCTAGCCCCACTGGTGCCTCTGGGTGATAAAGTACTCACAGGCTACTGATGGGGATGCTGGGCATTAAGAAAATATGAAGTTTTGGGCAGCGCTTGTGGCTCAAAGGAGTAGGGCACCGGCCGCATATGCCAGAATTGGTGGGTTCAAATCCAGCCCCTGGCAAAAAAAAAAAAGCCTATGAAAAAAAGATAATATGAAGCTTTTAAATTTTACGGTATACCTAGTTTGCTGAGTATTTTACCATTAATAGATCTGAAGGATATCAAGTATTTTTGCTGCATACTTTGAGATGACCATGTTCTTTTATCCATTTTTCTATTAATGGGATGCTTTACACTGATTATCTAACTTGGAACCAATCTTGGATTTCTAGAATAAATCTCTCTTCCTTGTCATGTGTCATCCTTTTAAAACTATCTCAAAATTCAGTTTGCTAATTTTTTGTTTTTCTTTTGAATTTTTGAGATATTAGTTTATGATTTTCTTGTCTTGTCATGTCCTTATTCTGTTATGGGATTGAGGCTAAGCTAACCTCATGAAACAAGTTTTGTCAAGTGGGTCGGAACATGATCCCACTGCTTCTGTACTCCAGATGAACTGTGTGAGAGTGGTGTGGTATTTCCCTTGAGTGTGTGGTACCGTTCACTAAGAAAGTATTATAGGACTGCTACACCACTGTGTGCGTAACTTTGTTATGTACATTTTTAACGTCTCATTACTGAGAATACTGTGTGAGTAAATTTTTTATGGACAAATTTAATTTCTTTAGTGAATATAGAACTGTTTACATCTTTATTATTTTTTTCCTACTTTAGCAAATTTTTCTTAGTAATTTTCCCATTTTGTTGACATTTTGAATATTGCCGTAGGTGTTTAGATAGCCTCTTAGTTTGTTAATGTCTGTAGATTTATACTGATTCCCCTTTTCATTCCATATTTATAAGGTTTCCTTGCTCATATTTTTTCTTGATTAATCTGGCTGTGGGCTTATTAATCTTACTAGCTTTTTCAAAAAAGCCATTTTTAACTTGATCAAATTAATCAAGTTAACTTGATTTTAACTTAATTTCTGCCCTTTATTATTTTCTTTTTTTTCCACTTTAATCGACTTGAATTTGGTGTTCTTTTCATGACTTCTTGAAATGGATACTTAAATCATTGATTTTCAAGCTTTTTTCTTGTCAAATACATGCATTTAAGTAAGTTCTGTGAGATCACAGAACATATTCTGTATGACTTTTGTCCCTTAAGATTTATGCAGACTTATTTATTGTCCAGGACATGGTAAATTTTGATAGATGTTCAATGTGCATTCTGGGTCATTCTGTAGTTGTTGGCTATCATTTTCTAAATATACCATTTTTATCAAACTTATTAATTACATTATTTACATTTATATCCTTACTATGTTTAACAGACTATTTTACCAGTAACTGAGAGAGGTCTGTTAAAATATCCCACAAAGATTGTAGATTTTGTTATTTCTTTTTCTAGTTCTGATAATATTGGCTTTATATACCTTAAAACTTGGTAATTTCAGGCATTCATTTAGGATTCTTATACTTTTCTATGGGTTAGTTCTTTTATTATCATTCAATCTCTCTTTTATCTCTAGTAATTTCTCTTGCTGTTAAATTCACAGTGTCTGGTATTAATATAATTTATATGTATTTTTCCAATCTTTTTTTTCTTTCAAGTTGTGTGTCTTTATATACAAAGTGTGTCTCAGTTAAGCAGCATTTAACTGGGATTTTTAAAAATAATATATACCTTTATATTTTCATATAGAAATATATATTTCATAATCAATTCTAAATATATATATTTCATATATAAATATATATTTTTATATATACATATATACATATAACTAGTCTATCAGAATTTTATGTAATTATTTGGGTTATCATCTATCACTTAACTATTTGATTTTTTATTCTACCCAACTAGTTCGCGTTTCTATTCCTTCCCTATGTTACCTTATTTTAAATTAATGAATGATTGCCTCTATCGGCCTTTTAGGCATTTATTCTTCTGCTCTTCTTTTAGTGCTTACCCTAGAAATTACAGATCAAATCATTAATTTGTTCATATATAGTGTAAATTGCGACTTTGACCACTTTCCAGAAAATGCATGAGACTTAGAGCATTTTAGACCCGCCAGCCTCTCCCACCTTCTGCATTATTGTCTTCCATTTCAATCTTATGTACATTTTAAATCCCATGAGATGTTATGATTCATGTTTTAAATGGCTCATATTTACTTAAATTTGTTGCACACTGACCCTTTGTGGTGATCACCATTTCTTCCCACATTTCCAGACTTTTATCCAGGATCTTTCTCCTACTAAACATATACTCCTAAATATTCATTTCGTGTTGGTCTGCTAGTGGCAAATTCTCTCAGGATCACTTTGTGAAAAAGTCTCTATCTTCATTTACTCAGGTCTAATTTTCACAAAATAAATGGAATGATTTTAAAATACACAATTTGGTAAGTTAGGACATGTATACACTGTTAATGTAGCACCACAACCAATATGATGCCTCTATTTATCACCCCAAAAGTTTTCTCGTGCCCCATTGGACACTTCAAATTTGAAGCATAACTTTAGGAACACTTAGAACCAACCCATCCTTTCCTGGGCCTTTGTATTGGGTTCAGCATACATGTAGAGCCAGGCAATTATTTGCCAATTCACTGGGCTAGCATAACAGTAACAATAACAGCCAGCACCTACAGCCTGTTTCGTGTGCCAGGCATTCTTCTAAGCACTTTGTCCATCTTAACACTTAATTTATTTAATTCAGTCTCATCACAACTCTGTGAATTCGGTACTGTTCTTTTCCTATTGCAGACCATGAGGCCCAGAGTAGTGAACTGTTAACTTTATTCTGCACTCTGAGGTGAGCACTGGCACTCCCTAAAAGAGTAACTCACTTGGATTTCTGAAAATCTTCCACCTGGGAGTTTGCCAGTATCTCTGTATCAAGAAAGATGTGTTATTTTCAACCTATTGGTCTTATTTTTATATGGGAAAATATAGGTAAGTAGACTGAATGAAATTTAAGTCACTAATAGAGTACCAACCAACTACTCAAAGATTACAACTTTTAGTAGTTAATTGTATACCCTTCTAGCCATTTGCTTTTATAAATAATAAAAGTGACCATCCTTGTCACTAAACTTTCATATACAGTCATGATCATTCAAGATAAATTCTAAGAAGTAGAAATGCTGAATTAAAGAGCATGAAAAGACAGGGCATGATGGCTCATGCCTGTAATCCCAGCACTTTGGGAGGCTGAGGTGGAAGAATAGCTTGAGATCAGGAGTTGGAGACCAGCCTGAGCAATGTAGCAAGACCCTGTGTCTATAAAATAGTTTTAAAATGAGCAAGGTGTACTGGCATGTACCTGCAGTCCCAGTTCCACAGGAAGCTGAGGCAGGAGGATTGCTTGAGCCCAGGAGTTTGATGTTACAGTGAGCTGTGATCATCCCCTAACTCTCCAGCCTGGGCAACAGAGCAAGACACTATCTTAAAAAAAAACAAAAGAACGTGAAAAACTTCAAGCTTTTGATGTACTCACTAATTGTTTACTAGTTTGATGGGGAGGGGTTTGGGGAAGGGTACACAGTAAGTGGGTGAATGTCAAAGTGTATTAATATTAAAAGAAACATATGCAAGAAAGAATATTCCAGTACAAAGAACTGATAAAACAGCCCCAAAGGATCTCTGGCATGACAATTTTTGGTAGCTGGAGAATTTTTTTCTCTTAGAAAAGAGATTATAATTTTTAAAATAAATATCTGCACTTTGGTTGATACTACAGAGATAGATAGCCTTTTATGGTTTGTCTGTCTGTTTTTACTATTAATTATGTTGCTCCAGTTCCAAAGGTGTTCCCTTGCTGTAAAGAATCATCACAAAGCTTGTTCTTGTATATAACCCGGACTGACAACCTCAGTCCGCAGAGTCTGCTATTGCTCCTTCGTGGGTAGTGGTTTCCCTGCCATGCTTTGTCTGGAGATCCTCTGGGGGTGGCACACTAGGGTGGTGAATGCCACCCTTGTTTACAGGGGCTGGACAAAGAATAATTTAATTCTACCTCAGAGAGAAGGCAGTAAACCAATGCCCTGTTTCCATTGCTGTTGGAAAAGGAACAGTAAATGACAGCAAAGTTGAATAGCTTGATACTGGCAAGGTATAAATTACCCAGCGGAAGAGATGTGTTGAGAAGGAAAGTGAGGATTTGATCTCTGCCTTTCAGTTTTTAGTCATTGTCAACCACAAACTACAAAAGTTGGCTCAGCAAATGTTGGCTTCATCCAGGATACTAGGGAGCAAGCCAGGAAGTTTTTTTCTTCCCCTTCTGACTTGCTCAGGATTGGTCTTCTAAGGATATGTTTACGTTGGTGAAGAAAACAAGAGGGCTTTAGTCATTCTGCTGCAGTCGTGTTCTTCAAACTGTGGGCTGGGCCTTAGTAAGGGTAACGAAATCAAGGTAACAAGTCATTACTAACTTTTCCAAAAATGAAATAGTACATAGAACAGGGTTGAATAGAAAATATACAAGCACAACCTGGAGGCAGGACACTGTGGAGCTTTTGTCTCAGTAGGACATACATAGATGCACACCTATACATAGGTGTGTGGGTCACGGGTTAAAACAGACTTTTTATTGTGGATCATGGTCAAATAATTACTGCTGGGAATTTATTACATTAGAGGCTTTTTTTCCCCAATTTCATGAGAATGGTTTTGTATTTAGAATGTTTACCAAAGTATTTGTTTTAAATTAAACAACTCATCCTTTTCGATTTGATGTTGAAGTGAGCAGGAAAAGCCTTCATGTTGATACGGACAGTTATAATCTTCTTGCTGGTCAACTGCAAGTAGAAAACAAATTTGGCTGATCTGAATCTGTCTTTATGATGATTCTATATTGAAAAGCAACTCTGATAATTCCACCTCTTTTTAAATGTCAGATGGAAAACATCCCAAAGTAAGAAAACTACCATAGGAGCATTCCAATGCCAACCCCGGGACCACCAAACTTTGAAAGACAGACGACTTGTGGTAATGCTATATGCCTGCTTGCTGACGATTGGAGTTAAGAATTTGCCAGACAATGAAGACACTCATAGTTGATTGTGACGACCTGCTGATTTTAAAAGTTTGCTGTGACAATTTGATAATAGAATAAGTTTTCATGCAAGCAACGTTTTGTCTCCTAATTCAGCTTAATTCAAATCTGTTAATTTGCTTTGAGTTAACATTATGTGGATTCATGAACTTGGGGAAGATCTAGCTAGTTATCAAACTATATCAGGAAATTTTCCACATGCGGGAAACTTGCATATAAATACACGTAAACAGATCATATTAGTCTGTAATGCATTTTGCCAAACATACCCATTCATTATACTTCATCTTTATAAATCTAAAGACCAGTCAATACAATAAATAAAAATAATAGCTTAAAAGTCTCCTATTGAATCAATTGGCAGTGGCTATTGGCAGAGCTGTTTGAGAAGAATTTGGAGATTGCATTTGGAGTCAACAGTAAAAAAAGGTTGCATTGGATTAGTAATATCAGTGATGAACATGGGAAGGATCAGTGGTGATAGCTATGCCTTCTGTTTATCTTAGAAGTTTTCAGTTTAGTAAATCTTTATGGTATCTTGGAAACATGAGTTGCTTCCTCCATTTTATAGAGGAAGAGAAAGGAATAGCAGATGGTTGTTACCCGAGTTAAGCCTCTCGGTATCTCTTGCTCTTGTTTCATTTCTGTTCGTGTTCATCTAGATTATTTGTTTAGGTTGTGTCTCATAAATGTTTATGTCTGTCTACTCCTTTCCATTTTCATTACCGCCATTACATTTTTGATCCTCATTAAAGAAATTGTAATAGAAGCTTTCTAGGTGGCTTCCTTTTTTCTGGTGCTTAAAATTTTTTGATAGGATCAGGGGACATATACTCCATTGAATGATGTGAAAGCTGTGCACTGTCTCAGGGAATGGAGCACTTGCACAAACTTCTATAAATTAGTTAAAGAGGTTGTGAATTCCCCGAGGTCAACATTTAATTAATTACCCCATTCCAGTTTGTCTTTCTTTAATCCTCAAATTTCTATCAGTGTAATATTTATATGCACAATTTGGACCATGTTACTCTTTGCTCAGAACCGTTAAGTCTCCTTCAGAACAAAACTCCAGTCTGCTGGGATTAGAATCCAATCTTTCAAGCTCTGCCCCCATTTCTACTTCTGTAGCCTTATTACCCACTTTCTACCCCTGCTTCCTCTGCCCAAATGTACAACCTTCCAAGCCAAACCAGAATATTTGCGGTTCCCTCAATATTTGCTGCACTTCACCTCCACAGTTGCTGTGGCCTGGACATCCTTCCCCTCACTCTCACCTAACAGGGCCCTTTCTAACCTCTGAGCCCAGTATCTGATCTCCTGCTCAGTTATTTTTATGCATGTAGCACTTGGCACCGCATGACACCTTGCGTGGTACCTCTCTCATCATGATGGCATATTCAGCTGTTTGCCTGCACATCCTTCCCTTGACCTTGCCCTCAGCACTGAGGGGCTGCCTTCTGAGGTTTGTGCCTCCTCTTGGTTAAGGCTGGGGAAGGCTTTGGAGGAAGACTGGAAAACTGAAGGCAAGTAGAAGGCAGGATGTTTCTTCTCTGCTCTCTCTAACTCAGGCAGTATCTCTGACAACAGTCGTGTCTCCCCATGTGGCTTCAGCTCCTGCTGGAGGTACCATGAGCTTTCAGCTTCTGCTGAGTGACCTTGACTGACCTTGACTCCTGGGCTCCAGTGGGGACACTTCCATGCCCATCGCAACAAACTAGAGGTTTACTGCATCACTGAATGCCTTGTGCGCTCCTGTTTAACTTCACATCTTTTCATTCACCTTAAATACTAAGACTGGGGTATATTTTTTTGGATGAACCTTAACTGATGTAGCTGGTGTTTGGTGGCTATTTGTTGAATTTTATTACTTAATTTTAAACCATCTACCTAACAGATGTAGGTATTTCTTTTTTAAGTTCAACAGGGGTAAGTCCAGTATCCGTTATTTAGTACATAATAATATTACTTGGTGTTACCAGGAGTAGTAACAAACTACCCCTAAACTCAACAGTTTTAAACATTTAGCGTGTATTAGCTCACGAGTCTAAGGGTTGGGTAGGTGGTTCTTCCAGCTCTGGATGGGCTTACTCATGCATTTGTGGTCAGCTGTGTGTCAGCTGGGTGACTCTCTTCATCTTGGCTGGCTTTCTCGTATCTACAGGGCTTGGCTGGTCTAGGCTGACCTAGAGTGGCCTTGGTGAAGACAAGTGATATGAGTCAACTCCACTATAGATTTCTCAGCCGTAACAGGCTAGTTCAGGCATGTTCTCTTGGTAACCACAGGAAAGCAAGACAAAAAACTTAAACACATAATTTTTTCAAACTTCTGTATGCAGCATATCTGATTACGTTCCATTGTCCAAAGCAAGTCACATGGCCAAAAACAGAATCAAAGGGGACAGGAAAATAGATGCAATCTTCTCACTGAGAGGAACAGCAAGGTTGCATGATAAAAGGGTGGATGCAGGGAGGAATAAAGCCTTGTGCCTATTGCTAACAATACTACATTGTATACTGAAAATTTTGCTAAGAGGGCAGGTTAAGTAGGAAAGGAAGGAAGGAGGGGGAGGGAGAAAGGCAGAATTAGAAAAAAAAATCTGTACTGGCAAAGCTTCCAAAAGCACAGCCAAAAGAAAAAGAATGTGTTTCTCTAGAAGACATAATGCATTGACTCATCAATAAACATAGATGTTTTGGCACAATAATCAAGTAACTGAGGTGAAAGCTATGTTGATTGGTTAAATGTAATCACGTTAGATTGTATAAAAAATAAATCAGCACATTGTACCCCACATATGCATGAATGTATCCAAAATCTATGTGTATTTGACTTAATAAAAAAATAAAAAATAAAAAATATCTATCAACCTAGTCAAGAAAATGAGGAAATTGTTGGAAGGAAGGTAAGAAGGAAGGATGGAAAAAAAGAAGAGAAAAAGAAAGGAAATTTCACAGAATAAGAAATACAAATAACTTTTAAACATGTGAAAAGATTCTCAATTTTATTTGCCCCAAGACATATATGAATTCCAATTAGGATTCCACTTATCTGCTGTCAAGTAGATAACAGTAATGTTCACTGACAATGAATTAGCAAAGGTACAGAAAAACAAGGCTGTTAGACAGAATATAGATTGAAACAAACTCTATGGAGTCTAATTTGGAAATGTCAATCAAAATGTTTTTGTAAAGAATACATTTCCATTGAATGGGAAGTTCTGTTTCTTAAGATTTGTTGTATATATTAGAGTCGTCTTGAAAGTGTCCAGCCATGGAAGATGAAACATAGAGATAATGTGACTCATTACTTTCTGGACAGCTCTTATATCAACTTACCCATGTGAGAGCAGGCACTTGTGCAAGGTTATGCATTGTACTCCTATTTGAAATAGCAGAAGAAAAGACTTTACTGGCTTTCAATAAGTGTGATTATGATTTAATGATAGAAGGGGAAACCATGGAACTATCAAAATAAAATTATAAATGACAGAGTAAGCACTTAAAAAAGAAGAGGATGTAGGCCATTAATATGATACAATCAGTCTGGCTCAGGCTCCATAGACTTGATGAGAGATAGGAGACTAATTATAGCTAGATTAATAAATAGATAGAATTAATTTTTGCCATAGTATTAACCGGTTAAAATTCAATTTAATTTTATTTAAATTTAACCCTTTAAAAACCCTGCCATAAGATATGCATTGTGCATTTTCTAGGTTGTTCTATGCAATTTTACTGGTACAAAGTTACTGTCAAAAAAATAGACTTAGTAAAGAGCCGTTTATAAATAACATATTAATAAACCAAGTTAAAGGCACTTTATTTATCCTTTAACCTTCAATTTGCATTAATTGGGAGCAGTCATGGGAAAGAGTGCCAACTTCACTTCGGGTCAGATGGCTTAAGAAAATGAACTGTTTCATGCCCAGAAATAAATGTATTCCAAATATAAATATGAATCAGTTACAAAACAGATTCTTTTGAAACTACAAAATAACCGCACTGTTAATATATTTGTGCCCCAATTAAAAATGTGTCAGGAACACACATTCTGAGCTAAAGTTGTCCCAGGGAGTGAGTCTCATTTTTGCTTTGAGTCTTGTGTAAATGAAACGGGGCAGTCTCCTTTGAGGCCACAAGCAAATTCACAGCTCCCTGTTTTCTAAAGAGAAGAAGAATTAAAGATGGCTGTATTTAAATTGGACGTGTTTGAGCCTTGGCCTTGCTGCTTTAAATTTCCTTCATCCCAAGGAAATCACTTTGAATTTGTCCACTGAAGAACTCTGGTTTGGGTTGTTCTCATTGGGTTCTCACACCATGGAAAAGCTGCCATGTGTTTGGATTACAGCAAAGTTGGGAAGCCGCCTCGGTGATGCTGTGTGCCAGCTCTCTTCTCAGCAGTGTTATCTTTAAAACTTGAACCTGCTCTTAATCATTCAGAACAAGACCCCTGACATCAGATGGACCGGGTGCAATTCCTGGCGAGCCTCTTCACTGTTTGACTTTGGGAAAAATGTTTAACTGTTCCCTCATCTCCTTCCCATTGTTAATAATAATGGGATTATTATGAATACTTACCTCAGGTGATCATTGTGAGGGTTACATTATGTGAAATGAAGTAAAATAATTCGCACAGTTCAGCCCATAAAATGTGCTTAATAAATGTTACATATAAAAATACTTATTCTGTTTATTACTAATTACATGAGAAATTTTAGGTATTTATAGAGTCGTGTGAATAAGTCCTCTTCAGGATTATACACTCAAAAAATTCCAATATCGTTTTTATGCAAAAGGCACTGTCTTTAGATATTAATGTCAGGGATATGGGTGTATATTTACACATAACTGCCATAAAACCATAATAACAGTTACAAACACAAATTTTTTCCTGGCTGTGTTAATTTAGTCTTTGAGAATGCCTTTAGAATGTACTTCCTAAGTGCCCTGGTCTTCAGCCTCCCACTACCTGAGTTTCTGATTGTCTAGCAATCAGTGAGATGAAGTTCAAGATATTAGATTTGAAGGTTTATGAAATGAGCAGTGAAGAAAGATTTTGAAGAAAACAAGATAAATGCAATGCCACAGTCTTCCTTCATCTAGTTTTGAAAAGGAGGAAAATTACTAATAAGAAAAGTCCCTTTTTAATAAGTATGTCTTGCCTTTCAACATACTGAGTCTCCACTCTGCATGGAATCTTGGAGTGGAAGAGCCACGGTCCACACAATGCAAGGTAGCGTCTTCTGAAGCTCAGAATAGAAGAAAAGATTTCATATGCACACATACGTATGCATGCCCACACAAAACCAGCAACCACTTTAATGACTTAACAAGTGCATTTATGGTGCCATAAACATAGGGAAAAGCCAATGACTGATGGTGTATTTACTCCAGGCGGCAGTTAAAGGGATGCACTGTTACAGATCAGCATGGTGAGAGCTCACGTTCATAAGTTGAGTTACAAACGTAGAATAAGGGAAATTAAAACACATTGTTCCTTGTCCTGGATACACATTTATGCATGTGAATGTAAAACAAACATTATTATCCGGAAAGACATAAACTAATTCATGGTCTAGGCTTAGTGTAGAGTTGTCAAGGAGATTATAGCTATATTTGGTTTTCTCTAATAAGAAGAGCAGATATGGCAAAATGCTAACAATGGTCCATTCTGGGTAGTGGGAACCTGGATCTTTGTTCCACTAACCTCCAGTTTTCTATAATTTCTAAGTTCCCCACAACAACCAAAATTGCGGGTCCACAGTTAGTTGAAAAGCAGCTTTTTGCTTGTTGTGCAAACAGAGACTTGGAGACATCCTCTGTGCTGTGAGAAGATGCCATGGTCTGTTCGGCCACCATTCTCATCTGGTTTATAGCTATGCGAAGTGTTCTGGACATGATTGCACTTAATGCAATCTAGATCAATCTAGATAGCTCTGCAGCTTCATGCTTGGGTGCGTCCCATGATGAAAAACTTGCCGTGTCACCCCTGGGTTTCCTATGGCTCAGTTGCAGGTTTTTATATTTTTATTCTGGGAACCATTCTCTGAGCTGAAGCTAGACTCTCTTTAGCACAAGATATCTACATGGTTTGAGATTCACATTGGCCTTTTAGTCATCTTTCCAGGCTGGGAATCCAAAGCTCTTGGGTCTTATCCCTGAAACTCCACAGAAAAGTAGGTCTTTGGGATTCACAAAAGTTGTCCCGTCCCTAGAAAGTGTCATTATAGTCCCTGTGTCAAGGTCCTTTTCCCTGAAACCATCTCCCCTTTAGAATGAGATTTATCTAAGTCTATTTGCATTTATTCAAAATCAGAGACAGCTCTGAAACCAGACCCTATTTAAACACAGAAATAAGAGCAGTTGCAGTTTAATCAAATGTTTGGGGAACTTTAAAACAACAACAACTTATATTTATCTTCTTGTGTTTCCTTTTTTCCAGATCTGCAGTTTCCCTCCTGGTGGCCATCCTGCATGGGTGCCAAGTTCCACACGGGAGTTAATGAATAAGAAGGTCAGATGCGGGGCTTGACTTGACTCTTTGCAGACTCGTCACTTTGCTATGCACTGTCCCTGTTTAGCACTTTAGGAACTATCTTCTAATTTGCGGTGTTGCTGCTGCTGTTATTTAACATAGTTCTGAACTCTGTGCAAAGAAATATGAGACATTAAATGGGCTTTAAAAACATGATGGAGAAGAAGAATGCTACAGATTCACTCAGGGAAAGAAGGCTGACGGGTGAGAGGCAGGAGTCTGTTTCTCAGCTGTGCTCGGTAAAGATCCAACAATCCTATCCCACGTGTCTTTTTCCTGGAGAACGGAAGAGTGTAATAATTAGATAAATCAGAGTGCGGGCACCCGGGCAGTAATGGTCCACTTTCTTTGCTGTCAAATCTTCTGAATTCTCCTTTTGGCCCCTAGGTGTTTGGTATTATCAACCAGACTATTTGGATCACTGGTTTATAATTTGGAATCCAATGTGTTTGCATTATTGTAACAACACAGATTCAGTTTGCCTCCGTATTTTAAGGTGGTGTCAGCACTTTACTTTCTGTGTTTATTATTTTTAGCAGTGTAAAAGCGAAACCAGGAAAAAATGGCTTTCTGCCGATAAGGGGACATTCAGGCTTGGCCAGGGTCTGGGGGAGTCTATGGAAATGCTCACTGGCTGCTGGAGTCGGGGCCTTTGAATGCTGTCTTTGTGCCTCCCTTTGCCCATGGCCTCTGGCCTACTGTCTAGGCGCCTCGGCTGGAGTAGTGCTATCTGATTGTGACCAGTACTAGTGTTACAGAGCTCCGTGCCCAGGCCCTCCCTCGGGGCCCCAGTCTGGCTGCCTCTGTCTCCCAGCCCTCCCTTGAGGGGACCAGTCACAGCTCTCATATCAGAAAATACTATTTGTAATTTATAGAATGTTCAAAGAAAGGGATCGCTAAGAATCTTCAAGACCTATGATTTTCTCTTTCTCTCTCTCTAAACAAATAACTCACCCCTTTTCCCAAGTCAAATCTTACAGTGGACCACAATGTGCAACACATAGAGAAGGATAGCTGTTCTGTTTGAATTTGAGAAGGCCCGTGCCAGCCCCATTCCTCAGCCTCTTCTTCTTCATATCCCCGCAGTCAAAGTGACCTGGGAGGTCCTCCCTTCCTATCGGGAAACCTAGGGCATCTCTCAATACTTGCACGCTATTCTTGCAAGGCAGTCCCCACAATTTACAGATAAAGAAACTAAAGGGAGATTTCTATAGATGCTCAAAACCGGAGGCATTAGCCACAAAAGAGGGCGTCCTGTATTCATCCATTTTTACATAGTTCTCGAAAAGGATTAACTAATCTGCAGTGATAAGAATCAAAATAGTGATTACCTCCAGGAGACGAGGGGGTTGACTGACAGGGAGTGTGATGGAATTTTCCACAGTGCTAGAAATATTATATATCTTTCTAGGATGTGTGGGCTACATACCTTTCCCCAAACTCATCTGTGCATTTTACTCTAGTAAAAGGGAAGCTATACTTCCATTAAAAATAAAAAAGCAAAGATAGAGGCAAAGCAAAAA
This sequence comes from Otolemur garnettii, assembly GCF_000181295.1. NCBI lineage: Eukaryota > Metazoa > Chordata > Mammalia > Primates > Galagidae > Otolemur > Otolemur garnettii. Next base: position 41,384,276 of record NW_003852397.1, on the reverse strand, counting down.
ATACATTAGGCATTTAGTGATTGGAAATTCTGTAGCCAGATGTTTGATTTTGATGAACTTTCTTGAAGTTATGAGGGCTATTCATTGAGTCAGGTCTAAAGTCATTGTGCGAAGTTTCTGAAGATCAATAACCCTCCTTTTCTTCCAAGACTATCATTGTTCAGTAATCACCAAAAAGAGAAAAAATATATCAGTAAATTTCAGACAGTGGAACCATTGAATACACTTTGGAATCTTTAAGCTTATAATGTGGTTACTGTGTGATATGTGGAGGTGCTTTTTTGAGACAGAGTCTCAAGCTGTCGCCCTGGGCAGACTGCCATGGCATCACAACTCACAGCAACCTCAAACTCTTGGGCTTAAGCAATTCTTTTGCCTCAGTCTCCTGAGTAGCTGGGACTACAGGTGCCCACCACAATGCCCAGCTAAACATGGGGGTTCTGAGAGCAGAGATGCACGACGTTTGATTCTACTGACCCGGGAGGCCAAGAATCTTGCCCCCTCCACTGTGTAGCAGCTGGAGTGCCAGGAGCCTTGGAGAGGCACCACTTTCCACGTGGGGTCCTCTGAGATTTCAGGGGCATTGAGAAGCCCCTTAAAGGCCTCTACTGGGAGGAATCCTGGTGTGTGGGAACAATCGAGTTTACCCACCCACACAGCTTGACTTTTGTCTGCTTAGATATTGGGCTTCTTCATCAGAGTTCACGTATATAAAGAATTCTACAGGTGAAAAATATATGACAAACATTATACATATTATATGTCCATTCTGGTGTATATGATTTCCTTAGTCACTCAGATGACATGGAATTCTACTCCTTAACCACACTGAGCTTTTGCCTCCTAAGCTTTGTGCTGAAAGACAGGGTCTAGGACTGGCACACTCTGGACTGTTTGCAGAGTGACACTGATCTGGACTCATCCTGAGAGTTACGGATAGTCTTGACTTCCACCACCCTTCCCTACAAGAAAGGTCCTTCTCAAGCCTCTTTCCAGAATTTTGATGCAATCAGAGATATTGTAAAAAAGAAAAAAAAACAAACAAACATAAGTTTGGGGGCCTCTGGAGGTGCCAGGCAAGTATGTGTTCATTGTTGGTTGTCTATCCAATGCCAAATTGATCATCACCTAAAGAAATGAGATGCCAGAGAGAGACCCTTTCCTGCAGAGGCCCCAGAAGATGCCATTTTCTTAAATTTGGGATTGCATCTTGCCCAATTATCTCTTTTTCACAGATAAAAACCTCATTTTTGTCATGCATTAGTTTGACATGCACTATTCATAATGCTCATCAAATTTTTCATAATTTTTTAATTCTTTGCTCCTACTCATCCACATACTTTTTAAATGATCTATAAAATGTAAGATTCTTTCCATCCGAGTGGAACTTGTGAAGGCTGAGGTTGAAAGGCAGGTGATATCAGTCTTTCTCCTTTCAGCAAATAGCCATTCCTGTCAAGTGACTGGCCTTCTCTCTATATCTTTGCAGTGGGGCATTTTGACCCTCCAAACACCACTTTCCCCACCCTAAAATACTTTGAAATAACATTATTTAAATTTTTCCTATTCATATGTTTTAGAAGTCAGGCAGTAAAGTAGAAGGTAATTATTGTGGTTCAGATATAGCAAAGGACATAGGCAGGGCAGATGCAATCCTGGGGCCAACTCTGTCTCTTAGAGTCTGGTGGAAAAAATGGTGCAGGAAGAAAAATGTTTCTGGAAAGGAAATGATGACAGTGTTAGAAATGGCAGGAAAGGATCGTGTGGAGCCTACGAAGGAAGGATTTGAAGGTGCTTACATGTTCCAGCCTTTGAGGCTGTATTATTTTTCTTCAGAAAAGACAAACTGTCTACTTACTTGAGTGATTTCCCCACAAAGGGCCAAAGCCTATTTCACTCACAACAAGGATCCACATTAATGCAAATTTAGTTCACTAATGAAACTGTGGTAAAACTGAATCATCTGTAGAAAAGAACATTTTAAATAACCAGGACATTTTTTAACCCACACAAACCATGCTTTGCCTGCAAATGCACGCAAATTTCCTAATCAAACCAAATTTAATTTAGCAAGAGAATTTTTTTTTCCTCCAAACCGGTTTAGTTTAATGTGCATGAGAGCAGAAATGAAATTACACAATGTAAGAGTCTGAGCCGAATTTGCCTTTCTGCAATTCCATTTGAAAGGACTTGTTTCAAGTCATTAAGAGTCAACTAAACCAAATGGAAAATACCAGGACACAAATTATATGCATTCTCCATTCCAGTAAATTTGGGCAAGTGATCTTTCTGGAGCCAACCTTCATGAAGCTTCTTTCTTTGCTTGCTTGCTTTTTCTTTCTTTCCTTCTTTCTTTCTTTATTGATCAAATGGATAATGCAACATATGTGTATAGTCAGATTTCAATTATTCATAAGAATGAAAAGGAGAATACAATGTCAATAATTGAAGTCCAATCTATTGACATTTTCTTCCCATTGACTATTTTTTGAGCTGCAACCTGGACCTTTTCAACCACCAAACTGCTTGCCAGAGTAGTTTATAAGTGAGAAAACCTCCTGGTTTGAGTTTTATCTCCTTTTCTTTCCCCCACTTCCTCTGTTGGTACTGTTGAGTTATTAACCACTAAAAAGGCAAATAGCAAATACATTAATGTGCATATTATATTCATTCTTGGTTTCCAGACAAGGAAAGTAAGGGCAAAATGATTAGGAACAATGCCTTGTCACACTGGCAGGGCTGGGCTTTCATTCAGATCTTTCTATCTGCAAGCATCTGTTCTTTAGAATAGCAGCCGTGGATCATAACTTCTCAACACATTACATTGGCTGAGTTGGAGAAACAGCTAAATTTGTAAAGAGAATTAACTAACTATTATTTTGAGCCTGTCTATGACAGAAAACCATAAATAACAGCAACTTAAATACACAAAAGTTTGTTTTTCTCTCCAGATCAGGGGGAGGGTCCTACAATCATCAAGAACTCAGTACCTTATCTATCATTCTACCTTGCTATTCTTAGCATATGACTTTATCCCCAATGTTCCCTCATGGTTCAAGATGACTGCTGGGGTCCTAGCCTTCATGTATAAATTCTAGGCAACAGGAAAGATGGGAGAAAGAGAGTAAAAGACACCCATTACCTGCTATGTGTTTCATCTTTAGGGGGCTTTACCAGGGTACCCGTCCAACACTGTCTACCTACAGTTTCATCTACTGTCTCCTAGTTGCAAAGGTAGCAGAGTGTCCTGCCACTCAGAATAAAGTGGGACTTGGTTATGAGGAATATTGTGGAGGCATCTAGCAGACCTGGTCACAATCAAGCAACTACTGGGGGCTCCCCAATTATGGAAAGGAATGGTCAGGGCGTACCTTAGAGAGACTGATCTTGTATCAATAGCCAAGAGCATGAGGGAGTAAAAATAGAAGGAATGAAATGTAGTTTTGAGGACTTGGCTTGTGGGGACAAGCTTTAGTGTGATGGCATCAGGGAGAGGAGATAGAGATATGTGATAGAATTTGTAAAGAGTGGACTGACTCAGAGTGTGTTCGTTAATTAGCTGCTATTTAAAGCTGTATTTAAACACACATGTAGACACACGTGTGCATTTGTATAAACACATTATATGTGTGTGAATATATATATATATATACACACACATATGCCTGCATACAACAAAAACCACATACAACAAGCAATAACAAACTTTCCTAGGGCTCCATACCACCAGTAGCAATGGTTTTTAAACTTCAGTCTCCCTTAGATTCAGCTGCAAAAAAGAAAAGATAACAAAGGGGGCTGAATTACAAAATTGTAAAGAGAATGAGAGGAAGAGAAGTTGTAAAGATAACGAGTGTAACATTATAAGGAGCCACTCTGGAGAAAGTAGGAAAGTCAGGATGGGGGAGGAACAAGTTAAGTTTTTGTTCTCTTTTTTTTTTCTTTATCTTTTCTTTCTACCTTCTCTTCCCTCCCTCATCCCTCATCCGTCCCTCCCTCCCTGCTTCCTTCCTTCCTTCCTTCCTTCCCTTCTTCCCTCTTTCCTCTGTACTTTCCTCTTTTTTTTCTCTTTTTTCTGTCATTTTTTAGTTTTAAGATGAGTACACTCATGAGTTTGATAATCATGTTTTCATAACATTTTCATTATGGTATCCTGGATGAGAATGAATTTACCCCCCAAGTCCTCATCATGACCCTTTTGTAAAGCCAAAGGGCAGCAGTAATATTTTGCAGATGACAAAATCAAGGAATTCAAGGCTCATCGCTGGCGTTGGCAGGATGGAGCTAGAGCCCCAGGGTCGCTGTTCTGTGACTCCTGGTATCCATGTCCATGGCGCACTGACACAGCCGCATATCCCTTGTGTTTGTAACCCACAGGTTGGGCAAAAACAACTCCCTTGGTACTGTGAGATGACACCTTTAGCTTTAAGGCGAAATGTATTTTTTGTTCTAGATTTAAAAATTAACTATAGTTGGATAAGTAGAATGTGGTTTTCTGATTTTAACGCCCTCTGATCACATTGTGTAAGGCTCATGTAAGCCTATTTTTTCCCACCAAATCTTGGAAAGAGGCAGGTCCACTTGGCATTGGCTGCCTGCTGCTCCAGATGTCTCCTCTTGCAGCTCGCTGGGGCAAGCGCTGTGATTTCTGCTGCAACGTCCTAGACAAAGTCTCTCATGAAAAAATAAATGCCTACACACTTACGTAGTAAAAGTATAAAAACATGCATGGGAAAAACACACACCAACTGTGTGGTTAGCTTAGAAAGAGAAGGCAGAGAGAGGGAGCTAGGTCAGTAGCATTTTGTCATGTTTTTCATTCCTTATAGCAGTGATTCGCAACCTTCCTAATGCCGCAACCCTTTAATACACTTCCTCATGTTGTGGTGACCCCCCAACCATAAAATTGGGGGGTCACCACAACATGAGGAACTGCATTATAGGTTTGCAGCATTAGAAAGGTTGAGAACCACTACCTTATAGAGAGAAGAATCAAATACTGAAAACCTGAATGATGGGTACCTGAGTGTCAGCAATGTTGTTTCAGATACCCTTTGAATGTGTAAAATGTTTCATATTTTAAAATTTTTCTTAAGTAAATGTCCTTAGAGACAAAGTTTTTTAAAAAACTGATTTCAAGAACTCTTTTAGTCCTCTATTGAGGATATTGTCTCTTTGCCCTTCCCATGGGTTGCAAACATGTTTTTCCAATTTCTCTTGTGTCTTTTCTCTAGCAGTGGATAGCTATTTCCACTGCCTAGAACACTCCAGATACCTGCTGGGCGTGCTTCTTCACTTGTTGTGAGTCTGATTTGAACGTTATCCTCTCATTGAGTCCCCCCCGGACCACCGTATTTAACACTCCAGCCACCCAACACAGGCAGTGTCGGCAGTCCTGATTCCCTTTCTTTGCTCTTTCTTTTTACCATAGCACTTTCCACAGACATTCTCATTTCCTCATTTTGTTGGTAGCCTCTCTTCACCAAGATGTAAGCTCCTTTCTCTACAGTTTTACTTTTTTTTTTTTTTAAGACAGAGTCTCACTCTGTCACTCTGGATAGAGTGCTGTGGCATCATAGCTCAAAGCAAACTCAAACTCTTGGGCTAAAATGATCCCCTTGCCTCAGCCGCCCAAGTAGCTGGCCTACAGGTGGCTGCCACAATGCTTGCCTACTTTCTAGAGATGGGATCTCACTCTTGCTCAGGCTGGTCTTGAACTCCTGAGCTCAGGCAATGCAGCCTCCCAGAGTGCTAGGATGATAGGCGTGAACCACCGCGCCCAGCCCCCAGTTTTACATTTTGATCCATTTAGAGGTGTCAGTTAGGATTTGATTAGAGCCTGTCTAGTCTGTTCCACTGTCTACTGATGAACGTTTTAAGCCCTTGCCATTAAGAAATGCCAACAGTCTTACAGCAAGTCTTTGTTTGAATTAGAAACAAAATTCAAATTTTGTATTCTTAAATATACCCATTAGAAGTGGGACAATTGGGGGGTCCCTGAGCATTTACTCATATGAACAAAGTAGATCATCAAACATGTTTATCTCTTACACAAAAGTCTAATGACCTGCTTTATTGTAAACACAGTTTTTCACAATTGTTGATTCCTGTGTTGTTTTGAGTTCTTTTATGAACCTTCTCTGTGGCAGCCATTTAAGAAGACCACCTTAGTGATTAGACAGCTTCCTCTGGAACTGTAAGGAGACTATACCAAGGTCCAACAATTTATGATTTGGGATTGTGCTTCTTGTTAATAATATACAAAACAGCTAGTTGCCAACGCCTTTTGGGGAAACAGGTGGCAAGTAAATGCTCAGCTTTTCTCTGTGCAAAACACCAAGCCCTGCCAATGGGAGGTGTAAAAACTACAGCCAATCATACTTCCCTTAAGAAACTTAAAAATCAATTGAGGAGTCAAGATACATATACACAAAAAGGTAAAGAATAAATTAATTATTTACTGATATTTAGACTTTCAGCAACTCCAAATGAATGGGACAGATATATATTCAAGATGTTAACAGGAAAAGATGATAGTGGATTACAGTAACTTATGAAACCTCTCCTGAGGGGATTAGAAATTATATCAAGCTTAGAAGAATAAGTGGAATTGGACTTTAATAAAAGAGGAGCTGGGAGAGGGAGGGATATCAGTCTTAAAACTTATTTCCACCACGTAGCAGGTTTTGTTGTTTTTGTTGTCACTGTAGGCGATGGGTAATTTCGTTTCCGTATTATTGCTACTGTATTATGGTTTAACACGTCTGAACATTTTTGACGTCTACTTCAAACGTTTAGCACACTAACATAGATTTAATCAATCAGGAAAATCTAGCAAGGATAATTATATTTAGACTGATCATCAAAAGATAACAGCAGCGGCATATAAGAATGAGTCATACAAAAAGAAAAACGATAGCAGCAAGTTCTTTCCTTTTTTTTTTAAACCATTTGCGATTGCGAGTGGGCCCCGCCCCTTTTTCAGTGCTGTTTTTCCTCGGAGAGGAAGCGTTGAATACAGCCATTCGAGACCCACGTTAACAGTGGTGATAAACAGCCTATCTCGCTTCATCTAGAAACCACCATATAGTAAGGTTAATCTTTTCCTTACAGTGACTCTTTTATGAGAGTGATTAACGAATAGTAAATTCATCTGCCAGACTACATATTTGGTTTCTTGCTCTTCTACTGCTTTTTATTCTTGTCTGTAAAAGGATGAAAGACCCAGCTCGAAGCAGGAAGCAGGAGCTCAGTGTAAAGTCTAAGGAGATAGACCCTGCCTAAAAAGGAGCTTGCTGAAATCATCCGTTTCATTCATCTTATCTAGATGTTCCCAATAATCCCAAACACTGTGATAGACATTTTGCATTTCCCATTTAATATCAAACAGTCTAACACATGTTTTGCAGCAAGGTAGACATAGCTCTGGAATATCCTTATTACGAGAGTATTTACCTCCTTGATTTTCTGGCAGTCAAGAGTCATAAACCATCCAGCATCTCCCATGTAGCAACCAACAGGTTGGCTGCATGGAATTTGGTGTTCTAGTTTAAGCTTGGCCTCGGTTCACTTATTTCTTGGATCCGTGGACTATAGATCGTGGCCACTTGACTAAATGGTTCATACTGTCATTTAGGTTGTTAATGAAAAGTAACTATTTTCTCCACTAACATTTAAAGAGAGTGAAAGTTGAAGGTACAAAGTGAACATGTGTGCAGTTTTCTGTATGTGGATTACATTTCACAGTGAAAGAGAGGTTAGACAGACAGACAAAGTTATCAAGACAGGCAAGTGATATCTGGTCGCAACTAAGGAAGGGAACGTGTTTATTGGAAATGATGCCTTGACCAGGGTGCTGGAGGTAGAAAGATAACTCCCCAAGGGCTCTGGGTGAGAGGGAACTATTTTGCTGAATCCAAGGAGAGGTTTTGGTCATTCCTCCAAAGAGGAGAAGGAAAAAGAGAGAGAATAAATGAATGGATGGAAATGAATGAATGATACTGGGTTGAATGAATGAATGAATGAATGGGTGAAACTGAGGTAGGTCAGGTACCTGCAAGTGTGACATCCAAGGGGGGTTGGGGTATTGTAGAAATCTTTCAGGATAGGGGTTTTGGCCAAAGTGGACAGTGAGTGAGAGAGACATAGCATATTGTGGTGGTTTTGAACAGTACTTAAGTTTTAGGGCTCATACAAACCACCAGGGAATCTTGTTAAAAATGCTAATTCTGAATTGAGGTCCAGGGCAGGGCCTGACACTCTAAATTCCAAACAAAGCTCCTGGGTTGATGCCCATGTGCTGGTCAACACACCACCCTTGGAGCAGCAAAGTGGCGCCAGGACCAGATTTCCCAGATATAACTCCTAATTTTGCCACATATTATCTGTGTGACTCCAAAGAAACAACTTAACTTGCCTTTGCCTGTTTTCTCAGCCATAACATGGAGATAATATCTCGTAGTGTTGCTATGAAAATCAAATGAGTTAACATATGTAAAATGCTTAGAACACTGAGTGCCTGCCGAGGAAAAGAACTAGATTAGCATTAGCTGCTGTTGCTGTTTATTATAATTACTTAGTTACTTGAAAATAAAGAAGCCAATTCTGTAAAGAGTTGAGAATTTAAGACTCCCTGGGACCTCGATGTGAGACAAAAGGTAGGTTCAAGTCCAAGGTTTCTAATCCTTGGGATTAAATGACACCTGGTATGTCAAGCATGTGGTCTGCCACAGAAGACCATTCACTTTCTTCTGCCCTTGCTGTAAATTAAATTCCAAAATGTGCTGAAGTTACCTAGGCAGGCACACTTAAATTTAGACTGTATGAGGGTCATTTCTTTACCACTCAGAGGCTAACATGACCATTCAGGCAGTGGTTCGATCCTGCCCCTGCTCTGTATTGTATTTTACATGTACCTCAATTATAATTGTGTTCTGTTGTAAATGCATCCTCAGCTGTCTGTGTCCCTCCCACTCAGCTGAGACTAGCTAGGACACCGGATATTACTCATCTCCCCCCTCCCTCCAGCTGCCAGCAGCTGGCACAGTATTTGACACATAGATACATGTAGAACTCAGTAGGGCACAAAATGATCAGCCTATAATCAAGGGAAGTAGAAAAGGCACACATATAAATGAGCATCACATATAGACTTCCTTTTGACTTTCACTCTGTGTCCTTTGTCATCTTTTTTAGAAGGTACCTACACCAAGGAATTGAGCATCAGCATCGAATACGTGGCAGCACACATACTTGGAATCATACTGGGCTAGTGGAAGAATCTGCAAATGTTATGTTTGCCATAAATATAAATTATTTTCATCCTACTTATCAGAGATGATATAAAAGAGATAGGTACCACGTTAAGCAAACCTCACATGGGAGCATTAGTATTTACAGAACAGATAAATTGCGTAGTAAATATTTATTTAGCAAATTTTTTCTCTGCATAAGGATTCAAAATAGCAGCTTTGTAACCAGATCCTGAATAATCTTAAGATGCATTTTGCACTCAGCATTCTTCTAGACCCAGCTGGGGGAAGGGGGGGGGAGGCATTTGTAGAGATATTCTGGGAAGAAAATAGCTACATATGCATTTGAAAAAAACTAGGAGATAGTAACTTTGATTCGCTGATTGCTTTATTTCAAGATACTAAAATAGTTTGGGGATAGACTCCCAGACTTAATTTCTAAACCCTCCCATTTAGAAAGATTTCTGCAATTGGTATTGTGATTTCTGGAGTCTTTGAACAGAAGTCCTAGAGAGAACCTGACCTGCTGTTAATGTTCCCGGCCACACGGAACAGTAGGAGCCTGGACACAGGAGGTTTCTTAGAGATGATCTCCGTGTGCTTGGTGTGGCCAGTAGCATTGGCAGCACTGGGGAGCATGTTAGGAATGTACAATCTCAGGGCCCACTGTAGGCCTAGTAAATCAAAATCTGCATTTTGACAAGCTCCCCAGATGATTTTCATGCACAGTAAAATAGGAGAAGGCTGAGTCCATACTTAGGGCCCTGGCCCTCCCCGTAGGGGGCGGCCTTGTATGACTGTTGTTGCTGCCCTAACAATACTATGAGAGAACAGAACAGAGCCATTGGCAGCTCCTGTCTGGCTGGGCTGGGCTTAGGGAGCAATTGCTGTTTTTAAGAGTAGAAATGCTTCTCCCAGGAAGTGAAAAAGAGAACAGGATCCAAAATAATGCGCTTGGGAACTTGGTTGCCTGGGGGCTGAGTATGTCAGAACAAGTCAACTCATTGAGGACAATGTGATGGTAACTTCATTTGTGAGCCACTTAAAGCTCATCTGAATGACATTATTCTATGGAAACCCTGGACACAGATAGCCCTACTTTCGAGTTCTGAAGAGTAGGGAGCAGAATGAATGGGGGATAAGTAGCGTGAATGTAACGCTCAGAAAGATGCACTCATGAGTTCTGTTATCTGTACCAACCTGGGACTGACCCATTTAATAGTATTCAGTGTTTGCAATGCAAAAGTGAAGGATAGTAGGAAGAAGAGATGGAGCTAGAAGGCTTTGAGTTTTTTCTGTAAAAAATTAGATGCAGGACTATGTGACAGTAACATAAGAGATAGCCCCACATTTTGTTCCGCCACAAAATAATGCAAGCTTCTATATCAAGAAATGACCTTCAGTAGGTTTTAGATGCCCTGTGCTATAACTAGTACTGTCCGCTCAATTTATAATGTGAGCCACCTATATAATTTTTATCCATAACCTTGACAATAACAGTGGAAAAGAAAAGAAAAATCAAAACAACACTGATTTGTGCCCAGGGAGCTCTACCCCAATCAGCTTTGAGTTCAAAAAGGAAAAACTGAAGAGAGACTCTGGTGCCCTAAGACCTGCAGACCCAGAAATGAAAGTTGCCTTGCCAAAGCTCCAGGCAAAGAAAAGAGTTTGAGGAGTTTCTCTAAAATACTATTTACCCTTTAATTACCCTTGTGAGGGGCCATAAAACAGAGATGGGAGTTGGGCCTGGCCCAAGGCAAATACAATAAACTCCTTGTTATTTGGTGGATATAGATTAGGCCAACGACAACAACAACAAATGATACTTAACCCATTTACCTACTTTTCCTAGGGACTTAAAAAATGAGCTGTTTTCTACCTCTGATTGAACCTATGGAAACTATCATTTTAATCTGAAAGGATAAAGAGACTTAAGCTTCCCCTGCTGGCTTATGTTCCTGACTTAGTGATTAAGGAGACAAGTGAAATCAGTATTTCGTGAAAGTTCATTTTTTTCTTCCGAATTCATCCATGGTTTTTTACATTATAAATATGCTTTAAAATATATTTATAGTTGTAATTTCTCCAGGATGTCTGAGATTTTATTTTTCTTTGCCCCGTACTATAACTAGTACTGTCCACTAAATTTATAACGTGAGCCACATATATAATTTTAAATTTTCTAGTAACCATGTCAAAAAAGAAAAACAACAGGTGAAATTTCTTGTAATACTACATTTTATATACTCAGTAGCATCCCCAAAAGTAACCAATATAAAAATTATTAGTGAGATAGTTTACATTCTCTTTACCATGGTCACTCTTCAAACTCTGGTGTGTATTGTACTCTGACAGCACATCTCACCTTGAACTAGCCACATGCGGGGTGCTCAGTAGCTCAGTGGCTGTTGACACTGTATTAAACAGCACGGTTCTCTGATTCCAGGACAGTTCTTCCTAACATTTCAGAGTCAGGATTCTTTAGGGGAACCTGATAAAAACTGTTGACCTTCTTCCCAGAAAAGTCCATATTAGCATATAATCCTATATAAAATTTCCAGGGACTCATGAAGTCCTAAGGGCCATCTGGCATCTTGGGTAAAATCATCACAAACAGCCATAATTCCATCAGCAGTCTCACTTTTTTAAAAATGCCGACCTTTTGGAGTTACATAAATTATTTAAAAAGGAAATTTTATATCATTTCTGTACTTGAAAAGTATCATTTCCCAAAAGCGAAAGAAAACTGCAAAAAAATTTTACTATTAATCTTTTTAAATTGACCTACCTTCTAAATGCATCTTTCCTGTCCCTCTTCTGAATACACTGCCTATGGCTTCGGACACCCTGCTCTGAGGCTTCCTCTGAAAGAATGTAGGAATGAATCGATCCATGAATGGATCAACAAACTGTGGTATATGTACACCATGGAATACTATGCAGCCATTAAGAAGGATGGAGAGTTTACATCCTTCATGTT
>NW_003852397.1:41299514-41371771 GCF_000181295.1 Otolemur garnettii | reverse complement strand
ATTTCAGATTGCATGTGAAAACCCCACACTGTACCCCAGAAGTGCATTAATGTACATAGTTACCGTTCAATAAAAAAAAAAAAAAAAAAGAATGTAGGAATGAAATTGTCTCCAAGGGCGGGCAATTAGGTCATTATAGTGACACGGTTGAGTGACTTAAGCTTGTACTATGAGTTACTCTTCTTTTACCTGTTCTTGAACTTCTTATACTTGATATTACAGAATACATATTCTTCTGTATTTAACTTTTTTTCAGTGGAACATCTGTGAAGTTCAGACATGTTGCATATATTGGTATTTCATTCCGTGTTATTGCTGAGTAGTATAGATTTAATGGATGTACCACAATTTATTTATTCAGTCTCCTGTTGAGTAACAGGAAACTGAGTTGGTTCCAGGTTGGGGCTGTCTTTTGGTGGATATATGCCTATCTCTTAGATACAGACCTAGGAGTAGATTTCCGGGACCATAGGGTGGGTATGTGTTTAACTTTATGAGAAATTTCCAAACAGCTTTCCAAAGTGGTTGTACAAAGTTACGTGGCCCCGACAGTGTATGAGAGTTCCAATTGCTCCATACCCTCTCTAATTCTTAATAATGTCATTCTTTTGGAATTTTAGGCATTCTGAAGTCTACGTTTAGTGTGTAGTGGGCTTTAATGGGCATTATTTCTGTGCATTTTCACCTAAAATAAATGAGTCGTAGACATTGGTGAAGTTCATGAAGAAGCTTGTAAATTCTTGACCAGCCAACCTCACGTGTTAGAGTTACTCACCCCTTTAAGGAATCCTAACTATTTCTCCTTCCTGAAATGTGATGCCTAATTGTACGATCATTCTAGCTTTATCAGATGTGAAAATTTCTCAGCCATACCCCTAATGTGTGATCCCCAGGGTATGGCCCTGAAAGACAGTGTACAGGGGAGACCCGGCATCACCACCACAGACACCTGACAGTGAGTTTGCCCCCCAGACACAGGGAAGCCGCTTGTTCAGTAACATCCAGTGGTCACTTACTGAGCACCTGCTTCGTTCCAGGCACCGTGCTGGGCATTGAGGAAGGCACAGTCCCTTTCACTCTGAAAGGCTCCCGGTCTCCTGAAGGAGAGGAAATGGGAGTATGCAGTTGTCATGCAGAATGCTAAGTGCTTTAGGAAATATGTGTGCATGCTGCTGGGTTTGGAGGCCCAGAACAAAGGCCTGCAGAGAGAGAGAGCAAGGGAAGTCTTCCCAGGAAAAGTGATAACCCAAGTCAGTGTTACATGAAGGAGGGCATCCCAGGCAAGGCAGCTGCCAAGTCGAGGTGTGGAATTCAGCCTCTGTGTGCGTTTTTCCAGGATTGCCAGGACAGGTGGAACACAGGCATGTGTAGGAGGGCACACGTGCGAGACATGGCCAGGATGTGTGGGGCTGCTTGTGAAGGGTGTACTGACGTGAAAATACATTTTGCAGAATTCCAACGTAGAAAATCTCCTTTTTGCTTTACCTTTAAATAAAAGGAATTAAGAGATCCCTTCACCTGTTTTCTCTGAACTCCAAGTTTTAACCTTTGCTTATCTTTTAAGCTTAAATTGCATGGTGTTAAACTTCTAAACTCCTTTCCTGGACACAGACTCATTTGCTATTAAACAATTTAGAACCAATGTGTCCTTTTTCATAGATGAAAGTCTAAGAATTGTAGTTTCTTAACTAGTTTTTTGTTTTTTTTTAAATGCCTTCCAGACCCAGTGCAATAGCCCGTATAAACCCCAACTGTGGCGTAAGCCCAGTTTTAGTTTTCTTATGGAATGGAGTTTTATTCTTGTTGTTAGCATCTGTCTTTTAGATTGGAAGAGTCAGGCAAAAATTTATATTTCTAATAAAGGATCTACTCATCTAAATCAATCTAGTGTTGATAGTATCTGGAACCTTTTGTCCCCCAAACACAACAGAGGCAGCCATGATTATCAGAATTACCTTCATTTTATTTAACCAACACTCCTGTAACACGTACCTCTTTCCTTTTCCCAGGCCTTATTCTAACTGCATTATACATAGTAACTCATTGAATTCTCACAAGCGTCCTAGAGTGGGACAATATCATTATTTCTACAGAGGGGAGAGTTAGGCGCCAAGAAATGAACGCACACTCAGACTAGTAAGCCCTGTATTGTTACTGTGTTGCTTCTTCCTACTTATAAAAAATCCAGGAGAAACGCAAACAAAGTTCATTCAGCAAACCTTGATTGAGCAACTGCCTGGCGGGTGAGTCAGCAACACTTTTGCCCCAGGAACTCTTAACCTATTTGGGGAGACACATAGTAATAAATATCTGTGATGCAACGGGAGGAAAGTAACTAACTTTGCCTGAGGAAGTTAGGGAAGGGCTTGAGCCTGAGAGGCAGATTCAGCCTTTCATGAGAAGGAGTGAACAGGAGCATTCTTGGAGTTGTAATGAGGTCAAGCTTCTTTGGGAGTTATAGGTGGGTTTGATGTGAAGGGCGTCTGCAGGGTGTGAGTAGGGGGTAGGACTTGAGGCTGGACAAGGCATCTTGTACTTGAGACTGAGGAGTAGGGCTTTCTTGTGTACCCTGAGAACCTGTGGAGGGTTCTTAAGTAGAGGACAGAAATAATAAACCACCTTCCTGATAGACCCGGACTGGAAACATTGCAGTAATCCAAGAAAAGATGGAGATTTGCAGTGCAGACTATTTGGAATGGAGGAGGATTGGGTGGGTTGGCAGTAAGAGTCTGAGCTGTGGCTTGGGGTGGTGGGGGGAAGGCCAGGAGACAGAGGTGAGTGAGAGAGAAAGAGAGGAGAGATGGAAGGGGAGAGGCCTGCTGAGAGGAAGGAGGAAAGGGAGGATGGGAGCAAAGGTGGAGAAAAGAAGGAAGGACAGGGAAACAGGGGAGAAAAGAAAATTTGCCCGTATCTCAAAAAAAGAAAAAAACTATGGTAAAATGTTACCAGCATATACCGGCATGGTACAGCTGTGATTCAGGCTTTCTGAAGAATCTGCTTAGCCAGGTTTTGTTTGGGTGGCTCACCAGCAGTTTGGGTTTGGTTTTTTTGTTTGTTTTTTTTAAAATACAGCCCTTTGTAATTACTTCTATTTGAAGATAACTTTGTCAGGTTTATATAAGACTTCATTTAAGGGGGGCATTGCCTTGGCATGCAGACAGCTCCCAGGTCTTACACACCAGCAGAAACATGTTCTCTGGAGAGTGCAGAAAAGCACATTAAATTCATAGCTGGGCACCCCGGCCCACAGACAGGTGCTGCTACCTGGGGCATTTTCAGAATAATGCTTTCCTAAAAACAAACAAACAAAATACAAACATTGGAAATTCATCCTTGCGATTGTCAAGGCTGAATCTTGATGGCTTCAAACCCAAGGAAACTTCAAATATATGGGAATCACAAAGCCTTATTTCAAGGCAAATTGTTGCTGCCCTCCTTGCCAGTTCTCAGCAGCGTAATTAGTGATGGGAACTATTTCTCCCTGCAATTATTATTATCGGGCTGGTGGAAGTAAATTGGAGTTGGGAGGGGAGCTAAGTTCTAATTGTAACAGGGCCTGTAGACGTGGATAAGGTAGCATGTCAGGTGTTAGCTGTCCGGGCAGCCTCCTGATGCTACAGGAGTCTCGTTTCACTCAGGGCTTAGGTTACCACAAGCTTTGCTCATCTTCCTGCTGCAACACTGGCTTCTGGTAGCCTGCGGGAGGCATGGTGTGGAATCCCCAGCTGGAGAGAGCGGTCTGGACTAGAGAGCTGTTTGTCTGGAGAGTGTGTGATGTGGCAGAGCCCGTGCGGTCATGATGCCAGCCAAGCATCAGTCACCACGGGCATCTGAGATGCACTTGGCGACCGTGTAGCTGGGATAGCTCACCTGCATAAATCCAGTACGTCGTGGCTAATTTATTTGCTTAGCACGTCTGCATTCTATCCGACTTGGAAGAAGAGTGGGAGATCATGCTAAGGATGGGGCAAAGTCAGCAGGACCCGAAAGCATGAAGGACAGCAGGGTGAGTGTCAAAACTCCTCTCTGGGGCTCTTGGTGTGCGCGCTGAAGGGGATTGTGTTGCTCTTAATGTGAAGGTTAAGACCTGTTCACGTTTAGGGCAGAAGCTTCCAGGGGGCAAAGTTTCTTAAAACTCTATGTATCTTTGCTAAGGGTGGCATTACACAGACTTGTCTAGTAATTCTCATGTGTCCAGAATTAGAAGTAAAAGACAAAGAAACTATAACTCCTGGATTTCAAGCCTTTTTGTTGGTGGCTGGGGAGGAAGGCAGATGATGCAGGGATATAGATTTTATTGCTGTAACTTGTAAAGTTTAAAATTTTTAAGGAGATTTATAAAAGGAAAATAAATGACTTTCCTATTCTGAAATAAGAAGTTGAATGACTATAGGACTAGGGAATTGGAGTCGCTTCCTGATGCCATAGTTTGAGGGACATTTAGTTCCCTGAGTGCAGAACTGGAATGTGTTCCAAAGGAGGGTTCCACAGAGGCTGAGGGTCTGGGGATGTTCCATGTAACAGAAAAAGGTATAAAGAACTGGGAGCATACAGTCTGGAGAGGGGAAGATCACAGGAGTGATTGCATCAGTTTTCAAAGAAGGGAAGGACTAACGCCCAGACTAAGGAGAACACGTGTCCTGGATTTCCCCAGGGCTAAGGCTGTCCTGTGAAGAGAAGGATGACAGACCCCTTTGGCAATCCGATTAAGAAAAAAAGCATAGACCTACTCCCTGGAAAAATGCATGTATTGTAAATGCAAAATTGACACTTAGTATCAGGGATTTCACGGGACCCCATGAAAGAACTCCCATTCTAAATAGTGGGACTGACAGTGAATGAAAATTTCAGGATTGGGCTTAAATTCAGGAAGAATTTTCAAACAGTTTAGTAATTGCTGTAATGAAACTGGTTTTTCTGATGCCTTCTCTCCTTGTTGGAGTCTGAATTGAACAGTCAAGGTAGGGGGGAAATACCTCAAGCTTTACAACCACCAGGACCTGGATGTAGATGCAGATGAAACTGCTTCTAGCTGTGTGTCCTCAGACAAAATTATTTAATCCAGCCAAATATCTGTTCCCTCAGCTGCGAAACGGAGATAAAAATCTATCTCCGGGTGATGAGGATGATTAAATGACACTGGGTAGATGAAATGCCTATCCCAGGACTAGAGTGGACGGTGCACAAAAATAAACTTTTCTATGCACTCTCAAAGGTCAGGAGTGGAAGGAATAACAACAGAAAATAAAAAGCCTGATTCCTGCCTCTGCATAAGTTCTTCATAATTATGTTCCTTTTTTGTTGTTAAGAATATTACAGGCAGCTTTCTAGCCTTGTGTGGGAAGTTACAATGAATGTCTCTGCGTCAGGTTCATTTAAAAAAAAAAAAAACTTTTAGAATGTATTGAAAGGTGGTAATATGAAATGCTAACATTTTTTTTTAAACCTTGCTAACCAAAGTGTGAATGAACAGTATAGAGAAGAAAATGTGCTTGAAATAATTCAAAGTGTTTTCAACGGGGAGAAGCTTGTCCTCAACTTCTATTTAATGCCAGGGGAAAGGAAGTTGCATTTTAAGGTAATACTTAGTAATAAGAGAGAAAAAGTAGCTATATATCAAGCGGAAAGGGAGAATATGAAATAATAATAGTGTATGTAATAAAAGTTAAATGCCTGTCTGCAAGATTCTAGAGAGGAACCTATTTTTTAAGGGTTTTGGTAATGGGTTTTTAAGAATGTTCAACTGGAATTAAGAACTGGAGGAGGTGAACGTTCCGTCCTGTGGGTGGCAGGGTATTCTTAGCAGCTTCCAGAATGTTTGCTACATGTGAATTGTATTTAAGTCTCCAAACAGCGAATGTGTATGGAGCACTTGTGACGTCCAAGGCATTGCTGGAGGTGAAGGGTGGCCCTCACCATCAGAGAAGTGAGCCAGGTTGAGGAGCTCAGTACGTACTCCTGAAAAGATGAGCAGTGCAGCCAGCACTTTCTCAAGCTGAGAGGAAAGGGAGAAGTTGGAGGTTGGAGTTGATGACAGCTTTCATGGAGGAAGTGAGAACTGAGTGGGGCCTGGAAAATTAGGCGTTGCTGTCCTCCCATCTCAGTCAATGGCAACACCATTCCCCCAGGTGTTTAATCCAAAAGCTTACAAATCATATTTGCTTCCTCTTTCCCTCATCCCCAAATCTAAACTCTGAGCAACTCCTATGTATTCTGCCTCCAGAATAGATCTTGAGTCTGCACACTCCCACCATCTCCGTTTCCATCGTCCTGGGTCACACCATCCCCAGCCCTTTGAAATGTTTCAGTGGTCTCTGAACGGGTCTCTTTCTTTATACTTTTAGATCATTCTCCAATCAGTTTTCCACAAGCAGCCAGAGTGATGAAGTCACCACCACGATTTAAACTCTTTAAAGGTTTTCCACTGGACTAAAAATAAAACCTCTGCTCCTCCGCATGGCCTCCCAGGCCCTGTGCGATGTGGCTCAGCCTCACTGATCTCACACCTCTTCTTCTTCCCTGAGCTCACCGTGGCCAAGCCAGGCTGGCCTCCCATGATTCTTTGATCTATTAGATGTACAATAGGGGGAAAAGAACATGAAATTGTTGAAGGGCTAAAGAAGGATATCAGTTTTGAAAATTAGAAGGAGAGCTTGGTGTTATAATGATCCTGCCACACGAATGTGGGCCCATAGTGGAAAATGTAGGAAGCACGGTTTGATTTCATGGACCCCTTGAAAGGATCTTTCAGTAGCTCAGGATTTATCTTCCTGGCCAGCTTCATTAAATTCTTTCCCAGGATAATATATTTTACCAACTTCCCATCCACCTAGAAGAAGAGTTGGTATTTATTCTGTGATGGTTGGGTATGGCGCTGGGTTCAGGAATTATGGTGAGAAAAAAAGCAAATAGACATGGGAACTCTGCCTTCCTCGTGCTATTCAGACTACTGGGGGACTGAGACAATTAAAACAGAAGATAATTACAATGAGGAGTTTTACAAGGTGCCATGAGAACACAGGGGTGGGGCACCCGATTCTGACTCAAGAGGTCAAGGAAAGCTTCCCAAGGGAAATGCCACTTTAGCTGAGGACTGAAATGGTGGGAAGCCAGGCAGAAGGCAGGGGAGACAGCACATGCCAAAGGATAATCTTAAGGAAGAACAAGGCATGTTCACAGAGCCCAGAAAAGTTCAGGATAGTCACGACACAAAGAGGAGTGAGCAGGAACAGGACCTGAGAAGGGGGCAATGCCCGTGTGTGCACAGCCTTGTGAGCCATCAGAAGGGCTCTGGGCCTACTGGTAGCAAATAAGAGGCTTGAAGCAGTGGGATTACATGATGTGGTAATGTGTTCTGGAGTGTGAAGAGGGGCTAGGACCTGAGGTTGGCGGGCCATTTAAAAAGCTGATCTAGAATCCAGGCAAGAATAATGTTGGTGTAAACTAACGGAGAAATGGGAAGGATGAAGAGTCCAGAAGAGAAATTTGCAAGGGGGTGTCCGTAGAGAGCTCCTCACACACTCTGGTGACAAGCAAATACTTCTCCGGACATTGCCAGGTGTTCCTAAGACTCGGAAATGGCCTGGATGAAGTAAGGATGAGGAGAAATGAGCAAGAAGAATGACTCCCAAGTTTCCTTCATGGGCAACCCCTCCCAGTTGCTAAGATAAGGACTGGGGGGTAAAAGGATGCTAGGGGAAGACAGGGAGAAGTCGCCTGAAAGTGAAACACCTTTTTATCTTTGTGCCATGGGCTCAGAAGATGATGAAAATGGATGGAGGGGCTAGTGTAAGACAGATGGAGCTGGGAGACGAGAGGGCACCTAAGGAATCATTGAATCCCTCTTAATTTTACATAAGCCTTGGCTAAGACGCCAAGCAAGTTCTTCTGCAGTCAATAACCAATACTCTAAAGAATTACGGAGTCTCCTGAGCAATAGCTAGGCTTTCCCACTTCGTTGTTCAGGGGTGCCTGGTATTTACACTTCCCGCAGTTAAGGTATGTCCAGATCCGACCTGCTTTGGACGAGGCGATTGCAGCCGCTTGCGGAATGAAGGTGTTTCCTCATCCCAACTGGCTTCACGTCCCCCCTCGGCCCTGCACGTTTACATTTGGGATGAGCAAACGTCTGAGCTGTGTGGTGCTTTATCAACTTAATAGACATGCAAATGGGAGAGAGACAGACCCAGGGAAAGATGACCGTAGATACCAGCTTGAGACATCCCCAATTACTGTCTGTAACATCATCCCGCTTTAGCTGAAGGCTTCTGAAATGAGTAGCTCTTGTTTTACTTGTTACCTAAACTCTTATTAAGCAATGTGCTTCCATGAGAAGGGCAGTTCCTTTCTGAGCAGGATTTCCCAACAGCACCCATTTTGGACCAGAAATTCTTTCTTGTGGGGGGTGCCCTGTGCATTATAGAATATTTAACAGCATCCTTGGCCTCTACCCATGAGACGGCAATAGAGAACCGTCACGCCCTCTGGTGACAAGCAAATATGTCTCCAGGTATGGCCAGATGTTCACGGAGTGACAAAATTGTTCCTAGTTGAGAATCGTTACCTTAGAGCAGGAGTTCTCGAAATTTTGTTCTCAGACCAGAAGCATCAGCATCACCTGAAAACCGCAAAGCTGTGACCTCAACCCGGACCTACCGAGAGAGAAACAGTGGGGGTGGGCCCCAGCGACCTGTTTAGGAGCCCTCTAGGTGATTCTGCAAACACACTCAAGTTTGAGAATCAGTCCTCGAGAGCAAATTAACAGGTACTAAAGTTTTAGGAAGTAGTTACATATGTAAAGAAAGATTTGGAACGTATAAACTGCAAAAAAAAAGAAAGAAAGAAAGATTTGGAATAAAAGAAAGTCTCTCCTCTGTTCCATTTTCCCTTCCTTTTCAAGAAACATCGTTTTATTTTTGAAACACAAAGGTTATTGACAAATCATTTCCTCTCATGGAAAATCCCTGTAGATACACAACAATTTTAAATCACCTGAGAAGTTTATTACCAGTAATGTTAATAACATGAATAGCTATTACCATTATGTTTTCCTTGGTTCACAAAGGTTAAGCAAAGTAGCATGATTAGACAAAGAAAATCTTTAAGTGCATAAAAAAACATTTCACAGGTCGAGTAGAAAGCGAGGCAGAGCTTCCGAGATGAGGGATGGTGCCTCCCTCGCTTTGGGACAGCAAAGCCGGAATGTATCTGCTCGGGGGAATCCTTTCTTTTATGTTCTTTCTTAGTTTTTGTTTTTCCACTTGTTTGTTCACTCACCCCTTTTCCACCTAAAACACCCCTGTATATGGGGAATATAGTTTTCTGAGTTATTTAAGCAGCTGTAATACAGCCTACGAATTGTAAAAATCCAGATCAAAGCTCTATATTCTTCAAGGGTATTTTCAAATTCTCTCCATCACTAAACCATTCAGTGATGTCCATATTTTCTATGAAAGGATGGATCCTGTGTTCAAGGATCCCTGAACATGGAATTGGATTTCAAAAATCATTTTCTCAAAAAAGTAAATGAGGCTCTGCTTAAAGAATTGTTTTGACTTAAAAGCATAAATATATCAAAATAAGGAAGATAAATTTAGTAAGAATTCATTCATTAATTTTTTCATGTATTATTTGTTTAAAAATATTTGTTGAGTGTCAGCTGTGCCAGTAAACAAAACAAATATAGTATTCATGCTCTGACCTTATGGAGCTTATATTTTTTTTTATAGGCTGGGGGCAGAGGTGGGAAAACCAGATAAAAAATAACCTAATATTTCAAACTTTGGGTTGTACCCAGTTAGTAGATTATGAGATCAAGTTAGAGGGTCACAAAAAACTTTTGTCATTTTTTTTTAATGTACCAACTAAAATAGAATGAAGAAATCAAACTTTATTCTGCTATACTTCTTGTGTTAGTTCATCAAACTATTGTTCCAGTTGTCTGAGGAGGGGGCATGAATCCCTGTAAAATGGGTCTTTATGAGTCTTAAAGGTTTAAAAAATATTAAAACTTTAAAATGCTGAAATAAATGAAATAATTTCAAATTGTAATGCATGCTATGAAAAGGCCAACGGGCTAAGATAGAAAATGACAAAAATGTGGCATGCAAGAGGTAGAACCTATTTTTGCTGTGTGGCCAGAGAAGGCTTCTCTGATGAAGGCGCATTCCAGCTAGACCTGGCCAAAATATGGGAGCCAGCAGGAACGAGTGGAAAGGAGCCTTCCAGACAGAGGGGCAGCAAGTGCAAAGGTTCTGTGTGGGGCTTGGACAGCTGGGACATGGCAAAATGTAATGAAAAAGAAATAGTTTCTTTCCTTAGAAAAGAATATTCTAGAACTTTCAGTTGACAGAGGCACATTTTGAAATCTTCTGAAATACCTTTGAAAGATTCTCCCAAAGAAATAATCCAGAATTCAGATATAAATTTTAACACAGAAATGTTATTCGTGGCATTATTTGTATTTGGAAATCAACCAAATATCTTTCAATGGGAGAAAGTTAAATATATGACGTTTTATCTCTATAGTGAACTATTTAAAGTCACTAAAAGTACAGTTTATAAAGAGATTATAGCATGGGGAAATGGTTAAATTATAATGTTAGGCAGTACTCATAGCTTAGTGGGTAGGGCGCCAGCCATGTACACCAAGGTTGATGGGTTCGAATCCAGCCCAGGCCAGCTAAAGCAACAATGACAACTGCAACAGAAAAATAGCCAGGAGTTGTGGCGGGTGCCTGTAGTTCCAGCTACTTGGGAGGCTGACGCAAGAGAATCGCTTAAGGCCAAGAGTTTGAGGTTGCTGTGAGCTATGATGCCACAGCACTCTACCAAGGGCAACATAGTGACACTGTCTCAAAAATAAATAAATAAAAATAAAATAAAATAAAATAAATTATAATGTTAAATGGAAAAGGGTAAAAATGGGAATTTATGATACAATTTCAACTATTAATGTATACAAACAGATGCACCAAAAAACTAAAGGAAATAAGACTTGAGGAATCTGGATAGTCTCATTACTATGCACTTTTTCCTTATACTTTTGTGTAGTTTTAATTTTTTTCTACACTGAGCATATGTTCTTTTTATGTTCTAAACAAACTTTAGCCAAACATTACCATGTTATTTATCTTCAGTGAATGTAAAAATAATTCATGGTTTTAGCTAGTGTTCAGCAAGCACGTCTTACTTTGTAGGATATCAAAATTTGCTTGCCAACATCAATGAGTATAATACTTATTTAATCACAAACTATGGCCAAACAACAAAGCAGCATTAATATTTCATAATTTATTGTTGGAGATATTTATAAAAATAATCGAGAACTCTCATAGGAGACTTCATTCCTTATTATTGGGAGAAAGAAAATGATCTGTCATCACAGTTTGCTTTAAAAAATGTGACTTTTTAGATCCAGATATGAGAGGCTAATAAATTGGCTCATAATAAACAATTCACTTCCCTAACTGATTGCTAAATTTTGTCGACTAGTCATAGAAAAATAAAAGGAAAACGATTTGCATGCAGCTAGATTTGAGCTCTCTTTAGAAGGTTCATCAAACCACAAAGCCCTCCATGGTTACAAGGTTCTAGGGTATGCTCTACGTCAGCGGTTCTCAACCTTCCTAATGCCGCAACCCTTTAAATACTATTCCTCTGGGTCACGACCCACAGGTTGAGAACCGCTGCTCTCCGTGGTACTGTGCCAATTCAAGGACTTCGAGTAGCAGATTGGAAGCAGAGGGTTTAAGCTTAACACTTTGTTTCTTGACTCAGTCAACATATTTCCATGCTATGCCTTAGAAAAAAATGAGACCAGCTGTCCTGATCCCTTAAAAATTTGGTGACACAGCCATCTCTGTTCCTAGAGGTCAAATTAGTTGGCTACATGCAGGCAAATACAAAGAAAACTTTTGCTTCTCTTCTTTGGGAGAATTTTTCCCTTGTTCCTCCACCCCATGTATAGTTCCTGTTCTCAGAGAGTCTGTATTTATGACAACCCAATCATCTTGGCCAGTGCACTGTATCTCAGTGTGAGCAGCCAGGGTCCTCTGTGGAAGGCAGCTTTATAGAGGAGACCGCACTGTTGACAGATTCCTGCGCCTCCTCCCTGTGGGTGGTCTGGGGCAGGGAAATCTGAGCTATCCGGCTGAGGCCTGACATGTGCCAGGAAATTCAGATTCGGGGAGCTGCTATCTATTACAGTTATGAGCCTCCTAAAACCAGAATTACAGGTAACTAATATTCCTTCTACATGCCAAAGCAAACCCCAAACCCTTAATCCCCAAATGACGTGACTAGTAGTATTAAAATGGATTCTTTTATGTAACTTGTGTAAGGATTTCTTAGTCTCTCGGCCAAAGCAATAAAAACACCGTTGGAAGACTTTCACTTTGAAACATGTCTTCATTAAGGGGGGGGAGGGGAGTGCTATCTGTTGGAAAAGATACTTTTTGAAGTCCACTGGAAAAGGACATGGATTCAAATTTCTTGGGAGTCAACTGGGTTTTAGAAAAGAAGTTCTAAAAGATTTACTAGAAGGAGTCAAGGCAGGATTACAGGAAGGCAAACCTGATTTTGAATCCTGTCTAGAACTGGGTGTCCTTAGGCAAGTTTCTGAACCTTTCTGATCCTTTCTTTCCTCATCTAAAAAAATGAAGCAAGTAGCAACTACTTTTTATAGTAGCTATAGAGGGAAATGAGAGCATGGATGTGAAACACCTGCCTTCTGTGGTGTGAAACTCACATACCTCTTTACCTCATTATTAAAATATATCAAGATGCTTCCAACCCACTGTAACCCGTTTGCCCTGACAATGAAAATATACTTCTTCTCCTTTGGTAATTAGACTGCAACATGCAAATAGTTGTGTCTAAATTAGGTTTGGCTCAATCATCACCTATGCTTTCCACCAAAATATAAACAGATACCACAGGTGGTAATAGAAGTAAATGCTGAGTATGTCAACACATGAAGAGATTTGTTATGGTCTGCGTAAAGAATACTATTTTTCATACTGCATGGCTGGATACTGTCTGCACAGTTGTTTCTCTCTGTGTGTGCTCGTGTTTGTTTAGAAGATAGATGGTGATGTTAAGGAAAAGGAAAAGCAAGCAGATAAACAGAGGAGACCCAGTCTTGCGTAGGAAGGAGCTTCTACCTTTTGTATATAAAATGTGTGACAGCTACATCTACAACAGTGGTTCTGAATCACCTGAGAGCCTTAGAGTCCTGGACCCCGACCCCAGAGTTCTGACTCAGTTGGTCTGGGGTGAGCACAGATAATTTGCATTTCTCACCCCCTCCCTCGTGATGCTGTCGCTGCTGGTCTAGGAAACAGGAAACACACCAGGAGATCCACTGATACATTTAATTCATGGAATTGATTTACAAGCATGTCATTTTTTTCAATAGTCTGCAATAGTTTCAGTAACATTTAAAGCATCTCTTCTTTCCAAGTTAAACGGAACCCAGCTGTGAAATTATTTAATCCTGTACTTTTCCCCTCCTCTTTGAAATGGGAGACTTTGAATCATAATTTCAATCTCTCTTTATTAAATGTTATGCTTCTTGAGTCAGTTAATTCCTATTTTGCTAAGAAATCATCCATTTTTTTCTAGGTTTTCACATCTATTATAACAGGGTTGATGGTAGTCTATTCTCATAAGAATTATCATTATTGGGCAAGCCAAGGTGTCCGGGGCTGGCTGGCTGGGGGCTGACTGAGGATGGCCTCTCCTAGAACAATGGGAGCATGGTACTCCCCCCCCCCGCCCCCACCCCAGCATGTTCTCATCCTCCAGGAGGCCAGCCCAAGGAGGAGCAGAGTAGCAAAAGCAAGCCTGGTGTCAGAAGCCCTTTGCAGGCCTCTGCTTGAATCACGTTTACTGACAACCTTTTGGCTAAAGCACTTACCTATGGAAGCCTAGACTCAGAGTATGAGGGCACTGCAAAGATTCATGGCAAAAGGCATGCACACAGGGAGGAGTGGAAAAAGGAGACCACATTTGCAGTCTTCTCCAGATAGGGACACTGGCTTCCACCAGAATTATCCATCACTGTGGCAGATATTCCAGTGAATTTCATGGGACAAGAAGTAATTGACATAATTAATACAACCATATAAGTAATATCTCTTAGGGGCAGTGCCTGTGGCTCGAGGAGTAGGGCACAGGCCCCATATACCGGGGTTGGCAGGTTCAAGCCTGGCCCCAGCCAAAAACTGCAAAAAAAAAAAAAAAAGTAATATTTCTTTTTGGTAATGATGTGATTATATACCTCCTTGACTTTTATAAAGTCAAAGGACTTCAATTTTTTAAAAAAAAATGGTTAGAATCAATAAGGATACTTGACAAGGTAGTTAGTGTAAATAGTGTAAAAAAATGTAGAAAAATCAATGTCTTCTATTTATGTTCAATAAATATTCAACAAGCATTTATTGAACACTGACTGGATGCCAGGCACTCATCTGGGCCCTGGAGATGTCCTTTTCTTCATGGGGCTGATATTTTCACTGGGTTTGGGAAAGGAAATCACCCACAAGCGAGTAAGCTCGCTGGTGACACAGCCTATGGAGGAAAATAAATAAAGCCAGGGAAGGAGCCCAGTAAATGCCTACCTGGTGGAGAGCACAGCATGCTGTGTTTTATGGGGCAAGCACTGATTATAAGTCACATCTGAGCAGAGACTCGAGTTCAGGGACTCTGCTGGGCGGACACCTGTGACCAGAGCCTTCCAATCCAGGGAGAGGGAACAGCAAGTTCAAAGGTCTTGGGACAGGGTTGTGTAGGGGGTGCTTTATTTACAAGAATTATCAATTACAAATGCAGATGGAATTGTCACCATAATAATGCAAATTGTGAAATACGTCCTGATACATTTAAACAAGAAATAATCTTTTGAAGGACATAAGACAAAAATCTGCAAAAACCCAAGAAAACTATTTGAGATTAAAAACAAAAACAAGGGAGGGTAACTGGCCTCATTAGGTACCTGACCATATTAGAGTGACTATATCAAAATAACGTGATATTAGCAAAGGAGTAAACTGATTAGGGTAACAGACTGAAGAGAGAGTCTCACTCTGTGCCCCGGGTAAAGTGCTCTGGCATCCTAGCTCACAACCACCTCAAACTCTTGGGCTCAAGTGATCCTCTTGCCTCAGCCTCCCAAGTAGCTGGAACTACAGGTGTGTGCCACAAAGCCTGGCTAGTTCTTCTGTTTTTAGTAGAGATGAGCTCTTGCTTTTGCTCAGGTTGGTCTCAAACTCCTGACCTTACCAACCACCAATCCACCTGCCCCAACCTCCCAGAGTGCTAGGATTACAGGCGTGAGCCACCACACCCAGCTGGTACACATATTTTAAATGGAGGAATAAACATGTATTGGTTTGTTATTGCTGCCATAATAAACTACCATGAACCTAGCAGCTTACACAACACAAAGTTAGGCCTTACAGCTCTATAGCTAAGAAGTCTGATTTCCCAGAGCCTCATTCCTCTCTAGAGGCTCTAAGGGAGAATCCATTTCCCTGTCATTCTGAGAGGTCACCCACACTCCTTGTATTACGGCTCCCTTCCTCCATCTTCAAAATAAATAATGCTACACATCTCCCTCTGAGCAAATGAGGGAGGTTAACCTCAGTAGTTTGCTTTCCAAATGAGAAAGGTTCGCACTCTCAAGAACCTGAGTGACTAGATTGGGCCCACTAGGATAATCCAGGACCAGCTGCCCTTAACGACAGATGCAAAGTCCCTTTGCCATGTTACAGGTTCTAGGGATGAAGACATGGATGTGTTTGGGAAATATCTTTGTGCCCATTACAAACGCATTATGGAAAATTGGGGAGAATATTTCTATAACCCAGTTATCAGAGAAATATTTATAACCAACCGGGAACGGAACCATAATGGCCAAACAAAAAGATAAGCATGCTGTACCATGTAATTTCCTTCAACTGTGTCACCAAACATACTATCAACAAACTAAGGAATATGGGCTAGGAGACAGATGTCTTACGACGTGTGGCAAAGTGTCCTTTCTGCACTTTCACTCGTAAGAATTAGTAGAGAACAACTTTTGAATGGGGAAAAGGTATGAGTAGTCAATTCACAGAGAAGCAAATCTATGTTATGGTCAATAATACCACATGAAAAGATGCTTAACCTCAGTAGTTTGCAGAAAAACACAAACGTTTATGATAACAATGAAAATGTTCGTTTCCTAGGGCAGCTGTAACAAATTGCCACAAAACTGATGGCTTAGAACAGCATGAATTTAGCCTCTGACAGATAGGGAGATGAGAAGTCCAAAATCAAAGTGCTGATAGGGCCACACTCCCTCGGAAGGAATCCTTCCTTGTCTCTTCCAGCGTCTGGTGACTCTAAGCGTTCCTTGGTGTATGGGTGTGTGATTCCAAGCCCTGCCTCCATCTTCACATGGCCCACTTTTCTTCTCCCTGTATGTCTCATGTCAGGACACTCGTCACTGGATTTACGGCCTGCCAGGTAATCCAGGATGATGTCATCTAGAGAGCCGTAATTCTATCTGCAAAGACCCTTCTTCCAAATAAGGTCATATTCTTAGTTTCTGGGAATTATGACATGGACATATGTCTTGGGGACTACCATTCAGCTACTACAATATTATCCCTTCCATGAAGTTAGTGAAAACTTTGGAGGACTGATAATACCCACCACTGTGGTAGATGCAGAGATACGGTGGGAGAGGGGGATTTCTGATACATTCCTGTGGCCTTGTGAATTTTTGAAAAGCCATCTAGCAAACCCTATGAATAAAAATCATGCATAGATATCATATGTTATATGACTTTAGCTTCTGGGAAACAGCCCATAAAAATGAAAGCCCTGGTATGCAAGACTCTGTATGCAAGAATTGTATTGCATCATTGTGCTGAGGGAAAGAATCTGGAACCAAAGGGAGTGTCTAGCAAGTGGAGGATGGTAGGGGAAAAACCATGGCCTACCTAAATGGTAGATACGTACACGCTTATACATGGAGATTCTAGAAATATATGGATGGGTAAATACCAGATTGTATGATGGGACGAGTGGCTGGTAGGCCATGCCAGAATCCATGTTTGAGGATTTAAGTGAAAAAGACTGCTTTCTTGCTTTCTTCCAAGTCACAATATCCGGCGTAGTTTGTCAACTTTGTCTTTCACTCTTGGTATAACTGAGCAAAGTCATGTGTAACTGGCCACGCTGGGTCTCCGGTTGTACAGCCTCAGGCGAGGACATGACATTAGATGATTTCTCAAGCTTGTTGCCTGCAAGTGTGTGCTAAATTCCTGGAGTAGCAAAGGGTTCTGTCCTCCCTGAGGCACAGGGAGAACCTTGTTTTGAGATTTGACTGGACAGATCTAGAGATGTTATCAGTGGTTTTGACAGAGTCACTGCTGAGTAAGTGAGAAAAGTCCTCAGCCATTTAGTCCCAGAACTGAGAGACATTATTGGCCATGTGTGGCTCGAAACTGTCCCTCTCCTATGTCCTGTAAGTCCCCCAGGTTATCTGCAGCAATCATCACAAGAACTGTTTTAAAAAATTGTAGGAGCAGTGCAATTACACGGGGCAAACTGCAAACACCAGAAATCACACAGAGTTCCTGATCCTTTCAAATTGTTTGCCAACTGTCTGGGATGGAGCATCAGGTCCATCAGATTTCTCAAAAAGCATCCAAATATCAACTTACTCATTCTCCTTCTTCCAGACCGGGCTGGAGACCTACCCAGCTAAGGTCTAGAAGAACTGACTGATTTATGAAGAATGCTTGGGTATCATGCATGATTCCCAGTTTCTCCTATATTTTTATCTTATTCTAAAGTGAATAGGAATCAGAAAAATATATATATATTAATTCAAAAACTTACATGATTTGAGAATTACAATCCATAAAGTATTTTTGGAATGAATATTTAAAGAATCATCCGAATTAGTTACAATCCACAATCATGCCTAAGACCTTTTCTCATGCTGATTTTTGTAGAAGATTAAAGTCTCAATTAGTTACAAACGTGAGAGGCAGTGTGCGCAGATCTGGAGGAACAGGCCTTCTGCAGAGGAAGGACATAGAAGCCAAATCTTGGCAGTTCACTTCATCTCTCTCTAAGGTAGTGGTTCTCAACCTTCCTAATGCCGCGGCCCTTTAATACAATTCCTGTGGGCCATGACCCACAGGTTGAGAACCCCTGATCTACGGCTTTGTTGTCTCATCTGTTAAGTGGAGATGATAATAGTCCCTTGTAACAGAGTTTTTACATGTTCAGGGTTAATGTGTTTGAAAATTATACCCAATAACTAACAATATGTGAAAATTGGAGACCCTATATTTCTTCCTGGCCTCATTCACTTGTTTAAAATAATCATAAACAAGAGCAGTACCAGAAGTGCTAGGCCCTTTGTCCTCAAAATACTGCTGACTTCTTAACTGTCTTTCAATACCTATTTGCATTAAACTAGGCCACCTTTACTGCAGTTGTACCAGATTGGAACAAATAAAGCTTTAAATGGGAGAAGCTATGATAGAAAGCAGGTTTGTGGTCCCTGTGGGGCGCGGGTAGCGGCTGGACGGGCAGGCTTCCAGGGGCTTGCCAAGCCTAGGCTTTTGATGTGGGTGCGAGTTACACAGTTTGTGATCCTTCCTCCAGGCAGGCACTTACCATCCGCACATGTGTCTATTTCTAAATGTGACGCTTTAGTAAAACATTGAAACCACCCCCCAAAATGTAAATATCCTCTACATGGTCTTTAATGGACCTCATTCTTTTAATTTTCTCACATTTCCTAGGCACATCAAAGGAGAACTAGAACATCAGTGCTTGAGAACACAGGTTTCCAACAAAGGGCTGGAGTCAGACTGGCGTTGGAGTTTTTTAAAAAGTAAAATGAAAATCCACCTCCTAGAATTGGTGATTTCAGAGGTCTGGGGTGGGGCCCAGAAATATACATGTTTTTTAACTCCCAAGTTAAGAACCGTTGCTCTGAAACCCAAAGCCTGCACATGTTGGAATCACCCAAGGAATTTCAAAAGTAGAGCTTCTGATTTAATTACTCTGGGGTATGACCTGAGTTTCCAGATTTTTAAAAGATCCCAATTCATTCTGATGCACAGTAGCATTTGTGAACAACTATCTGAGTCAGAAGGAAGGAGCTTGGAAATTGTTTATAGAGTCTTCTCAACAGCAGGTGAGAACAGTGAGGGAGCTTCATATCATTTAACTGCCTCAAGCCGAATCTGCCAACACCCCATCATTTACTCTGGCCTGTGGCTTCCGCATAAGGCAAATATTTATTGTATGTTTCTATAATGTGGATGTATTTGTTTATAGGCCCTTCGTATCCTGTCTATGTCATCATCTTCTTTTTAGCCTGTAAATCTCTCAATGGCAAGAGAATTAAAAAGATGATCCCAACAGGGCAGAAATTCCTTTCCACAGCTCACCAGAAAGACGAATACCAGCATCATTTTGTATCTCCTCTGCCCCCCAAGACTTCACTGTAGGAAGAAGAAATATAGGAAAACAAACTATTCTCCAATATATATATATATATATATTTTTTTTTTTTTTTTTTTTTTTTTTTTTGCAGTTTTTGGCCAGGGCTGGGTTTGAACTGGCCACCTCTGGCATGTGGGGGCAGCGCCCTACTCCTTTGAGCCACAGGAGCTGCCCTATTTATTTTATTTTTAATTAAAATCATAACTGTATACATTTATGGGGTAAAATGTGATTAGTTGCTATACCTCACTTAATTAAAGAAGTATGGAGAATCCTCAAAGAACTAAAAGCTGACCTTCCATTTCATCCCGCAACCCCATTCCTAGGTATCTACCCAGAAAACAAACTATTCTTAAAGACTGAATGTCTTTGCTTCATAGAAGTTGGCATTAGATGCTCAGAAGTAAGGTGTGTTTTCTAAGATTCAGTCACATCGATGATGAAATATGGTTCTATTTTTGTAGGAAAATTGATACTTTAGGTAACTATACTCACTGTTGATGTGACTTCCTAATTCTCTGCCTCCTCTCTGACCACTGGATTCTACCTTGCATTCAGTACATTCAAAAGATGTCTTCCTGGGCAGTGCCTGTGGCTCAAGGAGTGGGGCGCTGGCCCCAAATACCGGAGGTGGTGGATTCAAACCCGGCCCTGGCCAAAAAATAAAAAAGATGTCTTCCTTCAGGTCTGCCTTATAATTTCCTATGCTGTGTCCAAGAGATAGAGTTGGATGGGATTCTCATCATTTATCAAGGAAGTGCAAGTTGCTCTTTGAAGTAAACAGGGATTCAGAAACCAAACTTGATTCATTTTATCTATTTGAGAAATCATTGAGCTAAAGGGCTCTTGATTGACAAGTGGCAAAATCAGCAGTCTTTCTTGCTTTGTTCTCTGAAATATAAACAAAATGTATAGATAGCCCTATTCCACTGCCTTCCCTGAAGGAGTCATGTTCCTCTGCCAGATGCTGGAGTGAATTCCCGATCACCCTCATAGGCTTGCTTTCCGAAACCTTTCGCATCTCACCGGGGGAGAGGGTTTGTTCTCTTCTCCACACTCTTACAGTATGTGATTCTCATGTTGATTATAGGATATGTCATAGTGTATTATAAATATTTACCTTCTGGCTAGCCTCCTCTGTTTGACCGGGGCTCTTCCTATAAGTTAGGAGAAACATATTCATATTCCCAGCCTCAGAACTTAGTCCTGTGCCTTGGCACATAGTGGGAGTCACACCGTGTAATTGTGGTAAACAATGTTTGGAAATGAATTGCCAGTGTGGCCTTATTTATTAGCAGAAGCTTTGGACAGTAAAGCCTCTAACTGAAGCAGACATTATCCTAAAATAGGGAGCCACATCAATGCTGCCTTTTGACTAGGTAAATGTCAGATGTCATTCCATCCGAATAACTCCTGACTCTTCAACTGAGCTCTAATGGAAGATCAAAGAGCCTCTTAAGTCCTGGTCTTTTTCTTCATTTCAAGAAGTGGGTTAATGCTGGTGGTTAATTCAAAGCTCTTGACTCTTGCTAGAATGGGAATGTAGGTGTACCTGACCTTTATTTCTAAGTAAAAAGACGATGGAGAGGCACTGCAGAAGTGAATGTAGGAAGGAAAGTAACTAAGTAGGAAAGAGGGCTAGGAGGAGAAAGTAAGTTAGTAAGAATCGACCTGTATCAT
This sequence comes from Otolemur garnettii, assembly GCF_000181295.1. Lineage (NCBI taxonomy): Eukaryota > Metazoa > Chordata > Mammalia > Primates > Galagidae > Otolemur > Otolemur garnettii. The sequence goes on along the minus strand of NW_003852397.1, from coordinate 41,350,573 downwards.
TTATCTGTGCTCCCTAACACTGCAGCCACTGGGCATAGATGGCTATTTAATTTAGAAGCAAATTAATAAAATTAAATAAAATTAAATTTCCTATTTCTTGGTAGCCACATTTCAAGTGCCCAATAGCCACATGGAGCTAATGGCTACCATAGTGGGCAGTGCAAACATACTCTATTGCTATCATCCCAAAAAGTGCTATTGGACAGCACTGGATAAATTCCATCCTTCACAAAGAAATAATCTGCCAGCTAAGGAAGTTCTGTGACTGGCCCAAACCTCAGGCACACAAAGCTCAGGAACCCCAGACTGGTCTTATGACACGCACTCTGGGGTGCCCACTTTCATAATATGACTTGTCTGCGTAAGCCTAACAAAATTAAGGCTAGAAAGTCTCAGATGAATTCAAAACTGCAAAGCAGTCATGAAGTGCTATAATACTATGTGCTAATAAGCAAGTTTACTGAAATTAAATTTGTAAGTAAAAAAAAAAAAATCCTGGCATGATAATTACCTTAAATGGAAAACTTCTGAACAAAACTTGTCCTTACACTGAATTCAAGGCAGTAAACTATTTCACCATAAAATGCACTGCCTGATCATTCAATATCAGGGGAAGACGTTGCACGCTAATCAGGAACCTCAGACGCGCACACTTGTTCCTATTTAACTTGCTGCCTTTGTAGAGTCATCATCTACTCTATTATTGTGTCGGGAAATACTCCAAAATGAAAAATGTACCTTTGCACTTGCTGAATGTGCATGTTTGTGGTTAGGCCTCTCACTCATCAGCCACGCCTGTGAATTACTCGGCTTTTCAAAATGTTTCTTACAGCTCCTGCTTACATCTTGAGCTAGCTTCGATCATGCAGTGCTGTGCCCATGGTGGACCTCCTGTAAAGACTATCAGCTCCCTTTATGCATTTAAATTGGGTTCCCGGAAACCAAGGTAGTAAGTTTCAGACCGGGGACAATATTTAAAGTATGATTATACCAGGAATTTGAGTTAGTGTTATAGTTTCAGGAACGTTTTTTTGGACATGAAATTTCAGAGAGCCAAGAGGGAATTTATTGAATTCTCAAGTAATTTATCATCTTACATACGAGTGAGGACGTCTCTATCCTGTTATTAGAAAGGGTGTTATTAGAAAACAGTATGCAGCTAGTGAGGAGGGAAGGTCCCTTCTCTAGTTCCTGGAATCAAATCAATAGCACGTGTGTTATTTGACTGAAAATTACAGAATTGTGACCCAAGGTGACTTAAAGCTGTGTTATTTCCCAAGGCAAGAGCTCCAGAAATAGCTGGATTTCGATTTTGTTACTTAGGGTGCCATGACAAGTCACCACAGTGCCCTGAATGTTGCTGCCTGTCCCCATGTTGCCTTTCGTCCCAGGCTGCCCCTCACTGTCACCAGATGTCACATCATTAAGCATCACAGGTTGCACAGCTGCATCCAAAGCCCAAAAGACAAGCAGTTCCTCCTCTGTGTATCAAATATAGAAAGAAAAACCCTGTTCCAGAAACCCTCCTCGTACTAGGTCTAGCAAACTGCCTCTTACCTCTCATTGGCCAGAATTGGGTCATATGTTCTCATACTTTAGCATTGAAGGGAGGTTGAGTATTTCAATTACCCAGTAATCTATCCCAAAATACCCAAAAGTTTAGTGTCTCTAAACAACAGTTTCTTCTCATGACTCTGAAACCTGGACTGGGCTCTGCTGGATGGTGTCTTGGCTTCATGTAGAATCTGCTGTGCATCCTCCAGCCAGACATTTACCTTTCTTCGCGTGGTCTTTCCATGTGGCTATCTTAAGTTCTGCACAGAATGGGAGAGTTAGGCTGGCTGTTTACGTGGTGGCTGCTTCAAAACCAGTGTGCAAGGGGAAGCTGAAAGGCCTCATACGGTGTGGTCTTAGAAGCCACATCAGCTCACTAATATATACTCTATTGATCAAAGCAAGCCAGAGGTCAGCTTTATTCAATAGGAATTCACTTCTCTTGATGAAAGGAGTGACAGAATCACCTTGCAAGATGGCAGGAATTAAAAGAAAAAACAAAAAAAAGAAAGATGGCCGGCATTATTGCAGTCCTTGTGGTAATAATCTACCACACTGGGAAAACCAATATTTTCAGACTCTAGAGAGGCAGCGGGTAGATGATAAGAAGGAGTCTAAGAAGGGTGGGTAATTAACAATGAGTCTAAACTGAACTTGGCACTGCCGCCTTCACAATAGCACCTGCCTCGCTTCACTGGTCATAACCTGGACACAGCCGATTTCAAATAAGCTCCCCTCCGTCCCCACATGGCCTTTGGGTACCCTGTGCCTGCATTCCAGTTGAGAGAACTGAACTAATCTGGCTTCGTTCCCTTGAAAGTGTAGTAGGTAAAACAATAGATTACCGTACATTATTAGTGAACAATAAAGATGTGCAGGGGACAGATAAACATTAAATTCAGCCATACGGTAAAATGATCAGATTTGATCAGCTGAAGTGGCATGTTCTGGGTTTGGCTATATTGCCCTTTATAATTCCTTCATGTTTTGACAGAGTATATAATTTTAAGTAAAATGATAAAATACCATCATGACATAGAACTTTCTTAGCAGGAAGGAAAGGGCATTCTTAGTTGATTTTCATTTCTCTATCTTTGACTGGAGGTTCCGAGAGCACAGCCCGGGAGAGGACTCGGCAGTGTGATTGGATGACACTGAGATGGGGTGACTCCACACTTTAGGGAAAGTTCAGCAGCTGAATTACCGACATGTCTCAACATTCTCAAATCCATTCAGGTGTCAGAGTCTCTGGAAGTCACGATACTCGTTCAGAGCATCACAAAATGACACAGGGAACTTTTAAAAGGAGTATAACCTGATTTGGGGTGAAACCAACCACTATTTTATGCTTGAGTCTGGGACAGATCAGTGAGTGGTAGCAGGTGCGAAAAAGTGATGATAAGAAACAAAAGCTTTGCAGCTGATAAATTCTATCAAACGGTATTTTTAGAAAATTGGTAAAATTGACTACGTTTTAAATAATTTAAATTTTTTTAACTTTAGCCCAATTTGTTTCTTCACTGAAATGCTTTGATGTGGCTTATGGAGCCCCAATGTTCTATATAGTCTGAGAACCCCTGACCAGAGATGTGGAGAGAGCCAAGGAGCAGAATGACCTGGTCCAAATTTGCAGCTAAAATCCCATTTTTATAGCATTCTGGTATTGTTCTATCATGGCATATTTATGGTATTATTTACAAAAACAAGATTCATTATAACACCTGTTACCATTAATGGTATACTGTGCAAAACTCCTTAGCAATATCTCATTCAACCTTCACAGCTGCTCTGTGAGATCTGAATTTTACTAATAAGGAACCTGAGGTTGAGAGAGCTTAAGTACATTACCAGAGGTTGCACAGCTAATAGGTGATAGAGCTAGATTTGAACCCAAAACATCCTAACTTCAAAGCTACTACAAGATAACGCTTTTCAAAGGAAGGCCAAGAAGAGCCCCTAACCATGGCTTAGCAGCCACAGACAACCATTACATTCTTTAATGGATTCATCATATGCGCTGATTCTTCCTTCCCCGACCGGCTTCCCTACTCCAACAAATCCTGCAAAGGGAATAATGTCCTCAATCTAAATGAGCATATTGCCAAAATCTTTTTATCCAGAATTTCTGGAGAAATAGTTGGATTCCAGCAAGCACAGTTTTAAATCCCAGGGAGACACATATTGTGGGAGTAGCTGTCCTTTAACAACTAGAGAATTATGAAAATGAAAGTCGAGACTAAAAAAATCTGCCTAAGAGTAGGTTGGAGGACCTCCAGCCCTTTGGAGCCTATGCCTTACATCCTGAATTTTGGGTTAATTACAAACAGCCTCAAAGCAAGCTATCCTCCTTTCCCTTACTGATTTTTTATAACATTTGAGGATTCTGTCAGAACTGTCATTGAGATGACATCACAGGACTTATTTATTGGACAGGGTTCATTGAGGGCCCACTGTTTGCCAGTGCTGAGAACCAGGGACTCATTAATGAGTACAAGTTGGTTCCTGACCCCAAGCATGGAGCTTGGCATCTGGACAGGGAGAGGGGCACGGAATAAGGTGATACAGTTCAGGGCACAGGAGTTCAGAGAGGCCGCATGATGCTCTTTGGGATCAGCATTTGCAGCTCAGTTCAGAGCCTCACTGCCATCCAGCTACACCAATGTTAGCATTCCATGTGTCCCTAATGCCCTGGGGTGGGGGTTGGACAGCTTAATTTGACCATCAAGCTCTTTAAAAAGCATTTTAATAAAAGCAGTTCATCGGGGGGACTTGGGAGGCTGAGGCAAGAGAATCACTTAAGCCCAGGAGCTGGAGGTTGCTGTGAGCTGTGACACTATGGCACTGTACTGAGGGTGACAGAGTGAGACTCTGTCTCTAAAAAATAAATAAATAAATAATAAAATAAAAGCAATTCATATTTATAGTAAAAGATAATAATAATAACATTGAACAGCTCAAAATGATATAAAATGAAATGTAACAGTCCTTTCTTCTCCCAGCCCAGCTCCCTAGAGGTGACCACTAAACATTTTTTCATTTTCTTGTGTACTGTACCAGAAATTTTGTAGACATAGTATATATATACATATTATATATGTATGCGCATACACATAAACACTTCTACATAGATGAGATCTTACTTTTTCCTTCCATAATAAAACTTTTAGCAGATTTTCTCCTCTTCACCTTACTTATTTCATTCTCTTACTCTTTTTCTCTCATTTCTTTCAAGAACCACATAATATTATATGGAATTACTAGATGTACCAATATTTATTTACTGAGTCTTCTGTTAATGAACCTTGGTGTCCAGAGTGTTGCAATTTCACCCAAGCTACAATGAACATATTTACACATATAAACACATTATGCCATGAAAAATGCATCTGTAGGATAAATTCCAAGAGGTAGAATCACAAGATCAAAAGGGATGCGCATTTGGAATTTGGGCAGATATTGCCAAAGTATTGGGCTACTTTGCCTTCTTATGGATCACATGCAAGAGAATTGCAATTTTCTTTTTCAAGAAATGTATAGCCAGCCCTCCAGATCTGTGAGTTCTGCATCCACAGATTTAACCAACAGTGGATTGAAAATATTTGGGAAAAACAAAATAGCATTTGCACTGAACATGTACAGACATTTACTTTGTCATTATTCCTTAAATAATAACAATTATTTATACAGTATTGGGCATTTTAAGTATCCTAGAGATGATTTAAAGTACACAGGAAGGTGGATATAGATATAGGCAAATTCTACACTATTTTATAGAAGAGACTTAAGCATCTGTGGTGTCCACTGAAGAACCTGGACTCCACCCCCTGCAGACACTGAGGGGCAGCTATACTTCAGAATAATCCATTTGTTCACAGAAGGACCCACGTAGCTTTCAAAGAGAAGTTTGCGCCTCGTATTTGAAATAGGTCTAACCAGAACCAAACCCTGTTCATTGGGTAATAAAAGGAAGTGGCAGAGCTCAATATTCAAAAGGCCTCTCATTTTCTGAGTCTTTTATCTAAAGTCTTTAAACTGCTATGTTGTAGGAATTTAGTTTAAGCATTTACTGGAACTTTGGGTTCATGTACAACTTGGCTTCTACTCAACCTCCTTTGTGAGAGGAAAGCAGAAATAGGACCCTATTTTGTGGATCTCCCCATTGGAGAGGGCCATCAGGCACTCAGATGTGGAAGGCCAGTCAAGGAAAATGGGGAAATCAATTAGTGTCTTGCTTAATTATAGAGAAGAGTCTTGTGGAGTACCAAAGACCAGGCTTTGTTTAAAATGGATGTGCCTGTTACCACTCCTCTTTGGTATGGAAATTTGGGGGAACAGTCAGAGTCATAAAAAAAAAAAAATTCAAGAATCATTTTAGGATCTTGTACTTTATGCCTGTCAGAGTCTAGAAAAATATTAGCTTCAAGGGCTAGATGACTGCTTTGGGAGCTCTGAGTAAAAGGTTGCAAGGTTCATCATCGCTATGTAATTCTGCTGCTCTGACTGATTTTTAATGCCAGCCCAGGATCAACAAATGCTAAAAAATCAGACTCCCCTCATCAGAAAGAATGTTTCTCCCCCCAGTTTCTAATTAGTTAGGGTGTTCTTACCACTGAATTGTGCATCACGTCTCTTGGAGCAGAAACTGAATTGAGTTGTCAGAAAATCAAACCTTGAATGACTAAAATGTTTTAAATGTAACTAAGTAGGAATTTTGATTTATAATCTTTTGTTTCAAAATGCTGATATCATTTTTGAAGTTTACAGCAAACATGTCTAGGCTGTGATGGTGACTGGAGAGGACGTTTTGTTTATCTGATGTCTCCTATGTCAACCCAGACGTTTCAGAAGGGCCCAGAGTGAGACTCAGCCCAGGGCCTCTCACAGTTTACAGAACATGGCAAACAGACGCTCTGAGAATTGCATGACCCAAGAGGCACGCGGGCATTGCATTTAATTAAAGTAATTGAGTCCACTTTCTTAAAGATCCTCCCTTCACCCCACTTCATATCTCAAAAGAAATGTAACTAAGCACTAAAATATGTTCCTTTCTGCCAGTGTGTCGGGGTTTTTCTTGGCTCCTTTTTTTCAGCTCAGACATTATGGAAAACTTTATGGCCCTGCAGACATGTCGCCGGGCTGCTGAGGAAAGAAAAAGGAAGCACAACTTAGTTCATTTCTTTTCTACTAGGAAATAATACCCAGAATGGTAGATGCTGTCTGTCACAGTTAGAAATCAGAAGAGAGACGCTAAGCATTGCCCTTGGAAGTAAGGATGCTTTTTGTGAAAGGCCTTAGAGGTCTTTACTGGGAATGGGAAAACCTATAGATAAAGTTGTAAATATTTTAGATTTGGGAACAGGTCAATACTCGGAATCTTAGTTTTATATAGAGAGAAAGATTAGAGAAATGAGTTTTTACTCATGTCAGTAGGTAGGGAAACAGACTTCAGTTTGGGAGTATTTAAAAATATTTCCAAAAGACTTCATGAAAGAAAAAATGTGACAAGCCTTTCAGATATGTCAGCCTTGACTGCACTTAACATCCGCTAAACCAAGACGTAAACTCCTCAAGATAATTAGGTTTGCTTTAAGTAAAGCCAAAAGGGTGAAATTTTAACTTTCACTTCATTTCTGAAAGGCAACTTGTATTGTAAACCTTGGTCCTCCCCTCCAAAAAAATAAAAATAAAGAGACTGATAAATGGATGGGTACATGGATCCACCAACACACTGGCTGTTGACCTGAAGAAAAATCAGAATGCACTTTCTTTGCTGGCAAAAACTATAAAGAATTGCTGGTTTTGTAGGTTCAGTGACCAAATCTTGGCCACTTTTTATATTTTAACTTAATAGATTATATACCCCAAGGACCCTTGAACTTCAGTTTGCCTTCACTAAGCATTTAGAAATTCGTACCAATCATCAACCACGCAGCTTTGGAACATCTTTCTCACAGTGAAGTCGCATTCCTGGAGATCTTCTTGGTGCTTTCAATCCTATGTGCTTGATTTCTTTAAAAATTCCTCAGTCTTCATGCAGCTAATAAGCGGCAGTAATAAAGCCCTCGCTTGTCCAGTTGCCAACCTTCCCATTTGGCCAGCAAGCTCTGGCTTGAAACCCCACACTGGGCTCTTGTCCATTTTTCGTGAGTCTCCTCATCCCCACCCTTTTCTTAGCCAGCACTCTGGACAACAGTCAGAAATCAGAAGGGCTTTATTTCCTTAAGCAAGTCACTTCTTTCAGCAATTCTGGCCTTGCTTTCAGTGCAGTGGCTTTCAAATTGATGGCCACAGCCCACAGTAAGAAATACATTTTACATAATTACCGAGCATACAAGTGGTTTGTGTCTGTAACGCAAACAAAAGTTTCCCAAAACAATCCTTCCTCTCAATAAATGCAATGAACTCTGATGCTTTTCAGTCTACTCTGGTCCAACTTTAAAAAGGTACTGCTTGCTACTCACTAAATTGATTTCACAACCCACTTAGGGGTTGGGACCCATAGTTTGAAAAACACTGCTTTAGTGTGTTTAATTCAACCCGGGAATTTTAAGTCTTGGCAGGCAATTATAGGCTTGCTTATATCGGCAGAAAAAAGCAGGACTATTCATTGCTAGGAACCCGGTAAAAACATCCTTTGGCAGCTTTCAGAAGACTTTTTTAACAGCAGTGGAAATAAACAGGTATTAAATCTATTCAAGGAGGACAGTCTCAACCAGGAAAATAACAAGGGGTTAAAAAAAAAAGAAAAAAGACCGCCACATACTCTGAGAAGGTAGATGAAATCCCACAGAACCTAGTTCTAGAACTTGGCATCCAAGGGCAACCCTGAGCGGACAGCAAAAGCAGGATGGCCTGTTTTCGTTTTCCAGGTAGTGAGGAAAGTAGCTATTTCAGGTGTAGGCAGTGGAGACAAAAACTCACAATGTTGGCTTAGAAAACCTGCCTCTGCTACTGCCAACCATACTTCAGTTCTGCTTAAAGCCAGGAACTGGGTCTTCTCTGGGCTTCCAGCCACTGGCTTTCTTCCTCCATGCCTTGGCCTCCACCCAGGTTTCTTTTTATTGCCATGGGTCACAACTTGTCCTGCTCTGGCCACTTGGGTATGCAGATTTGGGACACACTAAAAGGTGCTCTTAAAATCTGGAGGAAATCATGTATCAAGTGCTCCTGACACCACGAGGTGCCGGTACACCCAATCGGAACCCCCATTTGATACCACTTCAGAACTGCAGCTGTTGTGAAGCTGTAACACAGGCAAAATCCAAGATAAGGGAATAGTAAATTCTGTGCTTGGCAGTTTTCAGTATTTGTAGGAGTAAATGTTCCTTTCTCCTCTTGGCCTTTGGCTACTGGTGCTTCCTTTTTAAGCTTGTGCCAAAGTAGGGTGGGAATTTATCAGATGACAACAGAAAGTAGATGGGATTAATCAGTTCAGCAGCCTGAATTTGAATTATTTCCCTGCAGTGCAAACTTTCCTGCTCCCCACACCATCCAGAAAAGCTATCAAAAGAATTTCCTGAAGATAAAGATTCTTGAACATTCTTAAGGATTGCAGAAGAAAGCTGGGTGTCTCTCCAATTCAAAGTGATTTTCTTCTCCCTCTCTCTCTCTCTCTCCAGAAAGAGTAAGAAGAACATTTTGCAGGTGTCAGAACCCCTGAGGATGACTCTCATTTCACTTACAAACTAGAAATCCTTTCTTAAGGACTGCAGAAGAAAGCTGGGTGTCTCTCCAATTCGAAGTGATTTTCTTCTCTCTCTCTCTCTCTCTCTCTCTCTCTCCCCCTCTCCCTCTCCCTCTCTCTCTATCCAGAAAGAGTAAGAAGAACATTTTGCAGGTGTCAGAACCCCTGAGGATGACTCTCATTTCACTTACAGAGAGAAAGCAGTAGCCAAGTAGAAGTTACTTTCCCTAGGACTGACTTTTCTCCTTTGTAGGCTGGGAAAACCACCCTTAGCCTACATTGCTCATAGAGTGGATAAGAACCTTAAATAAGATAAAATACTTGAATATACTTTGACAAACATAAAGTTCAGCTGCTGGTTTCTTTTTCTGTTTTCAGTCAATTCAGACCTAAAACAAAAGAGGGGCTCTTTATGTCCTCGGAGCCCCATGAGTCTGATTTTAGGGCTTAGATCTCCATAAAATTTTAGGGCTTAGATCTCCATAAAGCAGAGAGGGTTAAAATCAAGAGCACTGGGTGGAAGAAAGCTCAGCAGAGTTTCCCTGTGGCAAAGGAAATATATAAAGGAAACGTCATACAAGATGGCTGTGTAAGAACCAATGCGGTAGTGAATATTCCAGAAGCTCTCAGGAAAAGCCTAGATTTCCATAAGGTACGGGGCTTTTAAAGGTTGCTTTAGTACCTACTTCTTACGAATGTTGGATTTCAGCCATCGGAATTTACCCAACTTCAAATTCCGTCATACTTGGTCTTCATCTTAATTTACAGGAACACATGGAAAGTGAAAGTGAGGAAGGTCATTTTAAACCCCTCTCTTGGGGTCCTCCTGGAGCCCCATCCCTGTCAGGCTAGTGGTGAGGAAACGCAGAAAGAGCACACGCCCTTTCTCATTGCAACAGGCTTGCTCAGCCAAGGAACAAAGGTAAAGAAAGCTGCAGCAAATGGTGTTTTGAGGGAAAGGAAGAGAGATTGTGATGTGGAAACTTTGTTTAAATCTAAGATTTCTATTTCTTCCAGTCATATCATGGGATTAACCTGAAACTGAGTTTCAACATGCGTGTACAGCACTCTTAGTGAAACGCAATGAGCTTGAATTGAGTGCCCCCAGCCTAAGAGTGGATCAACTTTCTTCAGCTGTATCTACAAGCAATCTAGACGTTTGTCCAAATGCAGATTTTTGAGATGTTTAGAGGAGAAGAACCTAATAGTTGAGGCTGAAATATTAAACCATACGCATTAAGTCAACTGTTGCAGAATTCCTTCTTTAGCTGACGATGCTGACGGGGTTCGGTGGTGAAGAAATAGAGCAGGTCGTGGAGTCTTTTTCTTTTTTCACATCTATGGACATTTCCTTGAGCTAAAGTAAAAGAGAGTATAAAAAATAGAATGCTTTCTTTGGAGAATTATTATTCTATAAAAGCATGTTGGTATTGGTGAACCCTATGTTGCTGATAAAGGTTAATAACTGGGAAGATGCCTTAGTCAATTTGGGCTGCTGTAACAAAATGCCAGACAGTAGGTGGCTTAAACAACAAGCGTGTGTTTCTCATAGTGTTGGAGGCTGAGAAGTTTAAGATCAAGGTACTAGCAGATTTATTGTCTGGTGAGAGCCCACTTCTAGTTTTGCAGATGGTTGTCTTCTTTTTATGTCTTCACATAGCCTTTCCATGATGCTTGTACTCGGAGAAAAAGAGAGGAAGGGAGGGAGAGATGGAGGGAGAGACAGAGAGAGAAATGTCTCCATCTTCCTCTTCTTATCGGGACACTAATCCCACTGTTAGGGCCCCACCGTTATAACCACACCATCTAGACCTGCCAACTTCTAAAGGCCCCACCTCCAAATACTGTACATTGGGGGTTAAAGCTCCAACATATGAATTTGCAGGTGGGGGATGCTACATAAGCATATTGCTCATCACAAGTCAGATGCCTCCAAATGAACATAGAAAGTGTTAAAAAGCTTCTAACCTTAATGATCATTGTAATGTAAAATCACTTTATTTTAGGTTAGGCATGATAATTAGTCAATTGTTTATATGATAGTAGAAGTACTGTTTTCTTTGGCATTTTAGTTCCATTTGAGACCTAGGAAATTACTGGGCAGCTAGGGTTAAATGATCAGTCTTCCAGGAAAAACATAAGATCCATGTGGCATCAGAAATTGGTCCTATAACTCATGAAGGAAAGGTAATGAATAATTAATTATCTTTCAGCCAAGTGGTCTAGGCACTCATGACTATTTCTGTGCCATGGACCTCTTTGGCCATCTTGTGAAATCTAGGGACTCCTCAGAATAATCCTTTTAAGTGTATGAAATAAAATACACACAACTACAGAAGAAACTAGTTATACTGAAATAGAGTTTTATCTTTGAATTTTGGGGACCACAATCCATGGACCACAGATGAAGAACTCCAGATACTTGAAAAGCCTAGAAGATAAGTAAAGGAAAATCATAAAGTTGGGGGGAAAGCAACATGTTTAATATGTTATAATTACCCTCTTACAAGGAAATATGAAGATAAAAAGCAAAATTCTGAACTGATCTAATAGTAGCATAAGAGTTGATCTCAGGGCTTGGGAAGAGAGCTGCTGAAAATGGCCCAGATGGGGACTACAGAAGCTTTAGCTTCCTTCACTGACTCTCCTTTCTCTTATGAGCTTTCTAGATGTTCAATAGTAGATATTTTGATTTTGCCTTTGGGCAAGTGGACACGGTCACTTCCTCTATTGTAAATAGTTCCACTTCTACATTTGCGGAATGGAATCAAGCTACCAATCAAATTACGGAATGGAATCAAGCTACCAATCAAATCATGTTCTCTGGAAATTGAAGATTAAAATACAGATTTAAGGAGTGGATCATGCACAGTCATTAGTGAGCAGTTGTGAGCACCTGCCACACTGGGAGCTGCGCTGGCTGCTGAAATAATAGGCAGTTTGAGACAAGGTCTCTGTTTACAAGAAGTTAAAAATCTACCAACAGAGACACGTAAGGAAGAAGACAATACTTTTAATACAATGTGATTACTGTTTTTTCAAAAATTTGGTTTCTCAAATGTTGCTACTTAAATAGAGGATTATGATACGTCTTTCTTTTCTATAAATTTGGGCTCTTTTTTAGGGAAAAATATGTCATCATTTTGTAAAAACGACATTATCCTACCTCTTCAAGAAGCAAAATGGGTTTTTCCTGGAGATGCTGAGCAAAACTTTAAAGGCCGTGTATTCTGGCCCCCGCCTTTGGGCAAGACATTCACAGCCTTCACAAATAGAATGAAATCTGCTGGATTTTTTTACACATTACACAATCGCTCTTAGCAAGTCTTGCCAATTTTAACAATGCTCAAATTATTTCTCATTTCTTGTTCAGATTCTTTATAGTATACTTTCTGCCTGCTTCTGTCAGTTCTGGAAATGGAGATTAGCCAGACATCCTAATGGCTTTTATGTACTTCATATGTTTTATCAAATGAAATAACAATGAATCCGTGAGACAGTGAAAAAGTGTACCTGCAAGGCATTACCAATCTTTCCTATTTTGTCCTCTGGAATTCTGGTTCCTTTAATTCTCTGCATATCTTCTGTGTTCCAACATCATTACGGATTTCTTTAACCCACCTCAAATCCTCAAACTCCTCTTCAGATGAGAAAAATAGAACTAAATTTCTGCCTATGGATTGAAAAGTCAAGCTTAATGCAAATGTATTTTCATCCATGCATGGTGCAAATATCATAGCATAATTATTGGCAGGTGACTGCATTATTAATGATGTTATCTCTTAATTGAGAATATCAATTATTTGATAAATACCTAAAGGCTGACTTACCAAATTTGAATGTTAGAGAAAGTGCCACTAATTCTTTATATTTCAAACTTATATGTGACATTACTTTTGGTCAAGAAAGTCATTAAGGGAAGGCATTCAGAAAGCAGAAGCTAAAATTGGGGGCAGTACATTGAAGACTTCCTTCTTAAATTTTATAACTAGCTTAATTCCATACATTTCAAGAATTAACTGAATGGGCTCGGCGCCTATAGCTCAACTGGCTGGGGCGCCAGCCACGTACACCTAAGGTGGCGGGTTCGAATCCCCAGCCCGGACCCGCCAAACAACAATGATGGCTGCAATCAAAAAATGGCCAGGCGTTGTGGTGGGCGCCTGTAGTCCCAGCTACTTGGGAGGCGGAGGCAGGAGACTCACTTGAGCCCAGGAGTTGAGGTTGCTGTGAGCTGTAATGCCACGGCACTCTACCCAGGGGGATAGCTTGAGGCTCTGTCTCAAAAAAAAAAAAAAAAAAAAAAAGAATTAACTGAATGGCCGTTCTTGGTAAATAATGTAAATATAATGTGGGTAACTTTTCATCCAAAATGTTACACAAATGAAAAAACTCATGTAATTCATAAATTTCTGATTTGAGAGGGAACATGGAGGGAATATAGATGAGTGGTTCTCAAAACGGGATCCCCAAACCAGCAGCTTCAGCATCATCTGGAAACTTGCCAGAGATGCAAATTCTTGGTTTCTGCCCCAGACCTACTCAATCTGAAATTCCAGGGAGTTAACTTGGCAATGTGGGTCTTAACAAGTTCTCCAAGTGATTCTGATGCCAACTGGCACTGTTGTTGACATTTTGAATGAGATGATTTTTTATAGTGGGGGGTGGGGGGGGTCCTGTGTATTGTAGGAAGTTTATCAGCATCCCTGGCCTCTATCTTCTAGATGTCAATAACAGCCCCTCCCCAGACATAACAGTAAAAAATGTCTCCAGGCATTACCAAATGTCCCTGGCAGTGGGTGTGTGTGCAGAATTACTCCCTATTGAGAACCACTGCTCTAGGCCAACTTCCTACCCTGATACCGGAATCTCCAGTGTAGCAGTCTTGACAGCTACTTCTATTACAAGTGTGAGCTACATGCTTTCCTTCTACCTTTGGGAGTCATGGACTTGATAATCTATCCACAAAAAAAAAAAAAAAAAAAAAAAAATGATTGCTGGGAACTTAAACATTTTAAGTGTATTGTATTTTAAAGTACTCATATTAGCATCTTTTATGAATGGTATGCATTTAGTCATGTAGGAGGCAAGAATGAATGTTTTTCGCACAGTGCATTTGATTTCTGATCAACTTTGCTCCAACATAGCATCCGTCAGGCTTCCCCGAGCTCATGCTCCCTTCCCTCCCCGGGCCCACCCAGGTTTCTCCTACACACTTCCTGCATGCATTTATCACAGCATTGGTGTTGCCTTCTCCCTTCTACACTCTTAAGTCATCTAATTTTATCCATCTTTGCATCCTCGGGACCTAGCCCAGTGCCTTGCACATTATGAGAATGAGAATGACTCACCCTAGCTGCATACTTGCTGTTTTCTAAGCATTGGGCTCTTTTAAAGTGCATACCACCACCAATAAGGCAGGTTCTATCATTATTCGTTTTCTCATACCACCACCAATAAGGCAGATTCTATCATTATTCGTTCTTGCAGATAACAAAATTGAGGTTTGTGAAATTAAATGCTTTGGTCCAGGTCAAAATGTTGAGAACTGGTGAAACCTGGATGTGAATCCCATGATTTTGATTCCTGACCTCATGTTGCTAACCACTGCACTATTGGAAGTGTTTGATAAATGTCTGGTGAGTGTGTGTACATGTTGGTAAAGACTCCATGAATAAGTTAATGAGTGAATAATTGACTTGACTATTTAGAGCAGAGGTTCTCAACCTTCCTAATGCCTCCTAATGCTGCGACCCTTTAATACAGTTCCTGATGTTGTGATGACCCCCAACCATAAAATTATTTTCATTGCTACTTCATAACTGTGATGAATCATAATGTCAATATCTGATATGCAGGATGTATTTTCATTGTTACAAAGGGGTCACAACCAACAGGTTGAGAACTGCTGATTTAGAGCAACAGTAAAAGCTTTCAGAGTGTATTCATTGACCAGTGAATCTCAAGTATTATATGCCAACTGGTAACGTTTGGGGGGATGGTTTAGATGCTGCCAAAAACAGTTCTACTTTGTGAAGTGATATACAAGGTCAGACAATGAAGTTCTCAAACACATCCTAAAAAACGTGCCTCCTACCTCATTGCTAAATATAACTATGGTCACCTTCAAAGTATTCCCTTTAGCTATCTGGTAACTAGTGATATTCATGAATGAGGTATGTGGCACTTTTTATACCATGAATTTGTGAACTTAATTGTCCATCCTTTTACAATTAAAGACATTTAAATTTGGCCTTGACTCTCCAAGTGTGATAGTGGCTTTACTCAGAAAGCTTCTATAGCAGCATAGGAAGGAGATTAATAAAAGCAACAGAAGATAAAGGCAGGTTTCCCAGACTGGCTTCTTCTCATGCAGAGCCTGGACCATTAAGTACCTGGGAAATGGCAGTTGAGGGTTGAGTAGAGACCACTGTGTGTTGAAGTCTAGTAGGCACTCAGCTTCTGGTATATGTTAGGATCACCCGAAGAGCTTTTTCAACATTAGAGGGTTGTGCAGAGGTGCAGCTGAGTCAGAATCAGAATCTTGAAGTCTTTTTTGTATTGTTTCAATGTCCCCAGGTTTTAATACACCAAGTTGAGAACTGTTGCATTCCATCGTCAGTTCACAAAGTCCAAAGAAGGAGCACAAAAAAAGACAGCAAAGCACAAAGTGGGTTTGCTCCCAAGGCCCAGGCAAGTGGATTGCTTGAGCTCATGAGTTCAAGACCAGCCTGAGCAAGAGAGAGGCCCCAGCTCTGAAAATAGCCAGGCATTATGGTGGATGCCTATAGTCCCAGCTACTTGGGAAGCTCAGGCAGTCACTTGAGCCCAAGAGTTTGAGGGAGGTTGCTGTGTCATAGACGCCACCACACTCTACCAGGGGTAAGAAAGTGCGACTCTGTCTCAAACACACACACACATACACACACATATTCCCATCCCACTCAGATAGGGACCAAATAAGAAACAGAGACATAGCCTGGGAAACAGTATGAAACACCAGGAGTGTTGTGCACCAGCAGTCCCAGGTACTCAAGAAGCTGAGGCAAGAGGATTGCTTGAGCTTGAGTGAGAGATTGCAGTGGGCTATTATCACACCACTGCACTCTAGTGGGGCAGAGTGAGACTATGTCTCAAAAAAAAAAAAAAAACAAGTTAATTAATAAAATTACACACACACCTCTAGCACACAGGCTTGTGTTTTAGAGGCGAATCTTGCAAGATCATCGGGCAAACACTTGAAGAAACCAGGGCTCTGAGCGGCATCTCAGGGAACAGAAGTCAGGTCCCTCACAGTGGGTGGTGGCAAAGAGTTCTCTTCACAGTCAGTTAGGATTGGAGATCGTTCCTGCTGGCAAAAACAAATGCAGGGTTCATTTGCACCAAGGTTTTCAAACTGCACGTTATGACACATGGTGAGTAATGAAATCAATTTAGTGGGTCTTAGCCATCTTTTTTTAATGGAAAATAATAGAGTAAAATAGAAACTGTCAGAATATATCACTCTCACTTTTAAAAGAGAGAAATAGATAAAGCATAGAGAATGAAAAAGAGAAGGAAATAGAAGAAATGAGTTATCAGAACTGGCCCTTATGAAGGCTTTATGTATTTTTTACGCATGTATTCCTGGATTCTTGAGATAATGTTATGCTCATATCTCAGCCACAAAGAGAACACAAATGAAGCTATAGGAACTTAAAAGTCCTTAACAGCTAGTGTTTCCCAGTTAACCGTAATTAATTAGACCTTTGTATTTTGTTTTGAATGTTCTATAATTTTTTAGTTTCATATAAACCATTTCAATGTAGCATATACCATTAGGCCCATGTAAGTACCATCAGATGTGAAGGATTAGAGACCGGGAAAAGGCAGTTTGCCACAGATGCAATTACTGAATGGAAATAAAAATAACTTCAGGCTGTGCTCTCCCAATCACTCTTAGGAGAGCTCTCTTTGAAATTACAGGGCAAAGAAGGGTGGAGAAAACCTCCCAAGATAATCTAGTCCAGCGGTTCTCAACCCATGGGTCGCAACCCATTTGTAACAGTGCAAATACATCCTGCATATCAGATATTTACGTTACAATTCATAACAATAGCAAAATTACAGTTATGAAGTAGTAATGAAAATAATTTTATGGTCGGGGTCACCACAACATGAGGAACTGTATTAAAGGGTCACAGCATTAGGAAGGTTGAGAATCACTGACGGTCCAACCCTTGCCCTCTGACTCTGACTGGCCAGGGACTCAAGTGTGGTCTTGGGGCCAGCAGCACTCACATCACATGAGAAATGGGGGCTCTCAGACTCCACCCCAGATCTGCTGAATCAAAATCTGTATTTTAGAAAGATCCTCAGGGAATTCATGTGCACGTTAAAGATTGAGAACCAGGGCAGCACTTGTGGCTCAAAGGAGTAGGGCGCTGGCTTCATATGCCAGAGGCGGCAGGTTCAAACCCAGCCCCAGCCAAAAACTGCAAAAAAAAAAAAAAAAAAAAAAAAAAGATTGAGAACCACCAGGCTATCCCATTGGGGCAGGAAATCTAAGACTTAGGATCAAAGTGTAACCACAACCACCCCAAGCTGTGATTTTATCTGATTATCACTGTGGGATATATGAAATATTTGGAAGGGGTTTGGTCATCCACCCTTATACAGAAAAAAAAAAAGAAAGGAAATCAAATTATCTCTACAGAGATAAAGGTTAACAGTCATAGAAAAAAACCTAAAATGCTTTATATCTGACCCATTTCAAAGCTGGGAGCATGCACTAGATTACTCTGCATGGTTTCAGATGAACCAAGAGATCATCTTTTTTTCGTACCACAGTCATTTTTCAATGACCTTTTATCTATGGCACATGATACTGGTCTTCCGTTTATAGTAGTGGTATAATATTTTCTTTACAAGGAAGTTTATTTCTGTTTTTCTTATGATGATAAATGTAAAGAACTATGATAAGGAATAGGGTGAATCCTTTGAGGATTCCTATGAGTCATTAGGTAACAGGATTGCTAGACTAGGGCAGCACAGTCCTGAATGTTGCATGTGGCAGGTAAACATGGTGTTTAAAAGAAGAAGAAGATTGCCAGCCTTTCTATATTGCCAGATAAAGATGTTTGAAAGTAGAATAGACCAGCATTTACTGTCTGTTCTCCCCATCTAAAAGAGTATTTTCATACTCCTAAAACAAGAAAAACAATATCAAAATAAAGGATAGGAGGCCTTTCTGAGAAAATATGTTCAGCAGTCTTACCAAGACACATATATACAGGTTGATAATCCCTTATCCAAAATCTTTATCAGGCAAGTTTTAGAATTCAGGAATTTTTAGGAGGGGTGATTCAGAAGATAGTGTTGTACCTATGTGTGCCCTAGTAGCATCTGGCTGAACCCCACATATACATTCACAAATTAACATCGATGTCGTGAAGCATCTGAATATTCCCACTAAGTTGAATCAGTAAAGACTGTGGAACACTCGTATGAAATCAGATCAGTGTTTGCCTCCAAAAAATTCATAAGAAAACTTTTTGTTGGGTGGTTCCTGTGGCTCAAAGGAGTAGGGCGCAGGTCCCATATGCCAGAGGTGGCAGGTTCAAACCCAGCTCTGGCCAAAAAGTGCAAAAAAAAAAAAAAAAAAAGAAAGAAAGAAAGAAAACTTTTTGTTTTCAGAAATTTGGGGGTTTTGAAATTACAATTAAGGAATTATGCATACACATCTACAGATATATGCAGATGTAATTGCCTTTTTTCGTCTCATTTTTGTTCTGGAGCAAGGACTCCTCTGTCCCCATGAGGCCTAGGTCTGAGAATGGACATGCAGGAGCTTTCAGCCACAACAACACGTGGAGTGTGTGTGTGGCCTCCGATCAAAGAATATAAATTAAAGCCACAATGAGTTACCACTTTACCCCAGTCAGAAGGACCATTACTAATGTCAGAAAACAATCAATGCTGGATGCAGTGAAGAAGGAACGCTTCCTCACTATCAGCAAGTATGTAATTAATACAACCTCTATGGAAGACAGCATGGAGATTCCTCAAAGAACTAAAAGTGGATCTACCATGTGAGCCAGCAATCCCACTCACAGGAAAATAAGTCGTTTTATTAAAAAGGACACCTCCACTTGTATGTTTATCATAGCACAAGTCTCACAGCAAAGAAGGAGCCAACATAAATCCCCATCAACTAATGAGCCGGAAAAGAATGTGATACACACACACACACACACACACACACACACACACACGGTGGAATACTACTCAGCCATGAAAAAGAATAAAATTGTATCTTTTGCAGCAACTTGGATGGGACTGGAGGCCATTTATCTTAAGTGAAATAAGCTAGGAACAAAAAAGAAAAGAAAACACCACATTCTCAAGTTTCAGTGAGAATTAAGCAATGAGTATTCATGGTCATACAAAGTAAAATAATGGACACTGGATACTGGACAGCCGGGGTAGGAGTGCAGAAGGAAAAGTTACATATCAGGTACAGTGTACACTGTTCAAGTAAGAGCTATAGTAATAGTCCAGACTTCACCACTGGACAGTTCATCCATGTGAACAAAAGCATTTGTACCCTATTAAAACACAATTTTAAAAAATAATTTCTTCCAATTTTCCAGCTATAAACATAACCCTGCAGCAATATTCTACTTAAACATTATTGGAGAGAGTTTTAATTGGACATCTGCTAGAATGTACACTCTGTAAGGTGGAGAAATCTACTTTGTTTACTGATTTGTCTCAAGCACTGACAGGAATGTGAGCATGCCTGGGATATTATAGCTGCTTATGTTTGTTAAATAAATTAAAGATTTGCAAATTAACAGCCTCCTGCAAATACTAAAATTATTGTTGGCAGCTCATGGATACAGAGCTGAGTTGTGGTGTGTGTCTGGGTGTGGAGGGAGGGTATTTAAGGCAGAGCAACCTGTTCCCTTCTTTCTATTAGAACAAGTGCATGTGTATGTGAATACGTGACCCTGCTTTTTCAGTTGTAAACAGAATTTGGATAGTTAAGAGAGCTCCAGAGGATGATGTTGTATATGAA
The DNA here is from genome assembly GCF_000181295.1 of Otolemur garnettii. NCBI lineage: Eukaryota > Metazoa > Chordata > Mammalia > Primates > Galagidae > Otolemur > Otolemur garnettii. The sequence goes on along the minus strand of NW_003852397.1, from coordinate 41,330,276 downwards.
ATAATCTGAAGCTGTGACTTAAAACAAACAAGTCTATAGTATTTGTGGTTATTTTTTAAAGACAGAATATTTCATCTTCTTTGCTGTATTGGAGCCAGATGGTCTTAAAATAGGTGTGAGGTCAATGAACTTGAATAGAAAAAAAGCCCACGAGCACAGTAACATTCTGCCAATAAATATTTGAAATATAAAAAAGAGGCTGGGCATAGAGATTCATGCCTATAATTCATGCCTATAACTCCAGGGAGCTAAGGCAGGATGATCCCTTTTGTTGAGGAGTTCAAGACCAGCCTGAGCAAGAGCAAGACCCCTATTTCTACTAAAAGTAGAAAAACTAGCTGGGCTTGGTGGTGGGTGCCTGTAGTCCCAGCTAGTCCCAGAGGATCGCTTGAGCCCGGGACTTTGAGGTTGCTGTGAGCTAGGCTGACACTATGGTACTGTAGCTTGGGCAAAAGAGTGAGACACTGTCAAAAAAAATAAAGAAGGAAGGAAGAAAGGAAGGAAAGAGAAATATGAAGAAGAAACAGCTTAATGACTGAGGATGTGAAATGACCTACAAGGTCACAACAAAATATGACTACAGCTGGGCAAAATATGATGGTAAGAAGAAACTACCGTAATTGTGACCTAATCCTTCCAGAAATGAGTGAGTTTGGTTATTTTCCTTTGACTTATATGCTATGGTTTTGCAAAAAGTGAGATTAAATGAGCAAAAATATTTTGCCAGTGAGGAAAACAAAATGCATCCCCAAATAAGGATAAGGCAGTATCACTGTCTTTGTAGTGAGGGCAACATGTGATTGCATCAAAAATCATTGGCGATCTTTTTCAAAACTAAGACAAAATCCTATAGGCACTTACCAACCATGGGACATAGGGGAAATTTTAAATGGTCCACTTAATTATTGGGCTCTATAATTATTCATCTAAAAATTACAGAGCCCAATAATTAATAAGTGGCCATTATCTTCTGAACATAATAACCTGAGACCTTCATAATCCCAACAGCTAAAAGACAAATGCTAACTTAGGACCTTTATTTTTATTTTTATTTATTTATTCTTCTTCTAGTTTTTGGCTGGGGTCAAGTATATGGGGTCGGCGCCACCCAGGACCTTTATTCTTTTCTGTGTGTCATTTACCATGTGATACGTCTTTCCCTTCCACCGTTACTACTGGGAAACAAAGTTCCCTAACTCTTACATGCCTGTACTCTATTAAATTAGCTTGTTTCTCAAGAGAAGAAGTCCTATTGTAATGGCATGCGTAATATATGCTGAAACATACAGTAGACACTTGATGAAGAAATTGGGCAGTGGAGAATATTCAGGACACCCTTTTGAGCTGGGATGTTACTAAATTCTTATCAATTCTGGTAGGAATTAAAGCTTATTGGAATTCAAAGAGGGTCCAGCTGGGGGTCTGGTCTTCTAAGCAGCATCTTTAACAGGAAACAAATGGTAGAAATATCGTGTTCCTGCTCTGTCAAGGTGCTGCTTTTTAAAGGATATCAGAGAGGCCCTCCCTTAGCCCTGTAAAAGCCCTGCAGTCATCTCACTCCACAGCGTCAGTTCCCGCAGCCACTTGGGTTACAAATTTAGCCACACTCAGAATTGGACATTCTAGAAAGTTCCGAGTCTTATCTGCATGACTCCCCCCACCCCGCCCCTTTACTAGAGCTGCTAATCTTGGGAGGTAGCATAGGGAAAAAAAAGAATAAGTTCTGATTGGTTTGGTATTTTTGTAAGCCACATGTGTACAGTTTCAGGCATAAAATGCCCTGATTTAAGAAAAGAAAAATGGTGATTTGATTTTGTAAGAAGTATAAAAAAGAAGGAATGACATTTTGGTTCCAGCACCGAATGTCCTCTTAGTACATAGAATATTTTTATTGCTTCTCTACATTCTAACTATAAAATATCCAATAATAAATTTAGTCTGAGGAAATAGTGACAAATTAGCCCCCCATGCCTGGGGAGGGCTGCATTTTGGATGTTGTATCTGAGGGAAAAATGTGTTCGACCAGAAATCCAAGGGAGAAGGTGTTTTGAAAAGGGGAGAGATTTTCTCACACTCCTGAATCGTGCTAATTGTCAGGGGTCACTAGATAAGTAGAATTCTAAACATTTATGTGCACGATTAAATGAAAACTCAACACTTCTAATTATTAAAAGTGTCAGAGAAGGAAAGAACTTCAGAAATAAACTAGTCAAGCCTCTCCATTTTACAAAGAGATCTACAGGGTGAGGGGACCTTCTCAAGAGCCCCTGGCAGGCGGAGAACAGAGCAGAGGCTGGAATTCACTTGTGACCACTCCCAGGCCTGTCAATTTCCCGGATACCATCAGACTTAAATCTCCACTTCCTAATGAACTACCCCTCCTGAGCTGCCTTTTCAAGATCCTTGCAAGACTTGCAGGGAAGCCACTAGGTTTCTATGAAGCCCCAGCTGGAAGGACTGGGGAGTATCTAGTTTCCAGCCAGCCTGAGTAATGGCATTACAGACAAGTGCTCATAATGTTAGCACCCAGGACTGCAGGCTCACTTGATTAAATGCAGCACGTATCTCTTTACATTCTTGTTATTTTGATAATTAAATGGGATTCCCAGCACATCTCTGACCTGACACCTGTATTTCATTTTTAAAGTGACACAGGGAGTGAGCAATTCGTGATAGTTTTGCAGTACAAACTACACCCGCAGCTCATTAGAATGCGTTTAAAGTTTAATAAAATTGTACCCCCTCCAGTAATAAACCTGGTTAAGTATCCAGCATATCTTGCATGCTTTTAATGGCCTGTTTGCTTTTCAACGATGTGAAGCAAGACAAATTATTAAAAAAAAAAAAAAGATCCAGGGCTGCCTTAGAGTTGCTGTTTGAAAAATGTGTTATTTTCAACGGAACTGTCTATTTCCTTCTATGTTTCCAAAACATAAAATTCTGATTTGTGGGATCACATTTTTTAAAAAATGTTTTAATTCCCAGACTAACTAAATACCACCTGTTTGTAAGAAGTTAAATCACATGACTCAATTTTTTGCCACTCAGATACACTAGATATTGCAAAAAAAAAAAAAGAGAGAGAGAAAGAGCTGAGTTTTGTGAGAAAATAATTCAGAAAAAAGCCAAAGGACCAAAATTATGTTTGAATAAATCATAAATGCACATATCAAAAATAAAAATTTTTACACTTAATTTCTCACTGATGAAGTGGGAATCTCATTGCTCCAATTACTTGTCAAGTTGGATAAAATAGCAGTGAACACACATACTGATATGATCGTTAATCAGAAATAATTTAAGTGTGTGTGTATATATACATCCCTATATGTACACACGTTTTAATAATCCCATGAGAAGTTCTGTCATTACTTGGAGGTAACATCAGTAAGCATTAAAACTAAATCCCTTTCCCACGTGTACTCCATGTTTCTGTTATTTTAATCAAACCAACATTTATTAGCAAGAAGGCAATATTTCATATTTGTGGGAAAACTAGGGGAAGAGTATATTGATTGTGAAGCAATATGTCAATATTGTCATGATTCCATGTCCTTCGGTTGGGGCTAGGTCACTTCAACATGCTTTCTAACAGCCTGAGGCTGGGTCACTAACAGAGTGCTCACAGGCATTGCTTACATAACAATGTCAGTGAGAGAAATCTGTAAGAAATGACTCTATTTTCTTCTTAATTTTAGAATGTCCCTTTTGTGAAACATAATCACTTATTACTGAAGAGTTCCTTTATGTAATCGAACGTAGTAAACCATACACAAAATAATGCAAAAAATAATTTGAAGCTTCACCACCCCAAAAATAACAGACACTAACATTTGGAAAACATTCTAGAGTCTCTCTCTATGTAAATGTACAAAATAGGGGCAAAGAAAAAGAAAGGAAGGACGGGCACAATAGAAAATTTTAAAAACAATGGAGTCACATGACAAATCCTACTTTAAAATGTGGTCAATTTAATTTTATTTGAATTCGTCAAATGAAAAACGGATGGAAAATTGAAGAAATTGCTGAATTGTGGTTAAATGTCTTTTAATCCAAGAAGATTTCAAAAGATCCCCTATAAAATTAGAAGATTTTGTTTCCTAAATGTGGTCTTTTTTTTAATCAACTATTTCAAATTGAAACAACATAAATTAGCTGCAACAATATTTTGAAAGGTTCCCATTTCTTCTGACCTCGTGCCACCATTGTCCAGCTTTTGTGAATTATGCTGCATTATTGTAATTTGTCAAGGTTTATTATATTTGCATTGTGCTTCCATCAATTGGTTAGGCACCATGGGTAGATAAACAGACGGTGCTCACCACCAGCCTTTTTCCTGGCTTCAACTGGATTTCATGGTCATGTGTTTTGTGCTTGTTTGTTTGTTTGTTCAGGAATCACTCAGGGGTGCTTTCCTTTCCTGGGTTCCTCTGTTTTCATAATTCGTGTTTTTAGATCTCGGTGATGTTAGATGAGTCCTCTCACTGTTCTTCAGAACTTTGCTGACGATTGTCTCTTTGTCTTTGGGGCTGAATGCCATTGTGGAAAAAATCGTAGGCTGATCAAAATTCTTCCCCTTATAGGGAACTTAATTTTTGTGCCTACTTAACTAAAAAATTATTTCTTAACCTTGAAATTCACAACTTATCTAAGATATGGCTAATGATGTTAAAGTTATTCAGCAATACTTGTTAATGAATGGTAAGAAAGACTTTATTCAGGACCATTGTGATAGGTCCGGGGACCTACAGCATGGAATTTTGCAGGGGTGGGGAGAAAGATTGGGCTGAGCATCAAATTACAGCCTTGGCAAGTGGAAGTTTATAGCCAAGAAGCAGGGTGGGGATCAATACTGAAAATTATTAAAAGGAAAAACATCAGGGGTCAGGGGGATTCTGGTTAAACCAACTTAAAAGGATTCTTGCTGAAACAGGCAAAGATAATCAGACATTACCTAGGTATCTGGAGGTGGAGCTGATCAGTTCAGGGATGAGGAGTTCTGGTTAAACTGACTTGACAGGGCTCTTTTCTAAAACTGGATTTTATAAGGCGGTATACAGAAGAACCTAGGAAAATGTTCAGAAACCTTTTTCTCAATTTTGGTCAAGCAGAGAGTGACCGGTGATCACTTATTCTGTACCATTTTTTTTTCCCGGAACAGCAGGTGCCCTTTTGACCTACAGATTTAAGTCTTCTTTTATTTCAGGAAATGTCTCCCTTACATACCTTTCCTATCCTATTTCTCATGTCTGGAGACCCTAATCTTTCCGTTGCATAGTCTGTTCTCTCCCTCCACCCACCTATCTAACTGCTGTCACTTCCCACTTCATTGACTGTGTTGTGAAGTTTTTGTCTTGTCATTATGCTAATTTTATATTCCTTAGTTTCAACGTTTTTATTACTACAGTTATGGCATTTTGGTTCTCAGTTTTTTTTTAATTCTGTCCTCTCCTTTTTTTTATCTATTTTCATCTTATGCTTTTATAATCTTGTTTTAATCTGTAGATTTTATTAAATTAAATATTCAGAGAAAACAGTCTTATTTTTCTTGTGTTATGCTTTCTTCATTGCCTGAGCTAGTCTATTCTCTCTCTCTGCCTCTTTTTCTCTCTTCCCCCTTCTCTTTCTCTCCCTTCCTTCTTCCTTCTTTTCTTTCTCCATCCCTCCCTCCATAGGTGCGTGCTATAATTTCTAATCTTCTTTTAATCTTGTTGATGCTCAATAAGGAAACCTTACTGAGGTCTCATAAGACCTTTTCCTCCCCTAGAGGAGTATAGGTGAATTTTTCTCAACATATTCTGCATATCATTTCAAAATTCTTTGTCTTCCTCTCTGAGCACATTTTGTGGGTTGGCTATTAGCTTCCAACTTCTTTTCATTTGTTATTTTTTTTTTAAATTTCAGAATATGACAGAGGTACACATGTGTTGGTTACATAATTTACTTTTGTACATTTCAGAATGTGTGCATAATACCCGTTAGGTGTGCATTAACCCAAATCCCCCTCCCCTCTCCCACCAACTTCTTTTCTAAAGCAGGAATATGAGAACAGGAAGCACCAAGATAGCCTGTCCCCTTTGCTGGGGACCTGGTCTCGTCTCCCTCTTCTCAATCCCATCAAATGTCCCAACCTAGGTCCCCTCCACCAGCTGCAATTGGTTCCATAGCTGTGGGCTTCAGCTCTCTCCCCAGTTTGGACCAGAGCCCTGCCTTTGTCAAGGTCTCATGATTGTATACAAGAGATACTATTTTCTAAAGTGTTTTTCTTGACTTTGCTCAAGGTTATCTCTTTACTTCCCTCAAAGCAGTCCTTTCCACATCTAAAGGTATCAGTAGCAAGTCTCTGGATTCAGCCCACTCACTGCCTTTCCTCAGTGTCGTCCAAGGGTTGGAGCTGTGCTGCAGGCCAGCCACCTCCACTACTTTAACCAATGTTGTTCAAGATGAGGATATGGTGGTATACTCCTTTCTTCATTTTGTGGCTGCTGCAAGCTTTGTCTTAATTTATTTTACTTTTTATATTGATCGATTAAGTTTTGAAAGAGAAAGACTCCATGATCTGACTTTACACAAGGATCTTTTCTCTCTACCATCTCAAAAACCAAATCAGTTTCTATACAAAAAGTAACACTAAAACAGATTTTTCATAAGTGTAAGTGAAGATTAAAATTTACATGCCAAATATTAATTTCATTATTGATTTTATGATCATAAATAAGTGCATTCCTTGAAGAAAATTTAATACAAAAGCAAGGTATTGTAAAGAAAACACAGGCATTCATTCTCATATTATTTTTGGCGTTTTTTTTTTTTTTTAGAAATTTGTTAATCTACATATAGTTTTAAAAATTGGATTCATGTTTCATATATGCTTGTTATTTTGTTGTTTGTTTTACCTTTAACAATACCTTTTGAGCTTTTAGCATAACCTTAAATATTCTTTGAAATAAGGTTTTAATGATTTGGAAGCCAGCTAACATAGTCAAATCATCTCCTGTCGTTAAAAATGTAGGCTGTGTTGGCAGCACCTGTGGCTCAGAGAAGGCGGGCACTGGACCCATATGCTGGAGGTGGTTGGTTCAAAACCTGGCCAAAAAGTGCAAAAAAAAAAAAAAAAGTAGGCTATTTATAATGTTAAAAACACTAATTCTGGGGTGACTGTCCTTCTATATAAATCTTGGAATCTATTTCTTTTAAAGTATTTTAGTAATACTTTTTGATGAAGGTATTTCTAAGATGAGTAATCTTTGCCTTACCAAAATAACTTAGGCTACATCCTTATGAACCTCAATTATTAAACAGTGGTATAAAAGTAGATAAAGAGAAATCATGCACCAGCTTAAATCTTAGAATCAAAATTTTGAATAAATTTTGGAGTATTCGCTTAGTGCTTTTTCCTCATAAATTCAAGGTCTAAAATCATGTGATTTCTCATGATTAATTTAATGAAAGGCCACTGAGACATTTCCTAAATTGCTTTCATTATTTTCAAAAAGTACCACTTTTATTGTCTTGATCAGTACCTTTTGGATTTTTCTTTAGAGTTCAGTGTAGCATAGTGGTTCAGTGAATAGATTCTGGGGTCCGAAAGACCTGGGATCTGATACCAGCTGTGACTTGCATGATCAATGCTCTCTTGGTACCTCTCATTCTTTACCTTCCTTTGCTGTGTTTTAGACCACTGGGCTTCTTTCTGTTGCTCAAGTAGACCATGACTTGTTCAGGTTGGCCCCTGCTATGTCTTCAAATCTTCCCCCAGCCTATCTATGGCTAACCCTGTTTCATCCAAGGGTCCATTCTCTGCTCAGTTAATGTTCTCATTAACTTTTCCCTCCAGTCAGTCTCTATTCTTTTACTCTGTTTTATTTTCTTCAAAATGTCTTATCATTCAAAAGTATCTTAATAATGGCTTCTATTAATAGTATTATTAACTAACCTCAGCACCCACAATTCCCTTCTACAGCCTTTAGCTCAGGTGCCTTCTGCTGTGAGGGGGACTGCCCTCTTGTGGACTTTTACAATATTGCTACCGAAGGCACAAAGTCTGGTTTGGGGATTGCTTAGGGGGGTTTCTCTGAGTGTCAAATACTTGAGTCTTACCGATATTCAGATGGAAGGTAGCTGAAAACTTTAATCTGCCTAGAACAGGAATGTCTTAAAATGTGAAATGACCTTGATGCAATAATGATAGTTCTATTTAATAAGTGTTGTCTCACTATTAAACACTGTGCAAAGGGATTTTCATGTATTTTCTCATTTAACTTGGGTATGGTCAGGTGGGAAAATGAGGCAATACTTTGAAACATATAAAGAAATCTTTTACAAGTATCAGAGTAAAGTTGATCCTCCGTGCCCAAACTTTGTCTACAATTTTTCAGAAAGAAAAAAAAAAAAAGCACAACAAAGTGACTGTAGTCAACTGTAAGTTACTATACACTTTCAAATAACTATAACAGTGGAATTGGAATGTTCTTAACATAAAGAAATGATAAATGTTTGAGGTGATACCCCAATTACCTGATATGATAATTATACATTATATGCCTGTATCAAAACATTACGCATACCCCATAAATATATACAACTACTATGTACCCAGAATAATTAAAAATAAAGGTTTTTTTTTAATTTAAGAGATACAAGAACATAGTTTTTTTACGCCTCAGAGGGAACTGGATTTTATTTGTCTTTTATTTGTCTTCTTTAGGCCTTAGTTTCTTCAAATGTACAGTGAGGCTGAGAGCCCTTTCATAGGTGAAGTGCTTTCAGTAAGACCTAGGAAGCAGTAAATACATTCAGTTGTTGCCAAGCAGGGAAATAAACATCATTTCTTCATCCTTCAATCCTCAAAAATCCTGGGGACTAAGACATCATTTTGGGTAATGACATTGAACTCACATATTTTTTACATGTAAGATTAACTAATTCAGTTTCTAATTGAAAAAGTCTTTTCAACAAAGCTACTTCTTTAAAGCTTCTAGAGGTAATCCTTAATTTATGAATGGTAGATACATTTTGAATATAAATATATACTAATATAATTATCTACATCTATATTTAATTCAACAAATGTCTATTCCATAAACATTTTCAGAGCACCTACTCTGTCTAGGCACTGGTGCTGGCATAGAAGAAATGTCAGCCAAAAAAGAAAAACTGTAACCCCAATCCACATGAAGTTTGTCTAGTATGTCTTAAAGTCATTCCCAGTATCATCTCCAAAAATAATGGGGGGGATAAAATACCAAAATTTTAATGCTAAGAAATTAGATATTTTAAGTATATGGTATATATTAGTGGCTTTATAATGTAATTTTAAAAACACAGACTTCAGGATCTGAGAATTTCTCTTTCAAGATCTTATTTGCTGTGTGATCTTGAGCAAGCCACCTTACCTCTCTGCATCTGTCTCCTCACTCGATAAACAGAGATAATGCTCCCTAATTCACAGTGGTTTTGTAAGGATTAAAGAAGATAATGTGTATAAAGAGTCTGGCATCCACACTCAATACATGGCAGCTGTTGGGTGAAAAGAACAGGAAAAGAGAGAAAAGAAAATTGGACGCAGTCCAGCAGGGATTGGCAGGATGCCAACAGTGGCAAAATTTTTAAATGTTGCACATAAACGGCTGAAAGGCATAAAAGTCATGCAAAAGAGTAACATCCTCTTGCATTATGTCTGAGATTAAAAATGGAACGGTTTACCTCTGTATGTCATGCTAATATTCATTGTCTTTCAATTCTGGGCCCAGATACTGTAGAAGACACATTCCATTTTAGCCATCCACCTAAATTGGCTGGAAAAATATTTGCAACAACAATTCTACAAATACATTTACGGAGTACTGTCTATGTGCCCGGCTTTGCTGTAGGAACTAGAGATGGAGTAATTAACAAAATGGAGAGGGAAGGAATCCTGTCCTCATGTATTCACAATGTAGTGGGGAGACGGGGTAAACAGGCAGTAAGTAATATAAAGAAGTAAACCATGTATCAGAAGCTCAGTGGAGAGAAAGTGGGGGAGTGACTAGGGACAGGGGAGTGATTTTAAATAGATGATAAGTTAAATCTTATTGAAAAGGTAACATGTGAGCGAAGACTTGAAGAAGGTGGTGATGAGATCTCTGACCATGTCTAGGGGAAAAGCTTTGCAGGGAACTCATGTTCAAAGGTCCTGAGGCAAGAGCAACACAGAGGTGTTTAGAGAACAGTAAGGAGGTCAGTGAGACTGGAAGGGGGGATTGAGGGAGAATACCAGGAAATGGTGTCAGAAGGGACTTGGTTTTTACTCTGAGTGTGACAGGAACGTATTGCAGGGTTTGGTGCATGGGGATCAAATGAACTGACATATAATTTGACCAATGGAGTCATGGAACATAGTTTATGTTTTAAAAGGATCGCCTCTGGCCACTGTGTTGAGAATAAACTATTGTTGTGCAGGGATGAAAGCAGGAAGACCAGGTTAGTGTAATGATCCTGGTGAGAGATGATGACAGCAGTGATGGAAGTAGGAAGCATGCTTTCATTCTGAACTATCTAGAATCATCTTTTATAGTGGTTAAGGAAGACTTAAGATGGGACAAGCTTGAGTATTTAAGGAAGGGGGGAGTGGGGAAGATTTGAACATGTTAAGTTTTAAATGTCCATTAAAGTAGACAACTAGATATGCAAGTCCAGAGCTCAGGGCAAGGTCAGGGTTACAGATAAAGGTTTGGGAAATATCAGCTTATGGATGGTATTTGAAACCATGAGATGGATTAAGATCACCAGGGGAGTGGATACAGATAAAGAATGGGAGGATAGCAAGCATCTCAATGGGTGGATGAAAAGGAACCAAAAAAGTCTGATAAGGATTTTCCAATGATTAGGAGAAAAATCAGCAAAAATTCTTACCCTGGAGGGCAAATGAGGAAAGTTTTGCGGAGGTACTGACCGACTAGCACATCAAATCCTGCTGATAGATCAAATAAAATGAGGTCCAAGAATTGTCATGGGACTAGCAAAGTGAGCACCGTGGGTTGCCATACCTGGGACAGTTTTACTGGGGCATTAGGACCAAGGAGGATGGGAGAGGCTTTAAGAGCAATTAGAATCCAGGAAGGAAGGACATCTCTTTTGCTGTAGGGGAAGCAGAGAAATGGGATGGGAGTTGAAGGGTAATGTGGGATCCAGAGAAATATGTTTTTAAAGATCCACAAAATAGTAACATGTTTGTTAATCAATTGGATGACCCAATAAAGAAGGGGCAGATAATGAGGCAGAAGGGAAAGGGGAGCCTTGCTGGTGCAGTGTTCTGAGTGGGAGGCCGTGGGGTTAAATGCACAGGTGGAGAGATTGGACTCGAGATAGGACTGTAGCCACGGCACCTATTGCAGCGGTTCTCAAAGTGTGCCCCAGGCCTGCAGGATCAGTATCACTGAGGATTATTAGAAATGCAGATTTTCAGGCCCTTTCCAGGCCTACTGATTCAAAAACCCTAGGGTAGGGCCCCAGGAATCTGCTTTAACAAACCCTCCAGGAGATTTTGATATACAGTAAAGTCTAAAACCCTTGATCTGTAGTAACAAAATATGTAAGTACAGATCCTGGTCAGAGAGTTGATGTGGTCCTGGGAGTATAGGCAATTCCTTTCTGGTGGTTTCTGTTTTCTGGGTGAAATAGGAAGGACATTAGCTAGGAATAAAGATTGGGGAGAAGTTGGGGATGTGGGGAGGCAGGGAAGCATAGAAAAGGTTAGCAAGGCGAATGGGAGAGTGAGCCCTCCAGGGAAGGACACGTGAGTGCCTGAGGGCATGCAGGGCCAGGGTCACCTGTCCACCCTGGGCTGGTCAATGTAGTTATCTTTTTCTCCAGCCATTTCCAGCTGGAGTTAACATGAAAAAAAGAGAAATCCAGAGGCGGAAGAAATGAATAAAATGGCTAATGTCTCATCAACATGAGCTTGATGGGTAAGCACCACTTTCCAGCATAGAAATTGTATTATTTCCTGAAGACCGGCTTAACCTCTTATTCTTGAAGTCCAAACCCAGCCTGAAGACCTGGCCTTCTTGCTTCTTGGTGAAAGTCATACCTACCATCCTGCCACTATTCATAGTTGGTGTATGATTCCCAGGTGCTGCACCTGGCCAGGGCTGCACTGCTAGTCAGACGGCAAACTCATCAGCCAGAGCTACAGTGTGACTCATTTTCTCTCCTGTCAACTGTATTTTCCTATTTGGGCGAATTTATTATTTAAATAAAAACTTGCCAGACACAAAAGACCACAATATGATTCCATTTATATGAAAACAGTGAATCTAAAGAGACAGAAAGAAGATTAGTGATGCTTATGTCTGGGGGGGCGGGAGGGGGGGCGCTGAGGGAATAGGGAGTGATAGCCAAAGGGCATGGGGTTTCTTTTTTTTTTTCTCTTAACAATTTTTTTTTATTAAATCATAACTGTGTTTATTAGTGCATTTATGGGGTACAATGTGCTGATTTTACATCAAACTGGTTAACACAGCCTACACCTCACTTAATTATGGTATTAAGATATTTATACTCTACACTTAATAGATTTGACATGTACCCTTGCAATGTGCACCTGAAGGTTTCTTTTTAAGATGATGAAAATATTCTAAAATTGACCTTGGTGATGACTGCCCAAGTCTGTGAATACACCATGATCCGTGAATTATACACTTCCAGTGAGTAAATTGTGTGATATGGGAATTCTATCTCAATGAAGCTATTTAAGAAAACTTGCCCACCCACACATTTAATTGTTTGTATATGAAAATCAAGCAGTTGTTAATGAAAATAAACCAAATCCTTTACTCCTATAGCTCAATTCTTTTGTACCTCTCTTTAAACAAACGGAAGGACTTCCTTTCAATCAGTGGTTTTCAACCTTCCTAATGCCGCGACCCTTTAATACAGTTCCTGTGGGTCACGACCCAAAGGTTGAGAACCACTGCTTTGCATGTTAAGGGCTTTCCAATACATTAAAAACAAACAAACTTCTAGTCTCTGACATAGAAAATCACTTTTAGGGGTTAAGCTTTTTCCTTCCTTCAAAATAAAAAGAAGGAAAGTAAGAAGGAAAGCCAATATCCACTCTGTGGCGCTTTGTTGTGAAAAAGTTGGACTAAAAGCTGCTGTTAATTCCACTTTGCAAAGCCGGATTCTTTCCGGCTCTTCAAAACAAACAGTCCCAGGAATTTGAAGAAGATACGTTCCCCTTTCGTCACAGTGGCACATCCTCTTAAGAACATGCTCATTTCTGCTGCTATCAGCCTGGCAACGTCCTTTGTTTCACTTTGGCATTAACTTCTCTGCTCTAAGTTTAGGGACGCACACTCTTTTTCCACGCCACGGTTGACATGTGCAACTTGCCCCTGTTTGGAAACATACTGGTATTTACTTGCCTCATGTTTCTGGTGATTTAAAGTGACTCTTGAATCATGCATCTCAGCCAGTTGGTCTTTGTGGAGGTAGAGTCCCAAGCCCATGTAAAGGCTTGCCTTGCAGCATCTGAAAGTAATTCTGTCAAGATTGATCATGCGCCCTCTATTCTTTGATATTTAAGGAAGGGTCATTGGATACTCATGGAAAGGCCTGGGACTGTGCTGGGAGCGTGAAGGAAGCGTGGACAAGCCAAGTTAGCTTTTCAGCCAGTGGCTCTGTGGCCTTGGGCAAGCCATTTAATTTTCCTTTTCCACATCTAAAAATAAGAAGCTGGATCCCCCGATCTCTGGAGTTCCTACCAACTCTAAACTCTAGAAAAGGCAGTGTACTTCTGCGAGGTGAAGAGTCAGAGTGACCCAGTTTGAATTCTGGTTTTGCTACTTGCCAGTGACCTCATTCTAGTTCTTTGGCCTCTGTGTGCCTCAATGTCTTCTTGTCCAAAATAAAAAGGGCAGCGCCCATAGCTCAGTGGGTAGGGTGCCGGCCACATACACTGAGGCTGGCCGGTTCGAATCTGGCCCGGACCAGCTAAAACAACAACAACAACTACAAAAAAAATAATAACTGGGTGTTGCACCGGGCACCTGTAGTCCCAGCTACTTGGAAGGCTGAGGCAAGAGAATCCCTTAAGCCCTTGAGGTTGCTGTGAGCTGTGACACCACAGCAAACTACCCAGGGCAACAGCTTGAGACTTTGTCTCAACAAACAAATAAACAAACAAAATGATGATTATGGGGCGGCACCTGTGGCTCAAAGGAGTAGGGTGCTGGCCACATATACCAGAGGTGGTGGGTTCAAACCCAGCTCTGGCCAAAAACTGCAAAAAAAAAATGATGATTATACCTGCTGCCTAGGCATAGCCTGCAAGTCACGGATCACAGGGCCTGTGATAAAGGCCGTTGGTATTAACAGCAATGATGGATGGCAGCTGTGCAAACCCACACCGAATCCACCCTCTAGTGTACGTGGTTATGTATAAATATGTCTGTACTCAGCACAAAAGCAGCAGAGATGGCCCCCCATGCTGTTAGTCTAGATGGGGAGCAAAGCTAGCACAGACCAGATGGTTGCCCTTGAACGGGACGGTACTGAGTACAAAGCAACACTCCTTTCAGGAGAAGGTTAGACACCACAGGAGGACTGGGCTGCAGACGGCTTGGCTGGGGCCGGACCATGGGCTGGGAGAAAACATAGGCTGAAGCTCTACTTGTTTGTTTGTTTCTTCTTCCTCCCCTCTGGCTCTCCCAAGTTTATTTTGATTCTGAAACCGGGCCTGCCCAGGGGAGCAAAGAGCAGCAGACCCTCCGGGCCTTTTCCTGTCTCTGTGCCCCAGACTGGCGGGGCCGCCCACTCTGGTGGTTCTCAGGCGTCGCTCGCATTGCTGGACGCCCTTTTTAACTTTCCCCTCTCCGCCTGACTGAGTCCTAGGCCTCCGTGCCTGGTCCCACTTCCTAGCTTGCTTCCTTTCCCTTTCTTTTCCTCTCTTTTCTCTTACGTGAAGGCATACCTCTCCAGCTCTGCAGTGGAGAAATTCATCTGGAGACAGTGTTCTGATTTATTACACCGATTTGATCTTTAAAAGCTCCAGAGCATGATTCTCTGTGCAGTTTATTGTTAATGCACTCACTGGTTTGGAAGGGCAGCTCTGAGTGTGGGGTGCCAAGCCACAGAACTGAGCGCCCAACTTCAGAGTCTGAGCTGAAGCTGACTGGACAGCTGCTAACCGTGAGGCTCTGTTATAACTCTTAAGGCCTGACAGTGACTGCAGGAGGTTGCCTGTTTGTGTATACTATGGTGCTTTCACTTGTTAGTGTATTTAGTACATTGTGCAATTCATTATGTGTAAACTGTGGAAAGTGCCCACCACCTATTTTTGTAAATAAAGTTTTATTAGTCTGTGCTCATTCACGTAACACTGATGTGGCTGCTGTGGCCCTACATGGAGTGGCTGAGTGGTTGTGGAAGAGACTGGCCCAAAAAGCCTAAAATATTTGTTATTGGGCCCTGTTCAGATAAATTGGCCAACCTCTGATTTATATGTAGAGACATCAGATAGTGTAGGTCCATGGAGGATAGCCATATAAATTATCTAAATTTCTTTTTTCCTATGAAGTATGTATTAGTCTTCAGATTTTTAAGAAGACTGATTTCATTTGCAAATAAAAACTACAGAATCCAGTAGAAAAATCCTGATAAGCGTAAAGGGTCCCTTCTTGCAACGTTGCAGCCACTCACAGAGGCTGAGGGCAGGAACGAGACTGCCAGTACCCTCCAGTCTGATCTCATCATTTGGTAGGTTGAAGAAACTGGAAAACAAAGGATGAACCCAAGGTCACATCACAAGTTACGCTGTCACAACGATGACCCTGGGCTCCTAACATTCAGCCCAGGGCTTTTACCAGCTCTGACAAAAGATTTAAAAAGTCACTGAATAGAGCTGACTGGTGCTGCTATAAAGTCAGATGACCAACTCCAAGTGGGCCAGGCTCCCTCCCTCCTCTGCTGAGCCCATCCTTGGGATCGCCCTTCCCTACCTGGGCAATTCCTATTTGTCTTTTGATCTCATTCCAGTTGGTCCTCCTGGCAATCTCATTCCACTCATCACGTTTTCTAGGACGGCTTACCTAGGGCAAGCAAATCCCACTTCTTACTCTTTCCCATATGACACTTAACATAGCTATAATTTTACACTGACTTGAATAATTAACTTGATTAATATCCATTCTCCCCCCCCCAAATAAAACAGTAAACTCCATTAAAGCAGAACCTGTGTGTTATTTTTGTTTGTACGCTATGTGCCTAGCGCCTAGCACAGTGGTTGATCAATAATAGGTGCTCAAAGAATATTTCATGAAAGGATGGATAAAGGGAGGGAGAGAGAGAGAGGCATGATAGACTAACAGGTCAGAAATATTTGATCGAAGATATGTACTTAAGCATAAATATTAGATCGATGAGATCAATATTGGGCAGACTTTCTATTAACTAAGAGCCAGGGAGACATAAACATTTGGCTGCAATGAGATTGACCAGGCCTGTATCTGAGTGGACATCTCTATGCCACTTTTACACTCTCCCCAGGGACATTCTATTTCTATGGGAATATAGTAATAATAACATGTGCAGTGTGTTTCCCAACTACCGCAAATATTTCTAAAATGCAAACTTGTGGCTTCTGATTCATACATGTTGCTAGAAAGGAAAACTCAAGCTGTCACAGGCTCATAAAAAGCTCTGCATTCTTCCTCAGTGTGATTCTACATGACTAATGTCATTGGCTGACCACAGAAACTAAGCCATTGGTCATAGGAAAATAAAAATGGTGCATGTGCTGGTTGTACTTGGCACAAAGCCTTTGTTTGGGTGGACATGCTTGCCAAGGATCCCTAGAATGAACTGCCTTATAGCATTCAATCAGATTCAAGAACTGAGCCCTCACAAAAAAAAATAAAATAAAATAACTCCCGAGAGCAATCAACAGAATCCAGAGTATTGAACATTTTGCTAAATGCCTATAAGGTTGGCAGACTTGCATTGACTACTACACATTTAAGTTCAATCCTCTTCAACAATTACCTTGGAAAGACGCATATTTATTTTAATGACACTGTCCTCATTCTAAATATTTGCAGTTCCTCTTTTGGGACTGCTTTTAAGGACAGTATCCATATTATTAACACATCCTGAGCCTCTTGAGGGTAAATTTGATTTTTAGAAAAATCCAAATGTTAAGAAGAATCAAATGTAGTGAATAAAGATTTAATGGCAAAATGATAACAGATTATCTTGCATGCAGAACAAAAAAAAGACTCTGAGGGACAATTCAGTGAGGAGTTCCAGAAATGTTAAAGAAATGGAAAACATGCATAGCTTTCGAAGGTGACAGGGCGTACAAGTTCTGGTCTGTTTGTTTTCAAACTCAAACTTATTTCTTTAAAGATTTGAACTGGCCATCCACCAGGCCAGCCTTGACCAGCAAGATGTGTTTTATTTGGCCACTGTAGCAGTTTTATTTAAAAATTGAGGCAGGATTGAAACATCAGGAGATTTGCAATACACATTTGAATTTCTGGTCTCCTCTGGAAAATCAGAAGATCTGGTAAAACTCTTTTCTCAACCGTACATGATAGTCCCCTCCTGGTCAGAGTATGTCTAGACTAGTGTCTCTCACTGCTGTTACAGACCTCACTGTTTGACTATTACACCCCCACCCCTTCCTTTACTGTTCACTGTTGTAGGTGACACTTGTTTAAGTACCTGTACCATCTCCCTCTAGGTTGAAAGCTCCATGAGGGCCCAGATCTTCTTTTCTCTATTTGCTCAGTACTGTGTGCCCAGTGCCTGGTGCATACCTGGTACTTGGTGCCTGTCTGTTGAATGAATGCATGTCTAATGCCGAATCAGGGATGACCATATGGCTTACTTACCTAGTTTATTTACCCAGCCCTTACTGATGGACATGTGCAATTTAAATCTCTCCTTCTCCAGGTGTTCAAGAAATGATTCTCACAGGTATTTAGGGAGTGAGATTGTGAATGGGTTCTAGATTTTGTGCCATGGTTAGGAAGTTTTCACTATTTTAAATCTATGGAAAGATTCTCTTGTGGTTTCTTCTAGGGAATTTATTTGTTACATTGAAATTTTTCATCGACTTGGTATTTAACCAAGGTTAAAGTATGAGGTATAGATTCAACTTTAATTTTTTTCTAGATAGATGACTTTTTTTTTTTTTTTTTTGAGACAGAGTCTCACTATGTCACCCTTGGTAGAGCACTGTGGCATCACAGCTCACAACAACCTCAAACTCTTGGGCTTAAGCAATTCTCTTGCCTCAGCCTCCCAAGTAGCTGGGACCACAGGTGCCCACCATAATGCCCAGCTATTTTTTGTTGTTGCAGTTGTCATTGTTGTTTAGCAGGCCCAGGCAGGATTTGAACTGCCAGCCTCAGTGCATGTGGCCAGCATTGGTGCTATGGGCGCCAAGCCAGATTACTGTTTTTTCTATCTTCATGAGTTGAATAAGCCAGCTTTTATCATATTGTAAATTTCCATATATACTGAGATCTTTTTCTGCGCATCCATCCTGCTCCATTAACCTGCTAACTTTTAGGGACATAATTGTAGGAGGGATTCATATAACAATGCAAACATTATAACTTAATTCTTTGTACCCTCCAATTAGCCTGAAACAATAAAAAAGGGGAAAAAAGAAAATGCTGGAAAAAAATCTAACTTTTCATGCACCAATACCACACTGTTTTAATTATGAAGGCATTATACAATGTTTAAATATCTGACAGTTGTAAATCCCCCTCATTACTTTTTTCCCAAATGTTTTCATATAGTTAATATCATGTCAAAAGAAAATTCATATAATCGTAGTTTCCTGTGGGTTTTTAAATCATCAAGAACAAGGAGTGAATATTATCACATGCCACTTTACCATCTTTCAAGGAGATTAAATACATTTTTACTCAGTGGGCTTATTCTGATTAGCAATCTGAACATTCCTACTGTTGGTGCATCCTGGCTTTCCTGGAAATATTCCATTTTTTTCTTGTGTATTATTCTTTTAATTTTTCCAAGAATCATTTGTTGATATTTTACTCAAGATTTTCACATAAATAAAGTGGGAACATTTCTTTTTATGCTGTCTTTTTGGTATCAGAATTATGTTGGTTTACAAAACCAATTTAGAAAGTTTATTTTTTCTTTGTGGTTTCAAGACATTTAGGTAATTTTTTTATCTGTGATATAATCAGACAGGAAACCATCTGGATTTGGCATTTTCAGGACGAGGGGAGGGAGTTCCTTGACAGTTTTTAACTTTTTCCCTGATGATTAATCCATATAAATTTCTCCCTTTCCCCCTATTTTGCATTTTTCAAAAAAATCAATAGTTCCTCAAGGTTTTCAATTTATTTGCACAGGTATTCAGAGTCCTCTCTTTTAATTGTCTTAATCCTCAGCATCTGTAACTAATCTACTTTTCCTATGCCTGATTTTGTGAATTTATTATTTCTCTCTTTTATGTTTATTAGGTTAAGCTGGTAATTCATCTATTGCTTTGTTTTTGTTTTTTTCAAGGAATCAATTTTGAGATTATCTTTACTTATTAATCCTGTTACATTATTCATTATTCTATAAGCGTTCTGGCTTTATTCGGTTTTCACTCTGCTTTCTATTATTACTTGGTAGTTCTAGTTCTACAAATGCTTAACATTTATTTTTAGGTCATAAAATGTGTAAAACTATGAGATTTCCTTTGTTATATTAAATACAGCATTGAAGGTCTCACATAGGGTTTAGCTTTTATTATTTAGATAATAATTACTCTTTATATAATTAGCAATGGGACCTTTATTTACCCTTTGACAAAGAGTTTGTTTAGAAGAGAATTTTCTTAGTTTCGAAGTAATTTGAGTTTTTCTTTTTGTGTGTATCTGCCTGCCTTTCTTCTGTCTTCTTTTTTAGTTTCTAAGTTGATTATAGTGTGGGAAGATTATTTGGTCTCTTGTATGTCTACTTATTTCTACCTTTGGGGAGTTTCTTTATCACCTAATACTGGCTTCATTTTATAATTATTCTGTTTTGTTTTTTTCTGTTACTCTATAACCGTTTGAGTTTTAATGGATGAAATTGGATATATTACTATAGATTAACATGAATATTATTCTGATATGCTTTTTTATTTTTAATTTTTTAATATGCTTTTTTATTTTATATCTACTTCATCTTTCAAGGAACATAAGGTGTGTTAAACACAACTACTATTGTGTTTTCATTTATTTTTCCTTGAACTTTCTGCAGTGTGTAACTTCAGGTATATCAATGCTATGTTATTTGGAACATAAAGATTCATGATGGTTGTATCTATTTTCTGCCTAGTAAATCATTTTAAAGCAGATGGGGTCTGAAACATTAGACCAACAAGCGGTTTATACTACCCTCGATTTATTTGAGAAGATCTCAAAGTTGAAGACTTTTCAAGGGGTACAGAGAGTTGGTGACCAGTACACCCAGGAATGAACCAAACCAAATGCATGTGCTAATAAAACATTTTATTAATCAGGAAAAGCGACAGGAGGACATATGTACTTGGTGTTTTAATTCCTTCTTTCTGGAGTTTGGTTCTTCCAGCTATGAATTTTGTGACAAAGGACCAACAGTGTGTCTCAGCCACGTGCCTCGCAACCAGCACAGGCTTTGTCCTTGGCAGATGCTCTGGTAGTAGTTGTGAATGAATGAATGAATGAGGAAGTAGCAAATGCTAAGTATGTGTTGCGGATCAGGGTAATTAGCATTTGTGCCGCCTCTCTGTCCAAACATGCTGCTCCTTAATGGGCAGACTGTTATACTCTGTATTCCTTTAAAATTTTTCATAGACTCACTTCAGGAGCCAGTTCATGAGGTACTATGCATTCCTCTTACTGACTTTACAAACCCAACTGAGAAAGCGTAACACACATACCAGAGATGGGAGCCTGTGGCCCTGGCCATTACTTGGTTTCTGGGTCAGAGGTAAACAGCCCTCATCAGCATGATCCAGTCCCAAAGTGGAGAGACACATTTTCTCATGATGAAGCAAGGTCATATCCTTCTTAGGACTGAGCTCATCATGTTGCCACATGAAAAAACTAGAGAACAGGAGATGGTTAAAAATAATAATTCCTTTAAAATACACAGAGATATATGGGGGAGAAAGACCAGGAAGAATATGCCAAAAGATCATTGGTTGACTCTACAACAGGTTTAAATATTTTTCTTCTTTATGCTTTCTGGGTTTTTAAACATTTTCTAAGGGGAACAGGAATTATTTGTATGCAAAAAACCATTATTTTTAATTCAATACTTCAAAGCCTTCCACTCTGCTACCCTCCAGGTTGGGGGTTATCATTTCTCATGCGTGCTCAACTGTTGGCTGGAAACTACACCTTCTCACACTTAGCAGGAGCAGGTTTGAATCAAGTCAGTGGTGTCGTTTCTGGTGCTGCTGTGCTGTGAGACTTGATGTATCTGCAAGCATGCCTCCAACACGCCACAGTCAGTGTCCAGAAAAGGAAAAGTCATGCTAGGAAATTCAAACAGAAGGTATTAGTACAGGAGATCAGTTGTTACATGGGTGTTGGAGCTCCGAAAGAGGAAAAAGAAACCAGAGGCAACACAGCTGCCAGAAGCAGCTGTCACCTTTAGGGTTAGGCAACAAAAAGAGGAGATGGGAGAACTAGGATCTAGGAACTCAGAGGCGCCATCCTGGGGAGATGGTGCTTGGAGCACCTGAAAGAGGGCCAACCAGCTGCTGCTAGAACCTCTGAGGGATGCAGAGACCACTTCTGGAAATGCTGAAAGAGGCAGACACTCCAGCCAACAGTCCATGCTGGAGGATGCACACAGGGCATGAAAAAGAAAGGGAAGAAAACATCATCTCTCTTCTCACCTCCCAGCCTCCTTCTAGTGCCTCCAATGGGCGGAACAGAATAAAAAGCCCCTTAGCAAGGGACGCTGGAAAATAGTTTGCTAAGTTCCAGCTCCATCATCACAAAGCAGAGAATAGAAAGGTGAATCTGGATTTGAGGGGCAGCAGGTAACACACTGGCACCCAGACTTTGTGTTGGAAAGTCAGTGGTTTTATAAGTGGCCACTAGCCGGCTTTGTCCCCTATGCTAACTATCCAGACCTTTCCTTTGAAAAATCACTGATGTCCTAGATTTCCAAATATCTCTTGGCTTTTTAAGAACTTTTCCTTTATTAGAGGAGTATTCACTGGTAATCCCTCTATAAATGTCTCCGGCAGCATCAATGTAGGATTGAGACTGGTAGGTCAATGTGAAGGGTTGGGATTTGAGGGCAGTCCATTTTTATACACTCCATTTGGTACACTTGTAGGTATCCTCATAAATGTGACCCAAAATAATAGAAATAATATCCTCAATCAAATGGAGCACTGATTATTAATAGAACTTCTCATTTTCTGAACAACCACGTAACCTTTACTAAACTCAAAAATGTCTCCTATCTACCAAGAAATGTTTTCCTGTTGCTTAAGGAATGTTTTTCGTTGATACAAGGTTGGCCATAGAAGGAAATTTCAGACTCATCAAGAGTAAACTTTTCAAATAATTTCAATTTAACCACATCATACATTTTATACATTAAAATTTGAGCTGCTTGATATTCAGAGCAAGAAATTTTATTTAAAAAAAGAAATATTCTGAAAGTGCACTATTGCCCAGCTTCTGTCTTCACTGGTGTTGATGTCAATAATTATTTGTTAGGACTTTCCATTCTGAAAATATTTAAGCCCCGTTTCCTCAAGAACAAACTTGGATTCAGGATCAGGACACATAAATTTGAGTGTTCCCATGTACTAGTGATTCCCTTTAGACATTTAACATCTGAGCCTCAGCTCCCCATCTGCAAAAAAGATAATAAAATGAGGTTGTTAGCATTCAATGAAATAACCAAAGCAAAAAGGCAATAGAAATGCATGTAACTATTGTTATTCTTGCAAATGGCAGTCAAGTGTAGTGATTCAAAGCATGAAGTTTGGATCCTCAAGCTTCATGTTTGATTTCTGTGTCTCCCACTTAAGAATCTTTGCAATCTTGGGCAAGGGAATCACATCTCTTAACTATAGTTCTCCTACCTGTAAATAGGAATGGTACCACCTACATCACAGCTTAGTTATACAACTAGTAAGAGTAATGAAGTAGCATATTTAGGATACTTAGCAGAATCTCTAGCACATAGAAAATAAATAAATGTTAGTTGCTATTGTTTTGATTGCCTTTATTGTTATTATCCTTGCTCTTTAGGGAACCATGTACACACGTTCAAGATACATGGTGATTAACATGTATAGAGTGTCATTATCTTCTTTGTTCTCTTTACAATTTCATGGAACACAACAAAACCCTTTAAATTTGTTGTAGATTTTTACTATAAAGCCGAAGGCCACACTTTGTCTAGTTGGGCTTTGACAGGTAGCTAAAAAGAAGCAGCTCTACACACACCTTCGAGCATTTCTTGTGAGATACACAGTATCTCTTTGGTGTTTGGAAACTGGCTGCTTCCTCTGGAAATCGTTTGTTTTCACATCGCATAAATTTTTTTCTTGGGAAATCAAATGACTCCTATTTATCTCTGGCAGATAAAGTCAACAGAATAAGTTGATGACCAATCCTAGGTTTACTGCTTACTGTAAACTTTTCTCAACTCTAGAGAGGGTACAACTGAAGCATGGGTGAAGCCGTAAAAAATATTCATTTAAACGTCCTCTCACTGGGAAAGTGTCAGTTGAGATCCCAGTACAGTCTACAGCTTGTGCCCATCATTATTGCAGCACTGCTGAAGAGAGTCAATTTTACAAATATCACTGTCCCCAGAGCGATCTCTTACACCCAATACTCAATTCCCCAAAACCCAGGATTAACCATGCTTAACAATAACAACTCACATTTACTGAGCACTTGCTATGCTCAAGGCACTGTCCTAAGCACTTGGCTTATATGAGCTCATTGAATCCTCACAGTATCTCTGTAAAGAACATACTATTTTATTTTAGGACAAATATAGATATTCCATCCAAGCGTCTGGATTGCATGGTCAGAATGCTTTCAGCCTGATCATCTACACTTTGCCATAACCCAAGGGCTGGATGACCTTCCGTTCACAGTTGGGTCTTGACTGAGAAAATTGGCATGGCCCCTGTGTAGGGAGGCCTGGTGATTTACAGAGCATCTGTGTTTCACAGAGTGGGTTTATTTTAGTTATTCTTCCCCTTTAACACACTCTCATGGCCGTCTGCACTTCTGAGAGAATAGAAATACAACCGCTTTTAGTTTCTACCAGTCAATGCTTACCAGAAGGAAAAGAATAGGACTCGGGCATGACTGTGCCCATCATAACACCCTACTGAATCATGCACCTGGCGAACCAGTACCTGTTCTGAGGGGAAAGTTTAATTCTTCTTCTCACTAGATGATGTCAAAGGGCAAGTTTCCCAGTCCCTCTGACCCTCTGTTTCATCAACTCTAAGTTTATCCATCCTTCAAATGTTCTGGTAGTTGATCACACAGTGGCTGTGTCCTCCTCAAAAATTCTCTGGATTATATTCCCATATGATTTGTGACAAAACAGATAAAAACATACACTAGAGGGTGGTGCCTGTGGCTCAGTGGGTAGGGCGCCATCCCCATATACCGAGGGTGGTAGGTTCAAACCCAGCCCCGGCCAAACTGCAACAAAAAAAAATAGCTGGGCATTGTGGCAGGCACCTGTAATCCCGGCTACTTGGGTGGCTAAGGCAAGAGAATCACCTAAGCCCAGGAGTTGGAGGTTGCTGTGAGCTGTGTGACACCACGGCACTCTACCAAGAGTGATAAAGAAACAAAAGAACAAACAAACAAAAACATAAACTGGGACAAGAAAGCAAAGAAACAAACAAAAACATACACTGGGGACAAGAATCCCTACTCAATAAATGGTGCTGGGAGAACTGGACAGCCACAGGTAAAAAACTGAAACAGCATCCACACCTTTCACCATTCACAAAAATTAACTCATGATGGATCAAAGATGTAAACTTAAGGCAGGAAACTGTAAGAATCCTAGAAGAAAATGTTGGAAAAAGGTAGTATAGGTAAGGTAATGGTCTGGGCAAAAAATTCATGAAGAAGGCCCCAAAAGCCATAACAGCAACAACAAAAATAAATAAATGGTCAAATTAAAAAGCTTCTGCACAGCCAAGGACACAATAAAAAGAGAAAATTTAGACAACCCACAGGATGGGAGAAAATATCCATATGCTGTACATCTGATAAAAGACTAATAGCCAGGATCTACAAAAAACCAAGCAAATCGCCAAGAAATAACCAAACAACCCCATTAAAAAATGGGCAAAAGACATGAACAAGACTTTTCACATGACAATACACTAATGGCCAACAAACTCATGAAAAAAATGTTCAACGTTTCTAATGATTAAGGAAATGCAAATCAAAACCACAATGAGATATCACCTAACTTCAGTGAGAATGCCTTGTATTAAAAAGTCCCAAAACAACAGATGCTGGCATGGAGGATGCCATATACTGTTGGTGGGACTAAAAACTAGCATGACCTCTATGGAAAATTGTATGAAGATACCGCAAAAAATTTATAGTAGACTAATCATTTATTCTAGCAATAGCACTACTGGGCATATACCTGAAGGGGGGGAAAGTCATTTTATAAAAAGGACACCTGCACGTGAATACTTATGACAGCATAATTCACAATCCCAAAGATGTGGAAACAACCCAAGTGCCCATCAATACATAAGTGGATTCATACGATGTGATATATGTGTTTCACGGAGTACCACTCAACCATAAGGAAAAAATGGTGAGCTAGTGTCTTTTTGGACAACCTGGAGGGACCTGGAAACCATTCTTCTAAATGAAACTTCACAAGAATAGAGAAACAATCACTAAACAAATACTAAATTAGAACTAATCGACAGTGAGGTGCATCTATGGAAGTAAATCTCGGTGAAAATCAAGCTAGGAGGAGAGGGAAGGAGAGATGGGTAAATTCACATGTACTGGGCACAGTGCACACTCTCTGTGTGGAGGGCACATACATGTGCGTAACATTGCCTCGATGTATACAAAAACGAAGTATATAAACAAAACGTGTACAGCCTAGGAGGCCAGTGCAGAGGGAAGGGCCAGGTTGCAGCACTTTGATGCTGAAATAGGCATCTCCAAGAAGTAGAAGTATGCAACACTGAGTGGAGATGGGAGAGGGACCAAGCAGATGAGCATTTCAAGGAGAGGAAAAATCCTGGCACAAAAAGTCCACAGGTGACTGTTCAAAGAATAGCAAGGAAGTTGGTGAAGCTGAAATGGAGAGAGAAGACAAGCAAATGGGGCAGATCATGGGGTCCGTGGCAGGGCTTTGAGCAGAGAGTGACATAAGTGGAATTGTATCCTAATGGTCTGAGCGACTTTTGGGAGATGAGAAGACGGAAGAGCAGATGCAGCAGCCTGGATGCTCCTTTAGAGGCTATTCGAGGGCAATGGCTCTCAGTCTTGCCAGGCATCGGAATCACCTGGCAGCTTTACACAAGGGAGGCCTGAGTTACAGGATATGTAACTGGTCCCGGGTGCAGCCTGTGCACTGGGATGTTTCAAAAAGTGCCCAGGTGGTTTTGATGTACAGCCCAGGATGACCACGAGAGCTTTCTGAACACTAAGTAGTCCCACCCATCTTCGCAGCTGGGAAACAGGACACCACAAGGTAACCCAATCACTCCCTGGCAAAGCTGTGCCAAGAGGTAGTCAGAGGTCTCACTGCTGGGGGGTGGCTGGGCTGGCACAGCAGGCAATGTGCACACTGGGATGAGGCTGACTGGAGCCCCCTGGTCCATCCAGCCTGGAGCCCCGTTCTTTGGCTGGATCCAAATATGAGCCTTTGAATGTGAGAGTCAGGCATTCTTGCACCTAAGAGAGGGTGCAAGTTTGAATGTGAGAGTCAAGGCATTCTTGCACCTAAGAGAGGGTGCAAGTTAGACTATATCAAGCCGGGATAGAAGGGTAAGACTTGACTCTCAGGAAGTGAGAATGCGATTCATTCAACAAACAGTTTCTAAGAATAGTGACAGTGTGCCAGGCATTGTGCAAAGAGCTGCTGACAAAAAGATAAGATCTGGCCATCCTTGCCCAAGCCAAATGGCTCAAAGTGAACACCGTCTTATATTTCAAAATGTGTTATTTGTGGGAAGGCTTTAAATAAGCCAGGGCGGGGGGGATCCTTCGGTTGCATATCTGGTCTGTTGGCATTTCTAATTCAGAGGGATGAATAGAAAGAACATTATTGTGTTGCATCGGCACAAGTACAGCCGGAAAAAAAAGATGCTAGGAGCTCTGAGCCCAACATGAATCAGCAATCTGAGTCTATTGTTCGGAAAATAATCACCATGCTGGGAGTATGGACTGTAAGAATCCTGCAGAAATGCCCTTCCTCCCAGCAGGAAACAGACGCTGGCTAAAACATGGCATCTTGTTTTGGGCTTCCTGAGCTGAAAAGAATGTAAAAAACTTGGAGAGGATATACGGAAAGCTGATTTGTAAATATGGAAAACACAACTCGTAAGAAATGGGAGAGAATTTAGACCCGGCGTTGGCACACCAAGGGAGTGTTTGTTTATTCACTCTCGTAAGCAGGAAATGGAGCTGCCCTCCCTTCAGTAAATAACAGAAGTTTCCTGAGCTCCTACTATGGGCTGATCACTGTGCAAACATGTGGGTAGAGGGAGGAAAGTGGCCCCTACCTTTGAAAGACCTTCTAATGATCACGGGCAGCGCAGTGGGCAGTACTATTAAACAGCAGTTCTCAAACTCAAGTGTCCGTCAGAAGCATTACCTGGAAGGCTCCTTAAAACAGACTCCTGGACTCTGCCCACGGAGGTGATGGGGTAGAAGCTAAGCGTCCACATTTCCAACTCATTCCCAAGTGATCTGATTTTGCTTTATCTGGGGACTGCACTTTGAGGATCTTGTTCTCAGGAAATAAATACATGGGGCAGGCAAGGAGGTCAGAGCAGAGATCCACTAGGAAAGCCGGTGCTATAGCAGGAACCACTTTTAAAATCTGATCTCCATGGCAGCACCTGTGGCTCAAGGAGTAGGGTACCCGCCCCAAAAACTAGGGGTGGTGAGTTTGAATCCGACCCTGGCCAAAAACTGCTTAAAAAAAAAAAAAAATCCGTTCTCCAGCACACAGCTAACAGGTTCAGTTGGCAATGTGCTTTGAGTAAAGACGTTACCACCATCTGAGGAAGGGTGGCAGGAGGCATAGGAAGAGAGTGCAGTAAGCCACATTCAGGGGCTCAGAGCAGCAGAGCTGTAGGCCTAAGAGGGTGACAGGAGGACGGCCTGTCCCCACACTCATGTTCATCCCTAAGCGTTTTTCTTCTGAGGAGAAATTCTCAGCAGAATCATCTGTGAGGACTTCTCTAAGCACATGCTTGGCCCCAGGCCTGGAAATGGTGAGCAAAGCTCCTCGGGCAACTGTGCCGTGAGCCCCCCTCCTTGAGAATTGAGAACTCCTTTTCCTGTGGCCTCCATGGTGGTGCCCCTACTTTACAGGGAAGCAGAGTGCAAAGCCAAGCTCTTTGAAAAAGCAAAAATCCCTCATATATTGTTTCATCATCATTTTATTACTACAGCACTTGAGTGTCCCAAATTCAGGGGTGCCCTTTTAACATGCACATGCCCCTCCGAAGGTAACAGTCCATCAGCAGAAGCAGGTGCATTGGCCAGAGTCCCATCTTTTCACTGGAAATGTTCTAGAGAAGGCCGTGCTGCGAGTTAGTCAGGATGACAGGGCAGGTAGGCAGGACGTAAATCTGGCATCAAGTGCAGCCTAGCAGGATGGAGCCCCAGTCCTTCCAACATGTTCCTGAATGGTTTGGGCTGGTGGCCCTGGGAAGTGTGGCCAGATCACCAAGGAGCCTGTTAGAAATGCAGACTCTCAGGTGCCCCCTCAGTAACTGCACACAGACTCTGTTCTAGCGAGCCCTCCATGTGCTCACCAAAGTTTGGGAACCACCAGTTCAGTTTATGCGACAGGTATTTTAGCTATAGGTAGTGCCCCCCACCTGCAAGTCAGAAACGGAACAGAATGGAGAAGCAGGCAGCCCACCTTTTATCCCTGCACTGAGGTGCTCACATAGGCATTCCAACCTGTTGAACATCTCACGCTCACTTGTTAGATTTTCACCCCAACATTTAAAGCATTCAGTATCCAGCCAGCTTCTCAGCCATCTTTGGCGTCCCTGTAGTTCCCAGTGATAACGTGCCCTGCATCTGCTTCTTAGATGTTGTAAATGCCGAGAATCTTTACTTTTTAAGATTCTTCATCACAACCTCTTTATATGACAGGGATTCAGGAAATGATTGAATGATAACCAAACCTGATTTATTCTCGGGAATGCCTTTAATCCTGCTGCGATGTCATGGCGTGTCTCATTATCTTATTATTAATGTCTACTCCGCAGTGGTAAGCCAGGCAGTCTCACTTCACTGCCTGAAACTGACAGGGTAAATTACATGGCCACATTTTCAGGAAGAGTAAGGGGGGAGAGGAGATCATCCAAATGGCACCCTTTGATTTCTCACTGATTCACAAAGGCCTTAGAGTCACACTTCCCAAACTCTGTACCAAGGCATCCCTGGTACCACAGCAAACCCTTGGGAATACAGTGGGATGTATTTTGAGGGAA
The DNA here is from genome assembly GCF_000181295.1 of Otolemur garnettii. NCBI lineage: Eukaryota > Metazoa > Chordata > Mammalia > Primates > Galagidae > Otolemur > Otolemur garnettii. Next base: position 41,300,563 of record NW_003852397.1, on the reverse strand, counting down.
ACTCAGCAACAGTTGTCAGATACTACACACACCCTACCATCAGGATGGTTAGAATTACTTAATAAACAGAGCACTTAAGTATTTCTTAACCTGAGGTCACTGTAGAAAGAATTACTGAGACACTAAGAATGCCGTTCGCTGACAAAGTTGGGAATCTCTGTAATCTCAATAATAGCGTCACAATCTCCGCCTATGTTTTGAGTGTACACATTCTGATAATGGCAAGATCATACATCATCACACAAAGTTAGGACAGTTAAGGAAATATACATTCTAATTTAACTTCAATATCGGGGGAAAGGCTAAAAGAAAATTATAAGTGCATGCATCTTTGAGGGTCTTCTTTCCTTTCTGACCTTCCTGCACAAATCTACCTGTCCCAGCTCCCTGACGAAACCCTTAACCAAGGTTCCTGCAATTTTCAAAAATAATAACAATAACCTAAATTCCCCTTTAGTGTCCTGGTTCTTTCTTCATGACTTAAACATAATGGATCAATTCTTAGAAATTTGAACAAATAATTACACTGGCATATTCTTGAAAATTATCTTTAAAACATATTGTTGAAGGACAACACGGGGCTATGGGTGCTGTACTGTGCATCTCACGGGAAATCATTGAATCTGCTGGTAAAGGTAGCAAACAGGACCTTGACCAAGCAGAATCGAATAGAACCCAAGGAGCAGGGTAAGGGGAAAATGGAGGCTGCAGAAGTCAATTTCTCTAGCAACTTTGCAACGTGATTCTCCTCCCTGCCTCCTTTGGCATAGAAGAAGTAGTAAATAATTATAACAATATTTATGATCAAGAATTTGTTTTCATCTTCAAGGAATTTTAGGAGCAGAGCAGTCTTCGTAACACTCCCTTAGGAAGATTATCCTTTTTATCTCAGAGTTAAAAATCTGCAAGGAGCTCACCGCAGATTCCAGAGGCAGCAAAGCACATCTCAGACTGGGAGACGCCATCATCTCCCTGGGATGAGACTGAATTTTTTTTTTAATATTTTTTCTTTTCTTTTTTTCTTCTTCTTCTTTTTTTTTTTTTTTTTT
>NW_003852397.1:41269849-41299494 GCF_000181295.1 Otolemur garnettii | reverse complement strand
TTTTTTTTTTTTTTTTTTCCTGTAGATGATACAGTAAGCATCCTCTAACATCCTCTCTCACAAAGCGGTCCAGGGTCGGGGAAGGGAGTAGGCTCTTTGTTGTTGTCTTATTCGCATCAAACACTTTTTAAAAATCAATTTAAAAATCTGCTTCAGCCCTAATGTTTGATTTCCACATTCTTGTTTGTTGTTTTTCATGCATGTGTCTCAGTGAGTCACCTAACCACAATTATATATTCTGGCATCCAGTGATTCAGTGTGGTACCCTCATTCCTCAGGAGTTGTTTAATTCCCCTGACACGATGAATGTGTTTCCAATCCTTCACCAAACACACACACACACACACACACACACACACACTCACTCTCTCTCTCCTTCTCTCTCTCTCTCTCTGGCAAGCACTTTAGCAAGCTTTTCTTTGACACAAAGAAGTTACCCTGCCGTCCACCAGGTGTCAGTAGAGTCAGTTTTAACCGCTTGCTTTGGCCAATGGGGCGTCTGTTGAAGCTATTTCTCCTGCTATCAGAGGCTGCCCCAAAGCACCTATGGGCTGTCAAGGCAATCAGTGTAACCTGATTCTGTGTACCCTCAATGAATCCACAACAATTAAAAAAAAAAAAAGATGAGCTTCTATTTCTTGGAAGCATTCAGAGATGATCCTTCACCTGCAGGAAAAGGAAGCTATGAGGATAACATGCTATACACATAGCAGGTGGTTAAGTTGAGCCATTCACAGTTGGCCCCATAAAACTTTTACTGGCTGGTTTCTTCTTGACTTTTCTATCACTACATTATTTGCTTAAAAAGTGTTTTCTGTTTTACTCAGTGTGACAATAAATTAGATGTAGCAGATGGTTTTAGATTTGTAAGGAGCTTTCTTGTCCGTTTTAAAGCCCCCTCTGACCCCGGGAATCCCACTCCTACACCTGCTGTCTAGTCCACCAAGCAGGGAAGGGATTTTACTCAGAACCTAACACGTAAGGGTGCAAGGAAGAACACTACCGTGTTTCAAGTGCATTGTCCTACTTAACCCACGTGTTCCCCTTTGAGGTTGATGATCTAATCTCCATTTTAAGACACTATTAACTATTGACTTTTAATATCCCACATGTCATTCTGTTGGTAAGTGGCAAGGCCAACACTCTTTCCAACATGTCATAGTGACATGCCTGGGAGAGAGATGGACAGAGAGGGAAAGGGGAAGGAAAAGAAGGGGGCAGAGATTTGGCCTGACCTAGGTTAAAATGAAGAGTAGAAAGGAGCCCTAGAATGAAATCATTGAACTTGAAATAAAAGGTGTGGGTGGAATAGAAATAAAGGCTCATCGTTTGCTAAGAACAACACCAAAAAGAATTTCAGCCACAGCAAATTAAGCTCAATTTCGACCATAGACCCCGGTTGTATTGTCTCCCTCCCTGCAGGCAAAACACTTACAGTGACTGCTGAAAGGCTGGAATGAAAATTATAGCTTTGCCTTTCAGTAGTCATTTTCTAATATCTATTATGTGGCACTCAAGTCTCCTGCCACACCCAGTGAGGAATTCTGACTTTGCCTTCCCCTCCAAGAGATGATCCACTTGGATTAACCCCGGGCCGTGTTTTTCCACATCTTTACTTACTAACTCACAGTCAGATGTTCCTTTCTAACTAGCTCCATCTCCGGTCTAACTATGCTGCTTTAAATTTTTTTTCCCTTACCAAGTTTTGGATAGCACATTTCCAGAAAGAGTTAGTTTTACAAAGTGTAAAAGGGTAGGTCACAGTGAAATAGGATGGGAAAACATCATACTTGCCTCTGTTCTCCTCTATTTAAGTTCTCAACTGATTCCAATCATCAGAAATTCAGTCCTTATACGAATATATTCATTTCATTGGGTCCTAGACTATTAAAATGTGAAAGCCTCAGGGAAGGACAACTGGGGCTGCATTTAGGCAGCTATAGAGTTGGGGTCAAATACATTTTGTGTCCAGCTTTCCTTACTCCCCATAACAAGGTTAAATGAACATGAAAGATAATCTTGAAAAGGAAGGAAATTTTTCACAAAAGGCAACACTCAGCCCTGAAAGAAAAGAATGGCAGATGAGAGAAAAAGCAATTCCACCTTGGCACCTGGGGAGGTGGGAGTCTTTAAACCACTTCAGAGAACCTTCAAGTCCAAACCAGATAATAGCCAAGTTCTTCAAAGCTTAGGAATTATTAGAGCTGGCTGAGAGATGATGAGATCTTAATAAAGTCTGTGCTAATGAAGAACCCTCTCAATACCTTCCCTTGGTGTCCTACCCATATCCTTTATAGGTAAAATATAACACTGTGCTTTCATTGGAAGGTTTTTGATTACTGGTGAGGTTAAACATGTTTTTATATGTTTATTTATCATTTGGGTTATTTCATTAACTGTTAATTCATGTCCTTTGCTCATTTTTTATTTTTTTTAATTTCAGGTTAATATGGGGTTACATATGATTAGGTGACATAGTTTGCTTTTGTAGGGTTAAATTATAGGTGTGTCCTTCACAGGAAAGCAGTGTAGCCATTGGGTGGGAATTCACTCATCCTCTCACACCCCCTTGAGTTTCACTGAGTTTTTTCTCTCCTGTGATCATGTAGGTATCAATCTACTAATTCTAACAGTTAATCTACTGCTTGTTTTTCCATTCTTGCAATACTTCATTTAGGAGAATGGTCTCCAATTCCATCCAGGGTGTTACAGAAGGTACAAAATCTCCACCTTTTATGACTGAATACTATTCCATAGTATACATATACCATAATTTATCAGTCCGTGCAGGTACTGAAAGGCACATGGGTTGTTTCTGCATCTTTGTAATTGTACTGCTGTGAACATTCAAGTGCAGATGTCTTTATGATAAAATGTGGGGGTTGGGGGGAGTAAATACCTAGAGCACAAGAGGATCTGGGTGCAAGAGTCAGCAAGGGGAGAACTAGTGGGTAGTTTTGCCTACTCTTACATTTATAAGCACTTTCCAAATTCCTTGGTTCTCACTATAACTCTGGAAGGACAGGAATTGTGACTTCTATTTACAAATTATGCTCAGAGGATTGAGGAAGCTATCCATGGTTCCCAAACTATTGAGCTGAGATGATGCCCAGTGCAGGAGTCTTTCCTTCATACGTGGAGTTGAACTTGCTCTCTGAAGTGTTTCCCCAATGCCAGAGTCCAGGGTTTCATGTAAGTCTCTCCCACTCTTCCTATGAGCAGAAGAGGGAGAAGACAAGAAATTCCACTTTCATGCTTGAAAAAGCCACAATCTCATTGCCCTCCTAGGGTTGTGTGCAGCCCACTGGAAGAGACAGCCATTTGCTTTACCCAGCTGTGGTTTGAGATGCCATAGACAGCAGTGGAAAGGCCAAAGTGGGGAAAAGGTGGGGTGAAGGGCTCCTCCCCATCCCAGGAGCTTTCCAGCAGTGACCAGAACTCCACAATACAAGTAGACCTTGTAAATAACAGTTGCTACATAAACGTAATTGCATGATATCCTCAAGCTGTGCCCTCCTCTCATACAGCGACTTCTGAAATCCTTCTGTTTGGGAAATCTGGAACATGCATTGATTCCACACCTGGTCATATTTACTCAACACTAGGTGAGAAGATAAATCTGTTCTCTGAGCATCCTCCTGAGGATAATGGCCTCAGGTCAGAATCTAGAATACCACAACACTTGGGCATCTGATTTTTTAACATGACCCAAGAGAATTGCTTATGAAGGTTCCCTCCCCACAGCTCCAGCCCAGCCATGGCTCCCTCAGGTTGCTTCCTCCTGAGAGCACCAAGGAGAAAACTAAGGAAGATGCTCTGAAAAGGCCACAAACACCCTCCTCAGCAAAGGTTGATGTCGAGTGTTTCAGACTCAGGTACAGCTGGGATAAACAGCGACTCACTGTCTATATGGAAAGATGAAATTTTCAAGGGGTCATTTTCCCAGATGTCCCTTCAGTGGTGTAGTATCTATAGAGAAAAAGGAAACCCAGGGGACCAAAGTGTGCACTCTGGAGTTCTGTAAGGAACTAGGCATTTTCTCTGGCACTAGTGTAGCCTTGGAACCTCAAATACTGAGGCAGGAAGATAGTAATGATCACACCCAAAGAGGTGCCACTCAAGGGGCTAGCCTCCTGAACAGTCCCCCTGCACCTGCAGCACGTCTGGCTTTCTCAACCTGGTCACTCCCTTAAGGACCTTCCATAGCTTCCAGCTGCCTACAGGATAAAGCCTAAATCCCAGCAAGGCTTTTAAGACCCCTCACAGTCTGGCCTCAGACCACATTTGCAGTGGTCACTTCCTGCCCCACCCCCACCCCCATCATATTCCCTGCACCCTTCAGTTGCTCCCGAGCTAGGCTTTCCATCCCCTGCCTGGAAGCAACTCTGACTTATTTTTTCAAAGCCAAGCTCAGATGTCACCACCGAGTTCCTTCATTCAGGTAGAATGAATCACATGCTCCTTCAAACACACCTTTATCCCTCTTGTTCAGCCCTTCTGCTCCTGCATTACAGGCTGGATTCCTCACCTAAGCCCCACAGGGGTGGGCTCCAGGGCTAATCCATCTTGAATGACCCAGAGCCCACTGAGCTGGTGTCTGATGGGCGAGCAGGCAGGTCTAGACTACATCCTCTTCAGCATCCAGCCTTGCTCCCGAGAAACCCATCTTCCTTCTACCCACAAAGGGATCTCTTGTCGTTTCTTTTCTGTATTCTCCCCACCCAAACCAGCCCTCATGTCTCCTATTCATTCTATTCACTACAGTATATTTACACCAGCTCACATCTTTTCTGCTAGATATTTTTATTTTAATAAGGATCGAAGTTGTAGCCAAAGCTTGACATGGTGTGTATGAACGGGTTTTGTGTATGAAAGGTGTCTGTGAATCCACCAAGAATATATGCCAAATCATTTGACTGTTTTTCAAAGCGAGGAACCTGCAACTTTCATTATATGCCTTAAAGAGTCCATATCTCCCAATTGTTGAGATCCACTGAGCTAAAGAATGCAACCTCACAGGGGAACGGGAAGGTGGAGCGTGGAGCAGGCCTTTAACTTATCCCAGAGCGTTTCACACACAGCACCTACTTTATTGCAGCATTTTATTTTAATAAGGATCAAAGTTGTAGCCAAAGCTTAACATGGTGTCTGTGAATGGGTTTTGTGTATGAAAGGTGTCTGTGAATGCTGGTCTTCTCAAGAGAGGCTTAATATGCCCTGACAACAAAAAGCAGGCCAAGGTAAGGAGAGGGTGCTTAACCTCTGCTTATGAGACATGAGTCCTTTTAGACCTCAGGGAGGGCACGTAAGGGCCTCAGGCGTCTCCAGCTGCATCTCCTTACCCATCCGTGGCCCCCCAGACACAACCTGACTCTTCCCCATGCAACAGCTTCCCAGACAATTGAAGACCACTATGCTGTCTTCCTTTCCTAAGTTTCTTTCAACGTTTCCTTAAGTTACGTTTTCCACCGTCCAGGGTATTCTATGTGAAATGTTCCTCCTAAAATGCAGCAGCCCACATATGGGCCCAGCCCTTGTCCTGCAGGCCACCTTCTGTCCAGGCAGCCCAAAATGGCCTTGGAGGTAGCAGCAGCCCCCACTCACAGTGGACTACATGGAACTCAATGTCTTCAAAGTCCCTGGACCCATTTCCTAAGTGTCAATAACAATTTCATTTACTTCTCAGCTTCAGAGTACTCAATAACAACTTTCCTCTCAAGTGGATTTTTAAAATAGAATGCATTTTATGTGTTTTGGAGGTGAATGGTTGTTTCTCACTCTTTCTAGGGAAATGAGCTTTACCCCCAGTGACATAGCATCAGACTGAGAACAGGAGGAATAGGCAGGGGAAAACAGAGGACGGCTACGCCTGTGTGAAGCTCAGCACCTCCCCTGGCACACAGCATCTGTGACCTGTATTTTTAGCTTTCACAGTAGGCTTATACAAGGGACTGTTAATCCCCAGAGGGCAGAGAGCCTCCACCTCCTAACCTGTCTGATTCCCCAGTGTTGATCCCAGTGTTAAATGCTCGCGTTACAGTCATCGCTGTGTGTTGCAGTTTCTACCTCCAAATGTCCCTTGAGCCCTTTGCCCTCCACCAACTCTGCCGCCTCGTGACTGGTCTGCTTTCTACCCACCAGCCACTGTGAGGCTTTAAAGTCTCAAACTGCTTCATAGTTTCTAAGAAAAGCAGCAGAGTCAGGACAGGCAAGACTGTGGTTATGACCTGTGCTTTCACCTTAGGGCACCTTAAAACCTGGTCCTTCTCACTCAAAATGCAGCTGGACAGGGGTATGAGGATGGGACAGAGGACTTGCGGCAGGTGCCCCTTGAATAGTACCAAGGATTCATTTTCCTAAAGGAGTTGATATTCATCTCCTCTATCAGATACTAATTCAGGTAGCTTACCCTGGGCCACATCAACTTCACTCATTTTATGTCGTTGTTCAACATATGTTGTTAAGTACATATTACGTTATCTGGTGCTCTGCTCTGTGTGGAAGACATAAAAATGGGAAAATCTCTGCCATACAGAAGTTACAGTCTGGTGGGGAAAACGGCATGCAAACACGTAATGTCCACAGGATGAGACAAGAACAATGGTTGATGTGTGAATGTGTTGCTGCAGTATTAGTGTGGAGAGAGAGCAGGGACGGCCATATGTACATCTGTGCGGTAACATGACCTGCCTGCTTCCTTGTCTCCAAACACCTGTTTGACATCCAGATGGTTCCTCCCTCCTCCAATGGTTTCATGGGCACAGAACCTCATAGATCACCCAGCACTTTCATTCGTATCATCTTTAAACTTCAGAAACATCAGCCTAGTGAAATACGTAGAGCAAGGATTGCTTTCCTCATTTTACACTGAAGAAATGAAGATTCCAGTGCTTTGAAATTACTCGCCATGGTCTCACAGCTGATCCTGACAGCATTGGCCCTTAAACCCATATGGGCCTTGAGCTTCAGTGCTATTCCTAAGCCAACGTGCTGCCCACCACCTACCACTGGTCACAGAACACCCTTCAGGAAAAGAAGCCCAACCCTTATCTATCCCCAGCAATATGCCCAAGGACTTTGGCATCATTCCTCTCTGCCTATGTCCATCTATACTGTCCACCGTGCACGTCCTTCAGCATTCTTCCCTTGGTCCGTGGCTCTAGTCACTGACACCTGCTGGACCTCCCTGCCCTGAGTAGGGAGGAGTGAAGGAGGAATGAGGGAGAGGAGTTCATCTCTCTTGTCCAAATGCAGATTCTGTTTGAAGTAGGCAATGCTGAGACTGCTGGTCTACAGATCATAGTCTAAGAAACAAGGATCTAGAATAAAGATACTAAATACAGCTTAGCCGCTCTTGCAGAAAGCAGTAAATTAGTGGGCTGGTGTTTCCTTAAAAACCTGACATGGAAAAACATGACCTTTTTTAAAAATAATTTTTAAAGACATATATCTAGTAGGAACCCTGAGATGACCATTAAGAAATCTTATAAACTTATACTTACCACATAATCCGCCTATGCTTCAGTTTCACCAGTTCTGAGTCGAGAGTAACAATTCTTGCCTCAAGCTAATTAACGCAAACGATATTGTTTGGAACAAAAACATCATGGAAAATGTAGGTTATAATCTGTGGAATTTTTTCTTGTGTTTTTTCTTTGTAGGAAATGTCAGTGAAGAAAAGGATCCAGAATGATTACTAACCTATGACTCCCAACAGTATGACAGGTATCTACATATTTTTAATTTTACATGTGTACCTCTATTTTTGTCCCACCTACAGTGGAATTTAGGCTTCCTAAAGAACAACTTGAGAGTCTCAGCCATGATTATTTCCAAGATCGCCATTATACACTAAATATTTGTACTCTTTGAAGTCACTTAGATTGATATGATAAATAGCTCTGCATAATCAGTGACCACAGAGACTATGCGTATTCCCAAAGCGGGCGTTCAGTCCATTCAGAAGTTGAGCCAGAATGGAATAAGAATAGATCACATAAAGTGCAAGTGGGTATAGAACTCTTAGCAAAGGTCTAAGAAGAGACAGAATAACCCCGGGAGGAAAACAAGGCTTCCATAGCACAAATTCTTTGTGCAACACATGGAGTGGGGGGTTCTTACTCAAAGGCCCCAGGGGCCAGGCAGATGACTGCAAAGGTTGGATATAAAGAAAAAGAAATAAAACTGGAGAACTCAGCTTCTTCCTGAACAGTACCTGTTCCTCAATCTAGGCAATCACTGACAAGAAGGATCAAAACTCTGTGTGTTCAGCAATTTTGAATTTTCAAGAGAAATCCAGATTTTAAATGAAATATCCCAATTTTGAAATGTTAGCAATTAATTTATAAAAATATCAAAGGTGCAGTCAAAGTACGTTTGCCGAATCAACCCCTCAGCTGTGAGTTTGTGACCTTGGCTATACATCGTCCGACCTAGCACCAAGACTATCACTAGCCATTTGGTCACCAGGGCAGCAAGGGAGGTCCCCATAGATCTCTTTGTCATGAATGCCCCTGACCTTTGATATCTATTCATGTCTCTTTCCCACACTATGATGAATTAAATGTTCAGGACGTTTCCTCCAAGAATCACATTCTTCAGTATACCTGGGAAACAGAAGCAACTGAAATTTGCCACTCACCATCCTAAAAGTTTGGAAGCCTCTCAATGACCCCCCACAAACATTATCTGTCCAAGCATCACTGCACAGCGTCTCTACCCAGCCATGAGCAAGCTCCTGATGTAGCAAAAAGATAGACCACCTGGGCAAACCAGAATGATTGACGTCTGTAAGAAGTGAGGGCTTCAGAATCACATCTCATCTTGTCCTCATCTTATTTCACATTAACAGGCACTCAAATGTACCCACTCCCATTTCTGTTGCCAAGTAGGCCAAATTCTCCTCCTTTCAAATATCACACCTTCTAGGTCATGGAATGCTCATTCAGCCTTAGCTGCAGCCTCCATGATTCTGCTGCATTGAGAGGGAATTTCAGTGGAGGGGAATGATTGCACACAAGCCTTTGCAAGCACGTGCAGGTCAAAGCACACAGACATGGGGCAACAGGTAGACACACTGCAAAGCCAAGGGAGAGCTCTCCCCTCCATTAAAGGACAATGTGAGAGCAAGTGTGACACAAGGGTGGCTCTATACTCCATGACAATATGCCCAACTAAAAAAGCTTCCAAAGCTCTGGACTGGAAGAACATACTTTGAGACGTATGAAAAATATGGTAGGTAATATTACTATTAGGCAGGACAGGAAATCAGTTAACCCTAAAATGAAAAGAAAATCATTTTTTAAATGAACAGGAGTTGAAAACATGGAATCTGTTTTCCTAAAACAAATCAGGCCAGTATTTCAGATAAAGGAGGCTTGTTTTCATAGGCTCTTTCAGACACAATGCTTTTAAACTTAAATATTTTGCACTAACTCACATGCAAAAACGTGTATTTTCTTGGGTTATTTAATATCAGTTAACAATGGAGTCAGACCTTGCCAGTGTTTTCTCATTGCTTTACCCCACCTAGTTGGAAATTAGGACTGTATGAGATCATTCATTGAAATATACTGGTTATGAAAGAACAAAGTAAAAAAATAAAAAAAGAGAAAAGTAAAGTGGTCTAAATGTGATATTTCATTAATCTGCAATTAAGCATCATTTCCTAGGTAATCTGAGGGAAATTGTCCTGACATCATAATGACATTGACATCATAATAAGCAGCCCTATTTTGAATAAAACCGTGAGGCACAGCATCGGGGAATTTGTTCTCAGATACGAATACCTAAAGTTGTAAATATCAAAGTTAGAGGCTTACAGCCTCGGCTGAACAGGAAGCTAAGAACTCAAACTCTAACTGTCCCAGAAGAGGTAAAAACAAGGATCTATTACGCTGTACTGAACCTAGCTTTATGAAATTGGGATACGGCAGAAAGTTAGCAAAGTTTTCATTGCGACTGGGCCCCCAATAACTTAGTGTCACTCCATTAGGAATCCTTTAGTGTGAATATATTCCTCATTCATTTCTTTAACTTGGAGTTCTTCATAATTCACTTGTTCATTTAGCTATTGTGGTGTTTGCTCTTCTCTTTAGCAGGGCACTATTATTGAGGGGCTCCTTGGTACACATATCAGGGGAGGGGTGCCTGCACGGATAGACAGGAGCTTTCAGTGTTACCCCAGCATGTTCTGTTCTGTGGTCTCTGGACTATTTCTTTTTGCTCTGAGAGGGGCTCATTTGTTAAGCAAAGTTATGAGCATCATGGGTTTGGTTTCTTTTTTTTCTGGTTTGGTTTTTTTTTTAATTTACATTTCCTTTGTTACTCCTGAGGTTGAATATTTTATACATGTTTATCGGCTACTTGCGTTTCTTTGTCTTAATTTGCCTATTCCCATTTATTGCTCATTTGCCCCTTACGATCTTTCTCTTTTTCTCTGATATTCCATCTGTATATTAAGGATATTAACTAAGCAAGTCACTTCATCTTGCTAGGTCTTGGATTCCTTATCTATTAAATGAGAAAATGAGGCTAGTTCATCCCTAATTCCCCTTTTGCTTTTAAAATTGGATTTATCTACACTTCAATTTTAAATATGTATAAGTTGCATTTTCCTAATGTCAGGTATGCATACATTAATGATTGGATATAAAGCAAACTAAACAGTGTAGCTGTTGTTTTGAAACTATCCTACTAAGGAAGTTGTTCAAGGTCAAACAAACATGTAAGTTGGGAAAATGCAGGATTTTATTGTAAAACCTATGTCATTTTGGGAAAGCAGAGCTTTAGGTATTCCTCAGGCTTCTCAACTGCTTCTTCATGGCCATTTCATTCCTCCAGAAATAGAATCACCGTGGCACATATGTGCTACAACCTATGTAGGATAGTTTTCTGAGTGTCTGAAGGTTATTGACGGTAAAATAATGGCATCACCCAAAGATCACTAATGTTTAAACAGCGGACATGTTGTCAACGTTTTTCATTCTCAGCGCTCTTCCTCACAAGGATTTTGCTCGTGACTGCTTAGTAACCCATCATATGGTGACATAGCTCCTGCTTGTTAGTCTAGTAACACAATATTATTGCAAAGAATATATGATGAATACATATTTATTGAATATGCATTGATATGTTGAACATACAATTAACTGCCTTGTACATAATTTCATACCTCTCTAATATTTCCTCAGGATAAATTCTACCAAGTAAAAGGAAACGCTGGATCAAAGGGACTAAGCTGCTTTAAAAACATTTTCCGTGGCCAAATTGTAACCAGATTATTAGGCCCATTGAGACATTCACCAGCAGCGTAGCCTCCATTGAATCATAAACCTTTCAAATGCAGAGGGTTTTGGCAGTTAGTCTATTTGTTTTTGAGGAGGCAATCTCTTAGGCAAAATTTTTTGGGGGGGTTGTTGCCATTTTTTTTACATATACATGTGTTTATTACGTTTCCACTTTTTGCCTTCACAAAATTAAAAAGGCTTACAATTTAATAACAGTAACAATGTTTAAGATAAGGACTAGAAACAAAAACCTCGTAAAGAACGAACAAAGATAAATACATTCAGAAAAGAATCAGATGATTGCTGCATCGAAATATTAAGCAATAATAATAATAATGCAAAGAAGGTAGCATTCACTTTGTCAAATAAGAGTATATTTATTACAGAATGCTTTGACTCTGAGGTTCAGTATGGAGTCATCAGTTAACTTCTTCTTATTTTTTTTCCAAAGTCTCAAAAAATAGACAACTAATATTTATAAATAAAAGTAAAAGATAATTTCAAAAAACAGGTCATGCCAAATCTGGCAAAATTTTATCACAGCCCCTTTTCAAACCTTTACATTTTTCTCATTGATAATAAATTTGACCACACACAAATTGGCCAATTAAACTTGATCTTTTGTAGCTTACCTGTTTAACTTCTCCATTGTGCTGTTGGTCTTTTTCTTATGATTGGATATTAAGGAATTAATTCATGGTCTATCATAAATGTTACGAGTATTTTCCCAATGGAGAATATGTATCTTCTCTTTATATAGCGTAATATTTGACCTTTTAAAAAATGTCTTCTCTTGAAATAATTTTACACTTACAGAATAGTTGCAGTATTGATACAAAGAATTCCCAGAGTCTTCAAATGTTCAATTTTATCCCCCTTGCTTTAATCTTTTCCCTTTCTCTTCTTTTTTCTACCTGATTTTTATTTTCAACCACTTACAAATAAATGTGAAACTTGTTGCTGCAGAATGCTTAAAGGTACAGAAAGTTCCGAGCTCACACAGAGTGAGTTCTAGTGAGGTGTCATTTGATGATTTGCGTTTTTGTTGTCAAGCTTAGAAGCGTTTTCTGATGAGGACTGAGGGAAAGAGAGGGGTGGACTCTTTACGATGAGTTAGCACTTTTATTTCGACTCGTTGTTCTTTTTAATCAAACACAGGAATGACTTAGCTTTTCTCAACAACATCCCCTACCCAACGTGCCCTTGCCCTAGCTTTTAGGGAAGGGAGGGCAAACCTGACAGCAGTGGAGGTCCTTCTGTCCCTTCCCCAAACATCAGGAGGCCAGGGAAGACCAGCAGCTCGGAGGCCCAACACGGCCCTGTGCATTCCTTCCCTCCCTGCTCCAGGTCAGGGAGCTTTCCATTGATGTATTCACTGCTGGCATAATTGCTCTGAAGGGGACTCTGGAGGCTCATGTCACTTTTTTTCTGAGTTCCTGATTCCCCAGATGTGACCAAAAATAAAATGTGGCCTTGGATTCCATAGAGCCGTCGATACACATTACCAATATTGCCATGAATAGTTTGGCAGAAAGAAAAATACTGACTTGCCCAAATAGCTAGCTCCCCTGTTGGTTGAGCCAATTACAGAAAAGAACATTGTTTTGTTTTGTTTTTAATATTTAACGACATGATGCAATCGGGGCCTTTTTTGCTCCCCTCCATCCCTTTCCTTGGCACAGTGTCACTTCTAAGAGAAATAAAAATCTCACTTCAAGTAGGCTAGAAAGGAAACAGCAGTCTTTTCCAAAATGCCTTGAGGGCAGAAGGGAGAGTACTGCACACACGATATTATCACATAAAAGGTCTTTAAATTCATCCTGAGAACATCTCACACACAGACCCACTCTTCACAGTAACTACCGACACCTCATGTCTTCTTCTCCCTCTCTCCCCAGAGACCAAAAACCTTGTAGCTCTTCCCTGTTCCCGATCCCTCTTCATCTCCCTGGTCTTTCCTACAGCCACCCTGTCATCTCCTTGAAGATCATGAGCCTCTTCTCCCTGCTTCCCCCTTTTGCACGGTTTTCTAAAATCCTGCTCAGCAAAATAAACAGATCATCTTTGGAAACCCACTCACCTTGGAAAACAAGGGCAGGCAAAATCATACATGTTTATAATTTTGCATTTTTTTCCTGTCACACACAAATTGATAGGAATAAGTGAAAATCACTCCACAGCATCCATCTAGTCTGGGGGTGAGAGGTGCTAGTCTAGACTGGCATCTCAGTTCCAGATTTTCTCCACCTCCCACATAACAAGGGGAAAATCAAGAAACCACAACAGCTTGGTGCCTGTAGTGCCTGTAGCACAGTGGTTATGGCACCAGCCACATATACCGAAGTTGGCACATTCAAACCTGGCCCAGGCCAGCTAACCAACAATGACAACCGCAACCAAAAATAGCCAGGCACTGCAGCGGCCGCCTGTAGCCCCAGCTTCTTGGGAGGCTGAGGCAAGAGAATCATTTCAGCCCAAGAGTTTGAGGTTGCTGTGAGTGGTGATGCCACGGCACTCTACCAAGGGTGACAGAGTGAGACTCTGTTTCCAAAAAAAAAAAAAAGAGTTTTCCTGTAGCTAACATATCCTTTTCTTTAAAACAAAAGTAAATTCTTTGTTTTTCTTCAGAAAATAGAGGCAATTATAACCCTTAATATAATGAGCGGGTAGAGAATGCTGGACACTGCCCTATAGTCTACACAAAGAACTGCCCCTCGTGGCCTCTGTCTCTGTCCTTCTCCTATCCCTCTTCTACAACTTCCTGAATTTCTACTAGAAGAAAACTTCCTACAGAAAAGTAGGGACTTTCTGAAAAATAACAAATTATAAAATCTCATCAACTCCAGTCAGAGTAGCAGAAACTTTCCCTCAAGTCTCCTGGGGGACTTGGAGGCAATTGCTTCCAGAACAACTTTAGTTTCCAAATTTAAGCTGTAGCCAGGTGATCAAGAAGTTGGAAATGTCCAAAGGACACGGCTTTATACAGAGTGAAAGGTGGAAGCAAAGAGTGAAGAAAAATATTTTTTTCTTCCTCAGTAATTCCTATCCTCTTCCTAGAATGTTTGCTTTTTTCCCTAGCCCCATTGGCCCGGCACCCCACCCCACCTCCAGCATTGCCACCATCATCATGATCACCACACCACCTCTTCTGCAGTCACTACACCCCACATTATTATTTCCATCATCCCCACCATCATCATTCTGGTAAACTCATCTCAACCTCCTTCCTGCCTGCTGGAACCAAGAATTACCCAGCATGCCTTTTACCTGTCTTCACCTAACAGTTACGAGTAACAACCATAACCTACCAGGGTTATTTTATGTCCAGAAGTATCTTCCTCCATGTTCTCCCTTATGCCACTAAAGTCCACAGCAGTTGCACATGTGTAGGTGCTAGGTCCTTTTTAAAAATTGCAAATAATTTTCCAAACAAGAATTTAGTTCCTAATGAATATATGGTATTATTTTGCTCACAGTGAGCCAAGAGTTATTTTTATATGGCACCACCACCTGCCACCATCGCCAACTGAAAAATCCCAGGCTCTTGTTTTATCCATCTTTGCTTTTCTTTCAAGTCTAGGCTATGATGACATTTTCACTCTGGAATTTGGCTGTGTTGTAAAAAGGAAACTAGGGTGGAACGCCAACTCCCCAAGCCTGCAGAGTGCAGACACATTCTTGTCTTGGTGCTGGAATTGAACCGAGGCATTTTCTCTAAGCCTCAGAGTTTACATATTGGCATGTGAAAGCCAGCATGGAGAAGTGACTTGCCCAGGGCCACTACAGTGGACTGTGGATTACTTGGACCATCAGTTCCCAAAGCTTGGAAAACTGTGGGTCAAATGATTTCAAATATGACCATGTTTCTCTTAATTTTTTTTTTTGTTTTTTTGGCCTTAACTGAAATTCTTAGTCTCTATCATCCTAATGTGTATATTGAGTCTCTAAAGGAAGTCTTCTCTCACCTGTTGCTTCACTTATTTTTACTTTACTAAGAGTAACTGAGACTCAATAAAATCTCACCAAATTCAATCATATTAGCAAAAATCTACTCTCAAAACTCCTAGAGACTCTGAGACAATTGCTCCCAGAACAACTTCAGTTTCCAAATTGATAGCCCGATGATCCCCCTCTTTTGTAGAGGACCTAACCTGTCCTGCTCAAACTTGTCTTGCCCATTCGCATCCCCCAGAGAGCTTTGTAAAATCCTAATGCACTTGCCATCCCAAACCAGTTATATCACAATCTGTGAGGACCCAAGACTCAGTATTCCTTGAAAACTCTCCAGGGGACTATAGGGCACAAGGTTGCATCCCGGTCTGAGAACCAAGATGTGGACATAGTGGTT
Organism: Otolemur garnettii; assembly: GCF_000181295.1. NCBI lineage: Eukaryota > Metazoa > Chordata > Mammalia > Primates > Galagidae > Otolemur > Otolemur garnettii. The sequence continues at coordinate 41,283,858 of NW_003852397.1, read as the reverse complement.
CTCAGCCCTGCCTGCCCACTGCAGTCACCTGGGAAGCTGACAAAAGATATCAATGTCTGTGCCCCACCTGTACAGAGTCCAACTGAAGGGATCTAAGGTGGAATTCTCAATGAATCTAATATGTGTCAGCGTTAAGGAAAGAGCTGTTGTATTCAAACTTGGTGGCAGGTGTCAGAATCACTGGCAAATTTAGTTAAAATAAGAACAGCTCTAGCCTACCATCTTACCTAATAATAACAAATACCTGGAAGATAGCAGATTAGAAACTGCTCCTTACTAGCCACCTGTGGCGAAACAGGGAAACCAGAACTCCAGCCACCTCTAGCTGGGGGAACTTACTCATTCCAAGGGCACAGTGAAGCAGTGGCGGACTCCAGGAACTGACAAGGAGGCCTGGAGCTGAGGGGAATTGGCACAGAAGCCAGTGCTTGCATATGAGCAGGAGCCAGCCAACTCAACAGCCCTTTCCCTGTTTCAGTCTGAGAACAGGAAAGGGCTGTCCTGCAGTTTATTGATTTTGGACTAAAGAGGTCCATCAACCAGTTTAAACTGCTTAAACAAGTGAGGGCACTCGAACAGCATCCAGTGGCCAAGACTGAATACTGGAAAGGGTGGATCTCCCATCAGCATGGCTGCTAGCAGTGTGCCCACCACTGTGGGAAGGCTGCACCAGAGGAGCAGTACACAGGGTCCTAGTGCCCAGACAGCCCTGGTGCACTTGCTGAGCTGGGGCAACCATCCTAGGAAGGCCACCTTGTTGTCAGAGGGCCCTGTTTGGCATGCCTCCTAAGGAAGCTGGCAAGAGCTTTAGGACCTCAATCACATGGAGACAAAATGCCAATGAAGTGACTAGGTCCCAATAAAGGGCAAATGAGTCAGGAAGACAGGATCCAATCTTCTCTGCAAATAGAAAGTGATTTCCAGCTTCCATTTCATATACAGAAAAAGCAGTATGTGTGTGTGTGTGAGTGTGTGTTCTCCATCTCTTAACAACACAGCACCACCAGGTGTCCAGGCAATATATTGCAAAATATATATATAAATATTTATACATGTAAATATTTCTTCCAATTTTTGCTCCTTTTCACAAATTTTTTCTTAGTTTTTTTTTTTCTCTCTTTTGTTGTTGTGGCTGTTGTTATTTTGTCCTTTTTTGTGGTTCATCTTTACTTTCTTCACTAGCAAGGGCTCCTCCATTTTTCTTCTTTATCTTCTTCATCTTTACTTTCTTCACTAGCAAGGGCTCCTCCATTTTTGTTACAGTTTTTCAGCCCCTGTTACTCTTCTCTCCTTTTTAACTTCTCTCCACTTTTCTCATCTTTCCCACGTAAATATCTCATACAACAGCTAATACATCTCTTTTCTCTTTATCTTTTATAATTATACTTTTAATTCTCTTTATCTATTTTTATTTTTTATTGTTTTTCTTCCTTTCCTATGAGTGCTGCAGGGTCAAGGCATTGGTCTGGCTAGGGCATCATAGCATTGGTCTAGCTCAAGAAGGTCAAGAGCTCATGGTCTAGGGTGTCCATGTAGCTTTGGCCTTGGGAAAGACAGTATTAATAGGTCCCCACTGCAACATACTGCTGATTTTTTTTTTCTTTTTCTTCTATATTTGATGGAGGTTGGGTCTTGCTTTTGCCTAGGCTGGTAAGGAGCTCCTGACTTTGAGGACCTGACCATCCCAGCCCCCTCAAGAACCAGATTTGCAGGTGTAGTTTTAGCACTCTGCTGATCACCACCATTTCTCCAGTCCTTCTCTTTCTTTCCTTTCTCTCTTCTTCAATTGTTTTCTTTCATCCCCTCTTCTTTTTTTTTTTTCTTTTTTTCTCTTTATCTTTTTCTTTTCTTTCTCCATTCTCTCTCTTTACCCTCTCTTCCTTTTGGCCTTATACCAGAAAGTCACTTCAACATGTAAGCTCTGAGTCAAGGTAATTTAAAGCTGAAGAGGTAGTGAGAAGGCAAAAGTATAAGAAAGAAGTGAACGAGAAGAAAACACATATGAGGAGGAACCAACAGATGAATTCTGGCAACATTAACAACCAAAACAGAGCAGCCCCAACAAGGGACCATGAGGCAGCTAACTCACAGGATTCCACCTATAAGGAAAGAATGGAAATGACAGAAAGGGAATTTAAAATATGGATGGTAAAAGAAATAAAGGACATTGATGAGAAAGTTGAAAAACAGAACCAAAAAAGGTATGAAAATATGACGAATATAGAAATGATATGATGGATCTTAAGGAATTGAAGGAGTCAATCAGGGAACTTAAAGATGCAGTAGAAAGTATCAATCACAATTATACCATGGAGAAGAAAGAATCTCAGAACTAGGAGATAAAGTTCTTGAGTTAACCTGGGTAAAGAGGCAGGAAAAAAGAGAGAGAAAACAGAATATTTGCTCAGAGAATTATGGGATTTCACAAAGCATTCAAACATACAAATTATAGGTATCCCTGAAGAGGAAAAAGAATATGCCAAAGGAATGAAAGCCCTACCAAAGGGTATCAGAAATGAAAATTTCTCAAGTTTCACTAAAGACAATGAAGCACTCCTTTGAGAGAGATATTGAACTCCAGGTCATCTCAACACAAATAGAGCATCTCTAAGGTACATTTGCTCTGTCCAAAGTCAAGACAAAGAAGAAAATTCTTCAAGGATCCAGGAGTAAGCACTAATTGATCTACTGGAGCAGATCCATTAGGGTAACAGCAAACTTTTCAGCTGAAATTTTCTAAGCTAAAAAAGAATGGTCATCTACTTTTAACCTTCTTAAGAAAAACAAGTTTCAGGCCAGAATTCTATATCCTGCTCAATTGAACTTCAAAATCAATGGAAAAATCAAATCTTTCACTGATATGTAAACATTGAGGAAATTCACTGCAACAATACAAGCTCTCTAGGAAATATTTAGACCTGTTCTCCACACTGACCAACACAATAGGCCACCAGCAAAGCAAATACCCAGAAACTAAAGGATAAAACCTAGCTTCCACAATGGTGCAAAGGATAAAACTAAGCAACAGACTTCCACAGAATAAGATGAAAAGAACTCAGCCATGCTTATGAATTCTCTCAATAAATATTAATGGCTAAAAATTCTCCACTGAAGAGGCATAGGCTGGTTGATAAGATAAAAAAGCACAAGCCATGCATATACTGATCCAGGAAACATACCTAACCTTGAAAGACAAGACTCAGGGTGAAGGGATGGAAAACAGTATTTCAAGCAAATGGAAATCAGAAGAAAGGAGGAATTTCAATCTTATTTTCATATACAAGAGTACTTAAAGCAACTAAAGTCAAAAAATACAAAGATGGACACTTCATGTTGGTCAACAATAAAACCAGAGGACATTTCTCTTTTTTTTTAGAGACAGAATCTCACTTTATCACCCTAGGTAGAGTACCATGGCATCATAGCTCACAGCAACCTCCAACTCCTGGGCTTATTATTGCCTGAGGCAATTCTCTTGCCTCAGCCTCTGGAGTAGCTGGGACTACAGGTCCCCGCCAGAATGCCTGACTACTTTTTGTTGCAGTTTGGCTGAGGCCAGGTTCAAACCCACCACCCTCAGTACATGAGGCCAGCGCCCTACCCACTGAGCCACAGATGCTGCCCCAACACTTCAATTCTAAATATTTATGTACCCAACTTAAATGCTCCCAGATTTTTTATTTTATTTATTTATTTTTTATTTTTATTTTTTTTTTTTTTTGAGACAGAGTCTCACTTTATCGCCCTTGGTAGAGTACCATGGCATCACAGCTCACAGCAACCTCCAACTCCTGGGCTTAGGTGATTCTCTTGCCTCGACCTCCCAAGAGGCACCCACCCCAACACCAAGCTATTTTTTTGTTGCAGTTTGGCCGGGGCTGGGTTTGAACCCACCACCCTCAGTATATGGGGCCAGAGCCCTACCCAATGAGCCATAGGCATTGCCCAAATGCTCCCAGATTTTTGAAAAAAACCATATAGCCAAGGCAATTTTTAGTAATTGCTTTAGTAAAACAAAGCTGGAGATATCACTCTACCAGACTTTAGGCTATATTATAAGTCCACAGGGATCAAAACAGCATAGTATTGGCACAAAAATAGAGACACAGACATATGAAACAGAATAGAAAATCAAGCAATGAAACCAGTCTCTAGTTGCCATCTGATCTTTGATAAATCAAAAGCATACACTGGGGAAAAGATTCCCTATTCAATAAATAGTGCTGAGAGAACTGGATAATCACATGTAAAAGACTGAAACTCAACCCGTACCTTTTACCACTTACACAAATTGACTCAAGATGGATGAAAGACTTAAATCTAAGGCATGAAATGATAAAAATCCTAGAAGAAAGTGTGACTAAAACTCTTGAGGATGTTGGCCTGAGGAAAGATTTTATGAAGAACACTTCAGTGACAATTATAACAACAACAAAAATAAACAAATGGGACTTAATTAAACTGAAAAGCTTCTGCACAGCTAAGGATGCAACAATTAAAGCAAGTAGGCAAACTTCAGAATGGGAAAAATATTTCCATGTTACAAATATGACAGATAATTAGGATCTATAGAAAATTCAAATTAATCACCATAAAAAGAGCTAACAATCCCATCTATCACTGAGCAAGAGACATGAACCGAACTGTCTCTGAGGAAGACGGACAAATAGCTAACAAACATATGAAAAAATGCTCATTATTTTTAATCATCAGAGAAATGCAAATCAAAACTGCCCTGAGATATCACCTAACCCCAGTAAGATTAGCCCACATCACAAATTCCCAAAGTTGCAGATGCTGACATGCATGTGAAGAGAGGGGAACACTCTTACACTGTGGGTGGGACTGCAAACTAATACAGACTCCTTGGAAAGAAATATGGAGAATCCTCAAAGAACTCAAACTGGACCTCCCATTTGACCCTGCAATCCTACTACTACGCATCTATACAGAAGAAAAAAAATCATTTTATCATAAAGATGTTTACCCTGTATGTTTATTTCACCTCAATTTATAATCACCAAGATGTGGAAACAACGTAAATGCCCATCAACTCAGTAATGGATTAACAGTGGTGTATGTATACCATGGAATACTACTGAGCCACAAAAAAGATGGTGACTTTATTTACATCTTTTGTGTTAATCTGGATGGAGTTGAAGCACATTCTTCTTAGTAAAGTATCATAAGAATGGAAAAGCAAATATCCAATGTACTCGGTAGATGATCTAATACACACCCACATAGGAGGTAAAGCTCAATTCCACTCAAGTTGGGGGAAAACAGGGGAGGGCCTAGAAGGGGATTGGTGTGCTCCCCTTCAGGGGCACAATGTAGAGACATGTGGCACACCTTCTGGGTGCAGGATGTAACTACAGGATGATCTGTACCTAACAAATTCAAATATTGTGACCTGGTTGTGTATATCCTCACATTAACCTAAAATTGAAAAAAAAAAAAAAAAAAAAAGGCTTGGGTCTTGTTCCTAATTAGCTTTCTCGGTGATACTGATACACAGAGAAGTTTCAGAGTCAATTATTTAGAGAGGTTTTTTCCTCCTATTGGATATATTTGAGAAAATGTAAAAAAAAAAAAAAAAAGTTTGCTTGGGCATCTGTGTACTTACAAAAAACACCTTAAATATTGCCCTTTAATCTAGGCACAACTCAGTCAAGACTGGCAAATTGAAAAGTAATTAATGATTCTTTGTTCCCACTGACCGTGTGAGTGATGTTGTTACTTTTGCCCATGACTGTCAGATCTACATGTCCTGAAACCCTGTTTTTAGCCACTGGACATCTTCACTGATCTAAATGGCCTGTCAGAGCAGCAAAATCTTCAGTGCAAACGATCAAAAGCCCTTTGGGAATGCACTCCAAGGCCAATACTTTTCATTGACAAAATGGAGCAGTCACGAGGAGACTTGTTTCTCTGTCCCATGATGGTTTTATAGGTATCAAGCTTAGAATGATATTCTCTGACTCTTTAATGGGTAGTTTTTAGTCATAAGAGGGTGGGTTTTTCATTTATTTGTTTTTAATGTCTTTAAAATAAATTAAATGATTTATGTTTGGGGGCCTCAAGACAATGTAGCTCTCTAGGGAGCAGTCCCTGCAGAGTTCTGGTTCTCAGTCTATAGTACATGTTTGACTCAGCTGGGGCTCTTTTGAAAAGCCCAGGGCTGAAAATGCTGAGCTTTTCTCAAAGGATTGTGGTGAGAATGTAAGATTGATATAAATCCTTTAACACAGTCTGGAGCTTTGGGACACCACACAGAATAGCCATTATGAGGGAGCACCTGGTATATAGCAGGGTATAGTAGGTATCCACTAAATATTAATTTAGTTGTAAGAAAACAGCCAGTAAAATTATTGTACTACAATGGGGGCAAAACAGCTGTAAATGAGTGTTTGTATTTTTTTAAGAAGCAGCTGGGCTTAATTTTTTACAGTTTTCTTAGCCCATCCCCATAATTCTTGTTTTTTCCTCAGTCTCTGTTGAAATTTAGCACACTAGTTGGGATTTCTTTAAGGAATTTTATGTACAGTTTAAGGATTTTTACTGAAAAATAGGAGAGAAACAAGAAATGCCTTTGTTATCCTTTGTTATTTTATGGAAAGATTTGTTTAATGAAATAGTAATCTAAACATAAAATTTGAAGCAAACAATTCATGTAAAAGGAAATAGATAATTTTTTATACAATTTCTTCCTTTCTGCAATCCCAGATAAAATAAGCATCTTAAAATATCTGCTGGTATTATTGCTCACTTTTTTAATGTCAAAGTATTAAGAGAGCACAAATGTTTTTTTTTTTCCCCCCATGGATAGCTTTTATAATGCTTACGGCAGGGCTATTAGTGTGCCCATTACCCTAATAGTGTTCATTGTGCCCAACAGGCACCCCTCCTGCCCTCCACTCCCTTCTTGATTTCCAATGACCTTTACATCTCTTTGTGCCCATGTGCTCCCATTACTTAGCTCCTGATTATTAGAGAGTACATGTGGTGCTTGTTTTTCCATTCCTGAGATACTTCACTTAAGATGATGGTTTCCAGTTCCTGCAAAAGACATTATTTCATTCCTTTATATGGCTACGTAGTACTCCATGGTTTGTACCTACCATGTTTTCTTAATCCACTCATGAATTAATGGGCACTTAGGTTGATTTTGTATCTTTGCAATTGTGAATTGTGCTGTAATAAATATTTGAGTCCAGGTGTCTTTTTGATGAAGTGACTTTTCCTTTGGGTAAATACCCAGTACTGGGATTGCTGGATCAAATGATAAGCCTACCTTTATTTCTTTGAGGAATGTCCATACTGTTTTCCATACAGGTTGTAATACTTTGCCGTCCCACCAAAAGCGTATAAGCACTCCTTTGTCTCTGCATCCACACCAGCATCTATTGTTTTTGGACTTTTTAATAATGGCCTTTCTGACAGGGGTAAGGTAATATCACATTATGATTTTGCATTTCCCTGATAACTAGTGATGTTGAACGTTTTTTCATATGTTTCTTGGTCACTCATCTATCTTCTTTTGAAAAACTTCTATTCATGTCTTTTGCCCCACTTTTACAATGGATTTACAATGGATTTCTTCTTTTTCATTAATTTGAGTTTTTGCTTTTGTTTATATGACAAATTATGTTTATAGATTTGTATATGTTGAACCATCTGTGCATCCCTGGGATGAAACCCATTTCTAGGAATTTATCCATTTCCTCTGCTTTGTTTTAGTTTATATGCATAGAAATTTTCAGAGCATTCATGGATGATATTTTGTATTTCTGTAGCATCAATAGTAATATCTCCATTTCATTTGTAATTGAGTTTATTTGGGTCTTTTCTATTTTTTGCTAATCTAGATAGAGGTCTATCAATTCTGCTTATCTTTTTAAAGAAGAAACTTTTTGTTCCATTGACCATTTGTATTTTTTTCTTTTTCTTTTTCTTTTTCTTTTCTTATTTAGTTCTGCTCTGAGCTTTGTTATTTCTTTTTTTCTGCTGAGTTTGGGTTTGGTTTGCTCTCCTCTTTCTAATTCCTTGACATGTGAAATCAGGTTGTTAATCTGTGATTTTTCTGTCTTTTTGATGTAAGCATTTAAGGCTATGAATTTTCCCCTTAGGACTACTTTTACCATATCCCACAGATTTTGATAGCTTGTTTACCTGTTGTCATTCAGTTCAAGGAGTCTTTTGATTACTGTCTTAATTTTATTATTGACCCAAGGATTGTTAAGCATCAAAATCATACATGTTTTTCCTCAGACCGCAGTGGAATAAAACTAGAAATCAATTCCAAGAGAAACACTCGAATCTATTACTTCATTTTTTTTAATGAGCATCAGTTCCTATGCCTGCCAAGTCAAAGAGACCATACCACACGATGTTTTCCTTGATGCTTAGCACTCCCCAGGGTGTAGGACTTAGCATGATATTATCACATCATGTGGAAAGTGGTAGCAGAAAATGGAAGGGACTACACATCTCCCTGATGCTGCCAATTTAAGAAAGTTTCAAAAATCACTGGTTTCCCATAATTAGATTTCATTTTACTTGCACAGTGTCAAATTGTAGTTTCCAACATTTTTCTGCCAAGACCCTCTTGTTATTTTTCCCAGACACACAACTCCCTTGAACTCTGCTTTCAAATCTCTGACTTGCCAAACTCTATTTATGAAGTAATAGAATTCATTGACCTGTTTTTAGTAATTAAAAACATATTTAGTTACTAATCTGATATTTTTGATGAGCAGAATAAAATGCCCCATGTTCTCACACTATACAGATATATTGAAACATTTGCTTTTTTCTTTTTTTCAAAAACCAGAAGGCATAAGATTTTTTTATGAAAGTATGATAGGCTGCTTCATATTATTGTATACTCTCCTTTGGGCCTTTTCAAACTTTTGAAAATGGTCATAGTTTTCCCAAAAACCTGCTTTTATGAACCTCACATGAAAAGCCATTTGAATAAGAAAATCTAAGTATTCTTATATCCCAATTTTCTCAACTCTAAGTAGAAATTATTCTCCTATATTATTTAGTTAAATAGAAATGTAAATGAAGCCATCAGAATACAATTACTGCTGGCATTACCTTTAATCAAAAAAAGTATTTCAGTATTATTATAAAATCATTCTTTATAGATTAAGTCTATGTAAATGAACATAAAATAACCTATCATGCTCAGTAATGCATAATGAAAATATTCATGAGAATTTCAATCATTTAATACCATGCTCCAAATTAGATCAAGAAATTACTGAAATAAATCAGAACATGAATAAATTATTTGAGTTTTTCAACAGAAAATTCTATTAATACAATTTAACGTTTTTGAGCATCTAAGATATTAGGTATATAAACACAGCTGAGAAATAGTTCTTAACTTTGAGGAGCTCCCATTTAAGAGATTATAGTTTCTGAACACATCAGTATATGTTTTTTTAATATTTGAGAAGATTTGTAGAAGTTTAGAATTGGAAGGAATCTTAGAGACCATCCAACACCTGAAATTGTAAGTGGAGAAACTATATGTCCATGAACTGACAGTGACAGATTCTGGCCACTCAGCAGCACACCAGACAGCTGATTTAGTTGCTTGCATAGATGATCCTTCACATCTCTGACTGGACTTATAAAATATTGAATGACATAATAGCCAAGCTATTTGGAACCACAGCATGTCTATTAGTAAAACAATACTCTCTGCTATGATAGGTGAACCCCCAAATCTCAGTGACTTCATTCAAGATTTTTTTTTCTCACTCATACTAAATCCAGTGCCACTTTTTCTTGGTTGGCAAGTGACACTTGTCAAGGTTATTTAGGGACCCAGGCTCTCCTTCTTACATCCACATTTCCCTCTGAGACCTCAGAATTTTCTTCATTCGACAGAAACCGAGAGACAGAAAATAAAACAAGATGCATTAGAAGGGGTTTTCCAGGTCAGACCTGAAAGTTGTGCCCAATGCTTTTGTTTGATTGGCTAAACTCAGTCATATGACCATGCCTCCATGCAAGGGAGGCTGGGAAATGCAGTCTACCTGTGTGTCTAGGAAGTACGGAGTACACAGATTTTGATGGTGAGGCTGTGTCACAGAGGACTATAAAACTCCACAATGACATTATGGACATGATCTCAGGAAGGACTTGGTCTCTATATTGAAGTCATCTTTTTGTTTAAAAAGTGTCCATTCCAATCCTTGGACCCTCCCTCAGTTAATATCAGCATCTCTAGATGGGGCTATGTTGCTCTATCTTGCCCACTTTTTCTAGTTTCTTCTGGAGTTGGCATGGTGTAGTGAAAAGAACAAAGACTTTGAAGTCTTTAGAGTCAAGTGTCCATGAGTTCAGATCCTTAGCTTGACACTTTTTAACCTTGTGTCTTGGAACAACTTGCTTAAGCTTTCAAAGTCACAATTTCCTTATTGTAAAATGAGAGTAAAAAATATCCTAGGGTTGTAGTAAGACTCTAGTTAATCAGTCAGAAAGCATTTATTGAGTGCCTCCTACATGTCAAGTTGTATAGTACACTCTGGGGAAGTAGCAGAGATTTACTTTAAAAAAGAAGGGGAAGAGCCTAGATCAATAAAGGATGTGTGTGCAGTCATTGTCACTAGCAGGCACTCAATAAATGTTACTGCTGTTGCTCTTTGGCCCTATGCAACTAGGCTATAATGATAGATTCATCCCTAGAATTCCAGATAGAATGAACTAGTGCATAATGATGTATCTGTAAGAAGAATAGGTCAAGTGCAAACTGTTTCAAAATGTTTCAATTCCTTCTGTTGGAAATTGAACTGACAGGGTGAGAATATTTATATCTACAAAGCATGTTTAATTTGCAAGGGCTTAAAACATAATGTTTTGAGCAGCAAACAAATACTTATTCAGTCCCAACAAGAGTAAACAAAGAAACATCAAAGCAGAGCCCTCTTCAAGGCTGGTGGCCTTTCCATTACTAAGCCTCCTTTACAAGTCAGAGGAGGAGGGTCTTCAGAGATAGTAAGTGGCTTCCTGAGGGCCAGAAGGGCAGTGAGGCTAAGCAGCACCTCCTGCTAGCTGACAGGTCAGGAAAAGCATGCAAAGCCCCCCAAAGAGAAGGAAGATAACAATTCAATTCCACTCAGCTACTGGGGCAACTTCAGTCTTCTGGCTTTAGACACCAACCTGAGGAACCCTGACCTCTGGCCCTCCTGGACTCCTTGTTTCTCAGCTCTTGTTCTGTTACCTATGAAAATGGAAAAGATGAACTTCCTTATTCATTTTGTTTGATAGCATGCCTATATTTTTTTCCTTTCTTGTTGCATTCTTTCCATGAAGTTCTGTTTTATTTCCCCTTAATCTTCTTTATCTTAAATGCAGAATAGGATGGGGGAGAAAAAGGACAAATAATCAGGACAACATGTCTTCAACCCAAGAAAGTGTATCTGAGTTTCACTCCAGCCAGCCCTCTACCCACCAGTTCTTATGCCCTGACCCACAGCTGCATTGCTGACTCCTTGAGGCCACAGGGTTAAGGGCACAGGCCAGCTGGCAAATGCCCAGCACAGCTCGGTGTGGCCCTACCTTTTCGGCTGTGGCCTTGGGCAAGTTGCCTTCTTTGTTTTAATATTTGTAAAATATTTCTTCATTTGTAAGATGGAGATGATCATTGTACAGGCATATGTCAATATTAGTGTGAGGGTCAAAAGAAATAAAGGCCTGTGTTGAGCCTCACATGATAACTAGTAGATGCCATCATCTTGATCCTTCACCACCGTCACGGTGTCTGCAGGCCAAATGCACCACTCCTGTTGGGAAAGCTCATGGGAACAAATGCAGCTGTCTTGTTATCTTGCTTCAAATTCAGAGCATAAGTTTGATAACACCTCATTAACCAAATGCTATCCAGATTTCCTGAACAGCCCATTCCCAGTTCAGGAAGTAAAGAGTCACAAGTCTGACTCAGAAATGGATCCTCCAGACCCACTTTCCAGGCCTGATCCTTTAAAAATTACCCATTCACTTTAATTACCACTTTAGGGTGTTTGTGCAGAAGACACCCCTGGCAGTCTACAGCTGAAGTTTTGGGGATCTGCTGCTGCTGGCCTGTCTCCACAGTGTATCTGATTATATTGTTCCCTCCTTTCCAGACAAGGATTTTCTAAAGCTTCTTTTGTGTGTGATTCTTATTCAGCCCCTTCACATAGGAGAATTCAACAAGTAGTGACCGGGGATGGGACTAGCCTAATCTCTGTTTTCAGGCAGGAGAAGTTGTATCCATGGTAAGCACCCTCTCCTTTCAAAGCAGACAGTCCACAGCATGTTTAATTGCTAAAGACCTGGGTAAGATTCAAAATTTCCAAGACTAAGAATGTGCTTTGCTTCCTGACCCTGTCAAGTCTCAACCTTCACAAGAATTTTCCATGTGCCACAAATCAATTGAATAAAGGCCTTTGATCTCCATGTGTACTGGCCAAGAGGACGAAACCTAAATTGGCCAGAGTATGGGGTTCTGGACCCAGGACAGCTTGGCCCAGTCCTGTGATAATTTAACCAAACACACTTCCTAATCAAGTGTCTCTCTCTCTCTCTGAACTCTATCCGATATCTATCTGTCTCTATCTCTCTCTCTTGCTCTCTAAACTCTTGCTATCTAAGGATCTGGTCTACCTGGCACCCTTATAGCTTTTTACTACTATTCTCACTGCTGTTGTTCATATCATAACATATTACCAAAATTGTTCACCCCCCATATAGAATGCCATTGTTTGCCACCCCCCAGGGGCACACTGGTTTAGAATATCTATCTTAGCAGAAGGAATCTTCTGAATATTTCACCCCACTACTATTTGATCCTAGGTAGTCAGCTACTGCCTTAACCTGAGGACAAATTAGATACAAAAGATAGCAGCTGCTAGCTCTCGAAACCAGGAGGTCACTTCACTAGATGAGGGCTCTCTGCCTTCACCTAATCTTACCACAGACTGTGTCTCAGTTCTCCTGTATTACAGGGGAGGCTGCTGATGGAACATTGCATTGGGGTCAGCACACTTGCAGGAGGTCAGGGCTTAGTATTGCTTGTTAACTATGCAAGTGGCCTGGATCAAACCATGCCACCTGCTTGGATTTAAATTTGCTTTCCTACAGATGAGGTGGTTGAACTGGTGTGGCCCTAATGTCCCTTTTTAGCTGCCACTGTTCTCTGAATTTTATCACTCAGAGCCCATTAAACTGGGACCAATTGAGCTAATTTGCCTCTGAAATTGGGCATGGAATATTGCCATACATAAATTTACCATACATGCCCCTAACTGATGATCAGAACAGCAAAGAATCTGAAGAACGAGATGAGTGATTCATGAAGTCATCCAGTGTGGGTTCCCAAGGTAGGACCACTTCATTTTGGCAGCCTAACACACTGGCAAGAATAGCAAAACCTTAAAACAAGAACTTACGCTGTAGATCATCCCTAGTATTCATAATTTTGTGCAAGCTGTGTCTATTTCACTTGCCTAAGATAAAAGCCCACATAGCATGATGTCTGAATATCGACCCACAGAGTCCCAGGAGACGATAGCCTGGGGTTTATGGTTAACAGGATGCTTCAAATACCGAACAAATGGGCCCTATCACATCAAAACCTATAAGCCAATATTAGCAATGAGGGGAAATGAAAATAAGGTTTGTTTGGAGCATTGGAAATTTCTTATACTGTTTCTTCTCTTTCTGCTAAGCAATGTGATCAATATCAGGTGCAGGCTCGGTGCCCATAGCACAGTGGTTACAGCGCCAGACACATACACCCAGGCTGGCAGGTTCAAACCTGGCCTGGGCCAGCTAAACAACAACGACAACGGCACCAGAAAAATAGCTGGGTGTTTTGGCAGATGCCTGTAGCCCCAGCTACTTGGGAGGCTGAGGCAAGAGAATGGCTTAAGCCCAAGAGTTTAAGGTTGTTGTGAGCTATGATGCCACAGCACTCTACCAAGGGCATCATAATGAGACTCTGTCTCAAT